>NC_088315.1:14005960-14356826 GCF_910592395.1 Lineus longissimus
GTTCAAACGCGGGTTAGGATTTTGTGCTTGTACCGTAATTAGCGGATCTGGATGTAAGAAAATGATTGATCTATTGTAGATAAAATGCTACAGCTTGATACAATGAGTCCTCGATACAAAATTGAGTGACGCGATGGCTGCAGGCAAGTAGCAAGCGTATTGATACTAAACATGTACCCGTCTACCACGATATTCTGACGTGAAATTACTACCCTCTATTAGTTTTATCCGAAGCAACCAATTGATGAAAAATCTCAGTGCGACAGAAGTTTGGTGACAGACGTTTTGATACGGAGTGGTGAACTCTGTATCAAAACGACCTTCTGCTTTGAGTCGTGTCTGAGATTAAGGATAGCAAGGCACATAGGCTATGGATCCTTTTTAGAATAGACATGCAAGCACTGAGTTATTATTAACCAAATACAAACAAACTTTGAACAATTTGTGGGCATAGACCGCAAAGAAATTGAAAATAGCAAAGGAAAAGAAATCATCCTGATGTTGTGGGCAAAGCAAAGCTGGTCTTAGTTCAATTATATTTTTTCTAGAATGTCAATAATGAAAGTAATAAATAGATCAATGATATGTTTTTGCCAATTTAATTACTAGCAAATTTGATTTAAAAAGTATAATTAGAATGATTTAAGTAACGACTTAATCAATTATTTGGAACCAACTGAAATTTATTCAGTTTATATTATCAGGTCCCATCTATAACTGACCAAGATTAAATACTATCAAATATTCTACCCGAGTAATGACAATAGGCCTACCTTTGCCTGCCCCGACTGACCCCACACCAACATACACTCAGATGGCCGCTTTTTACATCTTTTAGCCGTACAACTGATGTTATAATAATATGTAAACCGTTTCTCAGGCGTCCACGATAGTCTCCACGTTTCAGATGCTGACCCTCGCATTGAAAATCCAGTATTTGGGTCGGCTAAAGGAACCCCAACCTTCCATTAGATTTAAGGCTGTCCTATTAGTAAAAGACAGGATAAAAGCACTACCTGAAACGCTGCTTATTAGTGTTACCATTAACCTAGGTATTTTAAAGGTACCTTCTTGATATGCCATGCTCTAAAAGTGACCGTCATCAAGGTGCCATTAGCACTAATGGAACTATATTATGCGTTATGATATAGGCGCCGAGTCCATATCCCCGGATGCATGATAAGTTGGTTATGGATTCCTTGTGCGATCAAACTATTGGCCGTGAGTCCGGGCCATACGTATTACAATGCTGCCATGGAAAAAGACACTGGTATTAACTGATTTTTGAACAGTTTTACGAAAATCAGTATTATGTAGACCCATTAGTTGATTAATGGAAAGATTAAAGAAATGAGACAGAGTTTTCTTCCCTTTATTTATATCTCCATTTATTCAGAATAAAGTCTACTGATGAAACGCATTTCAAAATGATACGATGGGCCGTAGACATGCATTTTTCTTCTAACTTCATTTAATTTGTTTCTCGAATTACCTATTGAAACCATTATCACCGTGATGGTATTCGCGGTGATTACTACCACCGCAGTGGAAATTATTTACAACCGCGAGCGTGATTGGTCTTTAAGGTGAAGGTCGGAATACTGCAGTTGAAAATACCTCCGATCAGTTCGTAGGCTTAGATTTATACAAAATATCGTCCTGGTTGTGTCCTTCGCCAACCTAATCACTTCGAGCAGCGTCATGACAACGTTATTTCCTTGATGTTCGGACCATTAGTATTGTGTTAGTTGAAGGGTAGATCAATAATAAAACGGCCAGGGGCCATTGTGCTCACCGCATAGATATTTGGTAATTTGAAATTCATCCTGGTTAAGAAACATGCTACATGTATAGTATAGATCAAACCAAAGTCGGTATGACATGTGGTGTATCGTTGCTTGGAGTAACTACCATAAAAAAATAATCGAAAACAAGTCACTAATATGCGAGATATTGCACTTTTTACCTTTTTTAGTTTTGGCCTCCTGGTGGCAAAGTCGAGAATCAGATCAGATCGAAATTCGGTGTCTGAGGTTGCATGATGTAGGGAGTTATGTGTACCAAATTTCGGTTAAGAAACGTTCCGTAGTTACAATCAAACGGACAATTTACGCCATTTGACCTCTGTAACCTTGAAAAGTAGGTCAAATCAAAAACCCGTAAGATATGTGATGTATCCTTGCTAGGAGAACCTACCATAAAAATGTTATCGAAAAGAAGTCACTGATAAGAGAGATATCACACTTTTTAGGTTTCCACTTCTGGCCCCCCTGGGGCCAAGTCAAGAATTAGATCGGACCGAATGTCCGTGTCAGAGATCACTTGACCTGGGGAGTCCTGTGTGCAAAGTTTCAAGCTCATAGCTTTAGCGGTTAAGAAACGTGCCACTGTTTTTGAAACAGGATACAGACCACGACGGCGACGACGGGCGATGGACACTGCGCTGTTGTAAAGACTCCCCTATGGTGAGCCAAAAAGGTAATCCTGAAACAAACAGCTTGTATGTGATAAGTATTAATGCCGTGGATATACCATTGCATGGATGATAAAGTAGGAGCGAGGCCCTTTCGATTGTTGTCTTCATATCTCCAATAAGTGCCCACGGATGACTGCACACCATTGTCTTGAAAAGGACATGCAGAAATCTCATTTTTCCAAGTCACCAGACCTATTTCTTCCATTCTTTTCAGGTTGTGTTATGCAGGCGTATCCCTGGTGAGTACGTACATGAATTAAATGTGGAAGAAGAGTGTCTTACCCGATTATCAGTTCACTGGTTAACTTAAAGCTAGCGTTCGTGGCAAAAATTGTTTTGAACAACCGGGCCATGCAGTGTAATTTTTAACTCACGACGTACCGACGCCGTTAAAACGTAGTCAATGGAGAGTGATGATCCCAAGGCTTCACCGTGAACCCAAGGCTACACGGCTTTCTCTAATTCGCATTGGACGGAAGCAACATTGTCTGACTAACAAGCATTCAAACCGCACGCTGGGTAGTCTACATCATTTCCTGTGTTGCAAAGAAATATCGTACAAGCACTACAATGATTTGATCTTCGCTGAACAGATTCATATAGCATACGTCATCAAGCTCACCTAGAGCAGGAGGAACTTGAAGCTGGCCAATTTGTCTACAAATTCAGGATTCCCTGTTGGCGAGGCAGGTCGGCGCTGCTTGTTGAAAAATCGATACACTTATACGTCGAAAAATCTGAGGGCGAAATCTCATTCGCACAAAATGTAACATTGACCCTTTCTGGACGGGGATTGGAGAAATATCGTTTATTCAGCTCGTCAGGGAGGAAAACAAAATTTTGGAACAGCAAACAATTTTAAAAATTTCTTATTGGACCTTTTCATAATGAAGTCGTCTTCCAAGTCGGAAGCTAATAGGGTGGTTTCGCAGGCGCACGGATAGCGCGACGTGAACAATTAGCAGCGGTGACGTCATCACTACTTGCGGTGTCGTGACGTCGTACGCAACGTCCCTTCGCGTAAACGGAGGGAAAAGACGGATAGCGGGCTCGATACACGTAAGTCTAAACGGACAGCAAAATTGACGAATTTTCACTGACACAGAAGTCGTACATCCTGAGTAGCACCTGTAATAGTTATTAGGAATATTGTGCTGCAAATAAATGGCTTTTGTAGTCGATATCGCCTATCCTTGCAGGCGAAAAAAGATGATGAAGTGCGGTTGCCGATGTTTCACTCCCATGGATGTACACTTGACACTTGTGCCGCATGCATTTCATGCATGTCATGATGTGGATATTTCCCCGGCCATCCATGGTCATGATGATGATGGAATGTGTTGTCTTGTGTGTTCATGTTGTGAAGGCAGGTCTAGAGTGGTGCACGGGTGTGGCACAGCCAGGGGCAGGCTCTGTAAACTATTATGCATTGACAGAGCACAGGAATGTCATCTTTACGGAATCTGAATTCGTTCCAACATTGATCGTCCGTGTAAGTCTCTAAATCGAATCTAGGCAACGCTGGATCATATGTTACCCCCCTTGGCACCGCCATTTCTTCAAAAAGTAGGTACACAAACTCATCATCTTCATTTTCAATCGCCAAATGCAAGAGTTCTCCGAGTGCCGCCATTTTCAAAATTCGCGGCACCTAGACTTAAACGTAACCGTTTTCTCGGGTAGTTGATAAAGCTTGGAATCAGTGAAACCTTGGAAACACTGATAAACCTTGGAATATTCAATGTAAACCATGGAATCACTGTGCAAATAGCGCGGGAAATCGGGTGCGTTCCTTCCACGATTTATACCCTCCCAACTGACAGTCTCGTCCCAGCTGACTTTATTGATAGCAATTTGCCAGTTAGTTCAGAAGCCAACATTTTTAATGTGGAGGATGACGTCATCAATTGGCAATGCGCTGTGGTCGTTAAAATATTTTATTTCTCTTCAATGGAAGCAAAAATTAGTTTTTATGATTGTTTTGTATTCCATAGACGATAAAGTATTATGCTCGGTACTAGATGCACGAGATCATAGGACAAACACACACGTGAATAAAAAAACCGCTTAGAACTGGTGACGTCACAAAGATCTCTGCATCCCTCGATGCGTACTGGAAGATGTAAGAAATCGCTCACGGCGAAGGAAATTTTCATCCGCAAACTTCGGTAATAAACATACATGACTAGGCTTCTTTTATTCATCGTTTGTTATAAAATATCAGTCAATCATAGACAATTAGGCCTAGACATAGTCGTCAACCTTATCCATGCATAATGCATGACAGGCCCCCAATTTTCTCTGTATCACCCTGTATGAACAGACCGATCCGTAGTTCAAATAGGCCCCGCGTGGTGGTGGCGTATTTATAAGCGGAGCGCTATTGGTTCATATTATGGGTGTGTGGTGGGCGTGTCTTCCCATATTTGGGAGATCAGTACTGTACACTGGAGGCGAGGTACAACTGAGTTGTTCTAAAATATAGACTATTGAATCGGATATGCGACAGATTTCTAAATTACCATAAAATTCCGATCTGATCATGTAAGAATAAGCTCCAAATGTTGATTCGTAACCACGTTAGGTTCGAATGGCATTATTTCATGTTTTTATGCATTTTTAGGACTGATTCCAAGGTTTATCACTGGTTCCAAGGTTTCACTGATTCCAAGCTTTATCAACTACCGTTTTCTCGTGCGCAGCGAAACCACCAAAATGACGCAGCAGTAAATAAAACGGTTACGTCTAGCTAAACGTTCACGTCGTGCTATCCGTGCGCCTGCGAAACCACCCTAATGATCGCCGCACACAGACGACGAATAGTGCTCAGCCTTATTTGGCACAGCCACGAAAAATTTCCGTCTGCGCGGCATTATTCGAGCTTGCGCCACATTGCACAGCCATATTTTTAAAATCAGATCAGTTTGATATCAAGCGCCTATTTCGCACAGCTTGTACGTGTGGCCGATGTCACGATGGAGCCAATCACAAAGCGCCTTTACGTCACATGACTCTCACCTGTTGCTGGTACCGTAAAGCCATTGCTGGCCACAGATTGCCTTTTATCAATGTAATTATCAGTTTACGCAGATGAGTGCAAAATTATGTGGCAACATATTTTTCATCATTCTCCAAAGCAGCGTAATTCCATTGCACGTGTAGTGCGTGTATAATGTACACACTTGATTTTTTTCAGACAGAGACTTGAAATGCAATATTGCAAACTTTTAACCCACAAAAAGTATTTTAGTTTCGTGGATGGGGTATTTCACCACATTTAGCCTAATACCATTAGGCCCCGCGTGGTAGCGCTGAGGCGGCCGCTGCTGGGGCCTAATTCTAAGCGATTTTGATCTTGTGAGCCTTGACCAGAATGGGAGGATCTTCGGCTAGGAATAAATTTTAGTGTTTTAACGACGCAAAATCTTTTCTAACGGTTGGTTTTTCATATGAGTTGACTGTTTCGGTCATAAACTACACAAATTTGTTTGTTAGTATTGACAAGCAGATTCAATTCAATAAAATATTCCATGTTTGAAAATCGACGACCAACTTCTGTTATATAGGTTGTCCCTTCATATAAGCTCCCGCCAAGAGCCAGTGTGTAACCACTATTTGCCAGTTCCGGGCCACTCTCTGTAATGTAATCAAGAGAGTGGTTGGAGTCACTCCAGATATTATCACATAGGATATGAGTTGTAATTTCTCTGGATAGGGGGAACTGCAAGAGTGGTTCGCTATTTGAGTACATCATAGCCTGCAGTATTTTTGAACTGCGAACATGCGAACA
The DNA here is from genome assembly GCF_910592395.1 of Lineus longissimus. NCBI lineage: Eukaryota > Metazoa > Nemertea > Pilidiophora > Heteronemertea > Lineidae > Lineus > Lineus longissimus. The sequence continues at coordinate 14,012,227 of NC_088315.1, forward strand.
TACGAACATCCGCAAATTTCTTGCTCTGAAGAAAACGTCCCAGTAAAAATGTGGATGTCCCAAAGATTATAAAAAATATAGCAATAAAATTTAGGGGCCTACCTAAATCATTGTTATTATCAGCAGCCGAGCAGCAGCAGCAGCAGCATTTCAGCCAGCTTCATCGCATAGTAAAAGAGACATAACATCAGTTCTACAATTCGTCTTCATGTTGATTTGCAGTCCTTTATGCTCGCAGGTCCTTTATGCCCGCGAAAAAGAGAAGGCCCTAGTCCGGAATTCGTTTAACTGCGAGGTAACCGGGGAAAAAAACGTTATGAAAATATGGGAAAGTCTGGATATTTACGGAAATGCAGCTCAACGGCTATTGACAATAAGAGATATAGTGCTGATTTACAGCAGAGGAAATTAATTTTGAGACTGATTGACAAATTCAAATCAATTCTTGCTGTGATGCATATAAGGTAAAATGGGGTATTTGCAGCCCCGGTCTAATTGTAGCCCCTGGCAATGTTTTTGATTCATATTCCAGTAACCATGGAATTATTCAGCCAACGTAAGAATGAATATGAAAGAGGTGACTCTTGAGCATCACAACATAAATAGTGTTGGATTATGCAACAGGTTATGTAAGAGCATTGGCTATAAGAAGTAAACAAATCAGACACATGCACAAAAAAGTTGGGATCGAAATTTTTGCAGGTATTGATATATTTGAAACTTGGATCAAGTGATCAGTATTGAGTGTAGAGAATGTTGTATGCGGCATTTGATGTAATTATCAAAATTAAATTTTTCAGAGACACTTTTCTGACCAAGGTATCCTCGGGTTATTTGTAGCCCCTTTCAAAAGCTCAATATATCCTGTCATAACTCATGAAGATGCTAGGTTTCTTTATATTTATACCTGAAGTACAGTGGAACCCCGGTCGGCGACCACCTCAGTAACGCGACCACCCCGCGAACACGACCAAAATTCTCCGGTCTCGAATGGTTTTCTCTCTAATTCCCATTAACTGGCCCTCGCTAACACGACCACCCCGGTACCCAAACCGCGACCACCAGCTTGGTCGGTCCCAAACTGCAAATTAACCCCGCTAACGCGACCATGAGGCCTAATTGCCGTAATCAACCATGACCGCATCGTATCAATTGGCACCTTCTCGCAAATCCGTGTTGATAGTTAGCACCTCGAACACAATGACCATGGGAATCCATATGAAAATAAATGATGTGTGAGTGAGTTTGATCAAATGTAAGCGCAAATAAAATGAAGAATAAACTTTCTTTTCGACTCACGGTTTGTTTTCATCATTTAGTATTAAATGATGTCAAGAGGCATGCGCACGTAGTTTTTAGGACAAATAAATTATGTTGATTAGTAAGAGTACCAATACTCAAAGTAAAGAATGCTTACTACGTCGTAATATTGATAAAATACGTTTTTAAAAAGATGATTTAATCAGTACCAGTTCAAATTGGCTGAAGTTAAAGCAGGAAGACATCAGGAAGAATTCTCAACATCTTCTCACATCACCTCTCTCAATGTTAGCGGGAATATTAGCTTGACATCAAGAAGGGCAGCTGCCGATGGTGTGAATAACATGCTTGCTCTAATTAGCATGCTCAAGTTTTAATGTAATGTTTGGTCTAATTAGCTCTCGTCAGTTTATTTACTCATTTACATAAGTTGTAAATTAAACGCAAAACACTCAAGAAAATGATTTTTTATTCGTAATATACACACAAAATTATCGAATCACCCGGTGGCGTAGTCATTAATGCATGTCAATGTACACACAGCATATCTGCCAGGACGATGTTTTGGCGGGAAAACCTACTTATCATTCTTAAATTCACTAACGCGACCACCCCGGTAACACGACCACTTCGGCTTAGTCCCTTGGGTGGTCGTGTTACCGGGGTTCCACTGTATATTATTTGATCATAAATCTGCCCGATTTAGATAAAATGTTAACCCTTTATGTACCAACAATGATATATTTGAGGTTTAATACTAGTTTATCTAATATTATTTCGAAATAATGTTCATATTTTCAAAGTTACTGGTGTCTCTAGTTAAAGTCACACCATTGACTAGATAGCAGCATTTCTTATGGTACATTGCATTACCGTTTAGTGATGCCAGCTATAGTTGGAGTTGATACATGACCCATACCTGAAACTACAGTTTTTAATGGAGCACGACAAGACCGTCAGTTAATTCAGAATATCACAAGATGTTGTCTGACACAAGGTGTAATTACAACAGAGGTGATAAATAGAACCTTGTGTTTTTACACCAGTTTAAAATTCATCTGATTTGCGACGATATTGTTTAAATTGTTGGTAAGTGATTGCATCGAACATCCCTTAATGTGTAAATACCGTTTGATACCAACAAAATCTCGTCGTCAAACTATATTGGAATAATACGGAAAGTTTTATAACCAATAAAGACCATAAAGCTGTGAAAAAAATGTTCTTATACATAAAAACATGCAAATTTAAATTTTAGTCAAGGCCACAGGGTATTTGTAGCCCCTGACCACGAGTCTTGTATTGTCTCTCAGAGGCATTGTTTTAGGTTAAGTGTCCTAAATTGCAGGCTGTAAAATTGGAAGAAGTGCCACTACAAGATGCTCGCCGGTTTTAGTGAATCTGCCTGGAAATCTATTGCGTAACCAAAGTTATAGGTGAAAAAGAAGCTACAATTACCCCCATTTTACCTTATGTATCATTTTCAACATTGTCTGAAGATGGCACTACTATTCGCACTAATAGTAAAACGTCAACACAGCAGATTATGGGTCAACTATATTCACGTAAACATGCTTGTCCTAGATTTGTGAATGATCACGAGCGTATGAATCAGAATATTCTAGAAATGAGCTGCACTATCAATCTCGCCCGCAGCCACAAACAAGAATCAGCCCATATATCAGGCTGTGTTATTAGAACCGCAATTAAGATGAGAACGAGGTGTAATGTGCTGGTGCGCATGCTCGTGCTATATTCCACTATGATATCTACCAATCAGAGAAATATTCTTCATTCATCTGTATATGATAGCCATCTTCATATCTCAAAACATTTTCTTGAAGATTGGAGGGTTATGACGTAATCTGTTCATTAAGGAGTAAAAAGCAGTGGCCTGAAATGCGAAATTCCTTGCTTGACCTGAAATTATTGTCAATTTCTGGGAGAAATACAAAGGAATTCAGAGACATTGGATAGAAACGGTGTGTGGTCATCTTTGGAGCAAGAGGACACTGGCAAAAGACCAAACTATAGGCTATTTGGAAGAAAGACAGACTTTGCATGAACGCGGAGCTCGATACTTACATTGAAAATTGCTGCGTATAAAAGGACGAACTAGGTAGGTTAACTTTTCTCTTTGACCAATTTCTCACTGTTCTTACTTCGTCCGTTTATTGTTTGACAGCGAGAATCGAGAGTCGTCTGCTTGCCCTCAATAATATATACACGGATGAATTTTTATGACCTGAACACGTTGACATTTGCTACGCTTTTATCGCAATTGCAACAGTTTGCAAGATGTACCTTGCCTCATAGATCAATGTGGTGATTCTGCCCCATAAGCCAACTAAAAAGACGACCGAACGTAAAAAAAGTATGTCGCAATAATCGCCAGTGCGCATGTGCGTAAAATCCTTCTTATGAACGTACCCCGCCATCGGTCACACCACAACGAGAGACAAACAATATGACGTTATTATAACTCGAATTTTTCAGATTTTTGATTAAGCAATATTGTAAATATTGTTATAGGCCCTATGCTTTTTCCTGATCAAGATCAGGCCTTCTGATGACTCTCAATGGCAACTAACGCTGGCTCGATCTGTTGTCTGTGTTTATTTCTTGGAACAGCTGGTTTCATGGAATATTCCAGAGTTGTTTTGACACGTGAGAAACGCCAACAAATGTTATACGGATATTCAAGAGCCACCTAAATGTTTAAACTATAGAGTCTGCAAAGGGCGTTTTGTCTTTGAAAACTACCGGAAAATTGAATCACTGGCATAATATACAGTTAATTTAGGATGTGTAATCACCGGCTTCCCATCGAAACGGGGAGACATACGGGCATCCCACGAGGAGAACGACTATGTCTCTTTTGTGTAATAATGGTATTGGTGACGAGTATCATTCACTGCTTGAATGTTATGTTGTTACAGCAATTAGAAAGATTGCCTGTCAACGTATTATTGTTCACAACCAAATGTCATCAAAAGGAAAAGTTTGTTCAAAAGTCTTTTTTTGTCAAATTAGCCAAATTCCTTCTGGCGTTCTTATCTACATCTCAACCCCTTTGCCTGTCAACCCTTGATCGAATATGTTGTATAACGTCTGCCACCATTGCATACTATATCGTTTATGTATTTTTCTCTCTACTTTTAACTAAGCTGGGAATAAATTCAACTGATTTGAATTGAATTGAATTGAAATTGGTAGCAACAATTGGCTGAGGCTAGCTGCAACATGTCGCATCTGTAGAAATCGCGTGGTTTGGCGTGGTGTCACCATTTTGATGCGCAGATGTGTGAATTCTAAAACGGTAATCCCCACCGTCATATGCCCATCACCTGAGCCTCGTGTCGTCAATGGCGCGCCATTATATTGCAAACAATCCTGGACGTGTGTACAGGGATAAACGGTATTGCTTGCAATGTAGATAATTTGGGCATTTCTCTCTTGTGTTGGTTTTTGGAAATTCAAGTGACCTGATTGTTTATTCATGACAGTGACTTTTAATCGATCAATACGCTCATTCATAACGCTTATTGGGTGAGTTTCGAAAAGTGAACTCCTTCTGACACTTTTATTATACACTCGCATGAAAAAACTAGCAGGGAAAGCTGTTCAACTCGAATCTTTGAAATGCGTGTAAGGTACAGCCATTGAGGTGTACTACATTATATAACAAAACTGACATTAATGTTGAACCCATTGGAGCCTTACAATGTACATGTATATGTACATCAGAAAGTACTTTACTACGAACTTTCACTAGTAGGAGGCTATTTCCGACTTGTTAAAGATTTCGCTCTGATCACATCACGCCTGTCCTGAAGGAATTGCACTGGCTGCCGGTGGAGCAAAGAATGATTTACAAGTTGTTGGTCCTGGTCTACGGAGCGATACATGGCACAGCCCCCGGGTACCTTTGCAGCCTCATCACTCCCCACGTGCCAACCCGGCCACTAAGATCAGGGTCGCAGGATATTATAACTCAGCCAACATATAGACTCAAAACGTTTGGTGGGAGAGCATTCGAGATTCTTGCTCCCCAAATGTGGAACACTTTGGACGCCACACTGCGACAAGAGACCTCATTGGCCACATTCAAAAGTTCTCTAAAGACATTTCTATTTCGAGACTATTTCGGGGTGTGATTCAAACTAGGTGGGGAGCGCCACAGAACATTGCGACAGTGATATGGGGCGCTATAGAAATGCTAATTCTATCTATCTATCTATCTATCTCTTATTTTCCTGATTGATCCGACAAAAGTCTGACATTGTCCAACCTTCCCCGAAAGGTCGGATTTCTAGAAAACCTGTGAAAAATACCAGGGCTTCCCAAAATGGCGCACCAAAGGCATGTGTTGAATGGGGTTAATGAGGTGTGAGCCAAACACTCAGAGTGTCCTAATTTTGGAAGCCCTGCTGGTATTTTTCACAGGTTTTGAGAAATCTGACCTTTCACTTCAGGGAAATGTCGGACTTCTGTCTGATGAAACAGGAAAAAGTTAGAGAAACGGTTAAAAAGTCCGAAAAAGTCTCCTACTGGTGTTACGAGCCTTTAATCTTAGCTATCAAAAGGGCAATGCACCATGTACAATCCAAATGTCATCAAAATGAAAAGTTTGCTCCAAGGTAATTTTTTTGTAAAATGAGCCAAATTCCTTCTGATGTTCTAATCATCTCAACCCCTTTACCTGTCAACCCTTGATCGACAATGTTGTAACGTCTGCCACCATTGCATACTATACCCTTTATGTTTTTTTTCTGTACTTTTAACTAAGTTGGGAATGAATTTAATTGAATTGAATTGAATTGAAATTGGCAGCAACAATTGGCTGAGGCTAGCTGCAACATGTCGCATCTGTAGAAATCGCGTGGTTTGGCGTGGTGTCAAAAGCAAATGGCACCATTTTGATGCGCAGATATGTGAATTCTAAAACGGTAATCCCCACCGTCATATGCCTATCGCCATAGCCCTGCCCCGTGACGTCAATGGCGCGCCATTATATTGCAAACAATCCAGGACGTGTGTACTGGGATAACAGGTGTGCAAGGGATAGTAGTCCTAGGGATGATAGTCCGTGTAACAATAGCCCGCATTGCTAAATGTTTTGGTTAGGGTTAGCGGTACAATAGATCATGCTGCTTAATTGGTCAAATACAATGCTACCGGACTATGACTTCAGGGGGACTATATCCGCTGTCACACCGGTATTGCCTGCATTGTAGATAATTTGGACGTTTCTCTCTTGTGTTGGTTTTTGGAAATTCAAGTGACCTGATCTTTTATTCATGACAGTGACTTTAAATCGATCAATACACTCATTCATAACGTTTGTTGGGTGAGTTTCAAAAAGTGAACACCGTCTGACACTTTCATTTTACACTTCAATGAACAAGTAGCAGGGAAAATATGTTCAACTCGAATCTTTGAAAAGTGTGTCAGGTGCAGCTATTGAGGAGCACTACATTATATAACGAACCGACATTGATGTTGAACCCATTGGAGCCTTACAATGCACATGTAGATCAGAAAGTACTTTACTACGAACTTACACTAGTAGGAGGCAATTTCCGACTTCTCAACAGTTTCTCTTATTTCCTAATTTATCTGACAAAAGTCTGACATTGTCCAACTTTTCCCAGAAAGGTCGGATTTCTAGAAAATGTCTGATGCGCTATTTTGGGAAGCCCTAGTATTTTTCAAAGGCATGTGTTGAGTGGGGTTAATGAGGTGTGAGCCAAAAACTCAGAGTGACCTAATTGATTGAGCTAGTATTCAATTAGCGTCACTCTGGGTGCAGTGTTTGGTTCACATCTCATTAACCCCATTTAATATACACCTTGCTCCGCCCTAATTTTTGAAGCCCTGCTGGTATTTTTCAGAGGTTTTGAGAAATCTGACCTCATTCAATGTGAATGACAATAGATCAACAGATTAGGGCCTTACAAATTAATTAAATTTACCGTAACGCGCTTATTATCTGATACGTTAGCTTTGGGATGGGTGATCCTCAGTCAGGGCTTCCGCTGGACCACCAAAATATAAATTTCAAGGTTCTCACATATGTTTGGAGCGTCCCTATAAATGTTGTCTTTGAATAGATTTCCAATTACCAAGGTTCTTTTGCGGCAGAGAAGATGTTTTTCAGAGGTGTGCCACCTGCCAAACCGTAATACAGTACCACTATTGATTCTTTTTCAGGTAGCCGAAAACACCAAGCTCATAGAAAATGAAAAGAGAGACGGCACTGTTTATCATCCCATATATTTGGGCCATTCTTTTTCTGGTGCCAATATTTGGTGGGCGCTGTCCTGGCGGAACGGACTCTTACTATAACCAAGAGTCAAACCAATGGGCGTGTTGCGTTGATATAACTTGTGACAAAGGTGAGAGCAAAAAAATCGACACACTTAGAACTCGATAACGAATTAAGACCACTGTAAAAGCTATCAACAATGTTCAAGAGTGATCTGGTCCATTGGTCTATTAACTGTTTTTATGTGTATCATCAGTTTTTTATAAATCTCCGAGACATTTCGGTGTGAGTGAGTTGCTTTGTGCTAAATACAACGCACGATATGGCATAGTAATATTTTTTATTAAAGTATTTACACCATTTACACCATTTACAAATAAATTAATTCAATTAGAAAGACATAAGTGACCTAATACGGTACTGTTTTCGGGAGTATTTGATACCATTATCAACAGCAATTGGCTGGGAGGGGAATGCCCCACGATCCATGGTGCTATTTGTAGTGGTTATTTTCGGCTTTAGTGGGACGGATATCCAGGTTTTCCCGAACCAGATTGTCGTATGCTTACTTGTAAAAATACCTACATGTAACATTGACCTTTTAGGCTACCAGCCAATGCCATGTGAGAAGGGCAACATGACCAGTAGCTGGTGCAAGAAATGTGACTCAAACCAGACGTTCAGCGATAGGAAAATGTCACTAACGGATAGGACAAAGTGCAGGAACAAGTACGATCACCTTTTGATATTATGACCTTTTTCTGCTCGAATAATATTATCAGAGTCATCCATTTTTCAATTCGATACACTATACACTCTTACAATTGATCAGTAAAAACAAATAATTTGGTATTTCCTATTGCACCAACAGTTAAATTAGTAAAACTAACCATCAATTAGTTGGTCCTGCTAAAAAACTAGCATAAACTACCATCAAAATGGTTAAGAGCTACTATTTTGATAGTTAAAACAAAGCTAAGTTCACAGTAGGTGCAATAGCGACTACTAGAGTATAGTAAAGAATAGAATAGTCTACAAAAAACGTATGTTATTTTTTACGATTTCATTTTAAGAGTGTATACGTCCTTGTCAGATCGCCCAACAACACAAGGGATGGGACGTTTGAGGAAGAATTCCTGTATGTCTATTTTTTCTCCAAACGTCCACGAGTATCTAAATCCTAATCGAGATATTTCATCAAAACATCTCGACACTGATGCACAAATGAAAAACATCGTCCGTATCTTCTCCTTGTAAATCCGCAAAAACATCACCATGCTTTTCTTGATTAACTACATGTAACAAATTGTTGAAACGTTATAACAAAGTACCGCCGAATGAATTTATCTTTTAGGATTTGAAGACTTATGAGGACATGATTTTTTATTCCTTCCAGGAAGCGCTGTCACCACTTTTTCCTAAAAGGCGATGAGACAACCGACGCCATCTGCCACTGTCCGGAGAAATGGCATCACCTCGAAGATGGTGCAATGTGTTTGCCAAATAGGAACTGTCCGAAGGGCTGGGGACAGACACATTCGGGTATGTTTCATTCTAAAATACCCTTCTTTCAATTCTTTCTTGATATCAAAAGCAGTTAACTGCAAATATGGCACTGTTTCTAATACACTGCGGATACCAGCATTCACACATTTCTTCAAATGAAGAGTATGTTCTGCAAAACGCTTTTTTACCATTTTGAGAAAATCAGATCGATCCCATGACTACACTGACCAATGATAGGATGGCCTGGAGAGATCTGGTCCAGACATGCGCAATGTCCAAAGCCGACGGAACGCGTATTTGATGATTTGACGATTATTTTCTAGTGCTTGGAATAAAATTCGAAGCACAACGGCACGAGAAAATTAGGCCACCTGGTTTATGGAAAGTGTTGCACAAAAGTTATCATGGGATATGTGTTGTAGGACTTTACCATTAAAGGCACTTTTCATTCAGTAAATGTATGGGAAAACCTACTTTTCCTTTTAGGACTGTTGTACTTTTCTACTCTCATTCCTGCATGTCAACCGGATATAAAACCACTTCAACAATATCTTCAGTGTTTGACTCATTCAAGCAACCACAGTCAAAATGCACTTCATGCGAAAACAAACTGACTCGGCGATATTTCCACATTGGATTTTACAAAAGACTTCGAATTGTAAATAAAACATTCTTACATTTTGTTATGATAATGTGCTCATTTTGCTTCAGGTCGTTGTGAGCGGTGCAAACATGGTTTGACCTTCTCGAATGAGAAGAACAATCATCAGAGATGTATGCCGGTGAGGAGGTATGTGGCTACCTAGTGTGGCATAATTCATCATCAGGTTTCGAGCGGGAATTCTTGGGTTTAAAATCTGGATATGCATGAGCGTTGTCCTGAAGTTCAGGATGAGCTTTCTTGACCTGGTTGTTCCAAACAAGATAAAAGCCACTGATTGGAAGTTATGTTTAACTGGGCATTAATTCTATACATGCTTCCCGAAATTGGTGGCTTGCATTGGAACTAACTTTCCCCCCTTGTCCGTCATCAAAGGCATTCAAGTGTGTTGGTCAACCATGACTATCTCCTTTGTCCCTCCACCATAAGGCCTAGTTTCCCCTTATGACATCACTATTTCGGACTCTCAGCGCCCCATTTCTGGAAAGGTGTATAGGACTTATAATAACCGAAGGAGAAAACATTGAATCAAAGTTATCACCAAGTGAGTGACATAACCTGTTTTGAACAGCATCACAGCCTTGTTGTACAACAAGCTCTTCCACTTTCTATAGCCAACATATCTCCGAATCGTATTTTAAACTGGAAAGAAACTCATTGCAAATCAAGCTTTCTATCGATATGACAATTCTCTTACACCATACGAATTTTACATGTGAAAAAATATGCTAGCTCTTAAAGATAGCAGTTCTTAGGAGTAAAGACATTGTGAGAAAATTCCTCGGAAACTATTTTCAGAGTTCAGATAAATTTTGCCAAGCATTCGCGCAATGCATTCTGGTAACGCCGTTAAAAAAGACACTGTTTTAGTATTTTGATTAAATGCATTCCTTAATATTTCAAGATGCAAAGAAGAATATAGATGTACAATCCGGGAGGCCAATATCACATCAGATGCAATTTGCACTGCGAAAGTTATATCAGGTGAGTCAAACAGACATGGCTACAGCATCTCCAGTAGGAGGCTTTTTCCGCCTTCTTAACCGTTTCTCTAATTTTTCCTGATTTATCCGACAAAAGTCAGGCAGAATGGACGTTCTGCCAAGTGGTTTATTGATCAAATAGAGCCCCATAAATCGAATTCAGTCCATGAGTATCAATGGGCTGGCGTCAACAATTAGAGGTTTTTTCCGACTTTTTCACGGTTTCTCTAACCTTTTCCAGATTTTCCCTAGAAAACCTGTGAAAAATACTAGGGGTTCCCAAATTAGGGCATAAAAGCCTATGTTGAATGGGGTTAATGAGGTGACCCAGTTGAGTGAGCTAATTAGTATTCACACTTTTAGAGTCACTCTGAGTGTTTCGCTCGCACCTCATCAACCCCATTCAACATAGGCATTTGATCTTTATTGCCCATTTTGGGAAGCCCTGGTATTTTTCAGAGGTTTTTTAGAAATCTGACCTTTCAGGGAGAAGTCGGACTTTTGTCCGATAAATCAAGAGAAGTTAGAGAAACCGTTAAGAAGGCGGAAAATGCCTCCTTGGTGTGACATTTACTCTCAGGATTAACCAATCATATGTTAAACTGACCAAGTCGGTCTTGTTGATTTCACAAAATCATACATTTTGTCTTAGTGGCAGGCTGTTTGAATGACCTGTTGATTCTTTTGAGTTACAATGTAGTTGATTAATAGTATCGCGGCAGTATGTCTGCTATTGATTAGGTACTATGCAGTTTACTATTTTGATGTACAGTTATTTGTGTGTGTTTTCAGACATTGAAAATTGCCCAAAGCCAGGCGAGATCACTTCGACAACTGTTCAACCAACGCCTGTCGCTCCGGACAAAACTTCAGTCGACCCGAAATCTGATGTGAAGGATGAAGATAGGTCCAAGGGACATGAGGGAAGCAGGCCATCCCCAGAAACAAAGCCTCCAAAAACAGACAATAATGGCGATATTGTTATCCGTGTAATGGTCAGCCTGCTAGCAATAGCTATTTTTGCGATATTATTTGTACTTGCAATCAAAGCCTTCAGGAAGGAGCGATACGAAATGCATCTGGCCATCGTTGAACACTTGGAAAATGTCCTGGTGATTAATAGGAAGCAGGAGAGTATAAAAGGTATTTTGATAAAAATTGAATCATCATTTCATAGCTTAGTTTTGAGTAGTCATGGACAAGCATTTATCCCGCCAACTTTTGCTTCCTCCCCGCTCGGGTATTAGAACAGATTTAAAGAAAGCTGCTGATTATTTAGCATGCAGCCTCTTCCACGCACTCATAAGACATATAAGAGAGGGAACCGACCAGCGAGTTATATTCATTTTTGTTCCCAAACTCTGCTTTGTAACGACTTCAACAAAAGCTGATGGAATGAAATACATGTCGGCTATAATCTAAAACATGTGCTACATGTACGAGAAAAAGATACTTCCGGCATTTAATTATCTGTTGGGTTTTTGTGGAAAGCATGCCGAAATATTACTATTCATTTTACTGTACAATTTAGTCGCATCGGTTTTTTCTTTAGTCTACGAAGTGGTGCAAGATTACCTGACGGACGAAAAGTGTCGACACTGGCGAAGTCTCGGAGAGAATCTCCTTGGAGAAAAGCTCTCAGGGATAGAGAGTGAACTGAGAGGTGAGTTTTAAACATTTCGTAATTATTCATTAGTTTGCTAATGATGACCCGAAACGAATCCTTACACATCTATCTGTTTGAAGCATGGTGGAACCAGTCTTTTTATTTAGTGGGACATTGTTTTCACTGACCTTCAAGTATCAGCGTCGCTATTGGTGGGAGTGGACGATAAACAGCATTGAAACACATTTCCAAAGGTCCTGTTCTAATCAGCTTGTAAATTTATCTTAAATTCATATTCAAATCATTCATTCGGTCTATTTTTCTTTAAAATTCCAATTACCAGAGGAACTAAATGACCGAGGAAGGATGTACACTGTCCTCGATAACTGGAGGGAATCATGTTGCAGTGATGGACCAAACCTAAGGCCCCTTTTTGATGCAATGTTCTCACCTAAAAGGAACTGGTGGATACCATATTCTCCACTGAGATCAAGGATAATAGCTCAGTGCAGTAAGTTATCGTATCCAATGCAGGATGAACAAGAAATAATTCCGGGTCATTAATAGGGAGGTTAAGATCGGGCCCCCGACTCCCACTCCGGGTGATTCCCTTTCTGTGAACTACGTCATCAAAAATAACGGGGTTATGTTCTCTACTCGCTCGTGAAAACGACTTGCACCTGCGTGAGTCGTAAGTGATCTCCAATATTTCTAAATTAAGTATCACCATTAAATCGGTTTTAACTCTTTATAATGGTTATGTAGAACAAGTGCGTCAAGCTTGCAGATGGAAGGTTGGCTCATCCTCTGAATTCTCGTCTATTTGTAAACCCGATGCAGCCAAATCTCCTTCCATTTTCCAGTTTTTCGTCTGTTACAGGGCAAAACACACCTGAGAACTGAACCCGGAAGTAACTTTTTACACCTCCTATATTTACAAAGTCGTCGCGCCATCTAGCGCTAAAGAGTAGAACTGATGCCCGACTCGGGGAATTTCTTAACCGCGTCAGCGCGTACTTCGACTCCGCTTGCGAGTGGTGCGCCAGTCGGAGTCGGAGTCGAAGTCGGGTGCAATCTTTACATCCCTATTGTCGGAGCAAAGGCGTCCCCAGGCCACTCTCTTTTGGAACATCCCTGTAGTTCTTCAAACGAATGATGCTTTGAAAGTCCATCGGTGTTAAACGTTTCAATGCTGGAGACCTGATAATTACGTGGACATGAATTCATGAATTATAGTAATAGATTGTGCCATGCACACGTTCTTTCAGCTTAAAAAAGTGTCAGGAAGATGACATCAAATTAATTAGAAGCCGGGTGAATGAATGGGTAACCTTTAATTTTGATGTGAAGATGTAGATGATAAATCAGACCGGTTCAAGTTAATCATGTCTCACTATTTGTTTCCAGATCTACCGATCCCACGCGAGCACAACATCTCCTGTTTTCGCCGTCTGTGTCGGATGGAATGGCTGGACTGCCTGTCAACCTGTATACGTCGCCATAGCCATAACCATCAAAGTCGCAGCACAAGTCAACATAATGCAGACCAGTCCGTCCCTAATAGCACTGACAACAGCCAGTATCTGCTTGTGTAGTACGCATAGTTTCATATCCAATGTAACAAGAACTCATCTTATATATACATGTATATATACGCATGTATATTATATGCAACTTAAAACTCATTGGCTGAACAAAGCGGTGATGGTGTGAGCTGGAGAGGCATCATAGGCCCGATGCGGGGGTTCTAGCATAGACGCACCAATAGGATTTACCTGACTATAACTACATCATCGTGCGCATTACAGGGGGGGGGGGGGAGGGGCTTCACTTTGAAAATCGGAGTAGATATTATGACACTCAATTTTCAAACAAAAGTTTTGTATATTCTGTTCACTTCTGGCAGGATATTTGCGCTTCGGGCATCATCACTTCCTGAAGAATACGTAAGGATGGCTAGTCAATAGCGACTTTCAGCACCGACAAAACGTATCATGAATCCGTATGGAAAATACTGGTAGGCGATACGTAGGTAGGACATAAAATGAGCTGCAGCATCGGTAGTTCATCCGTGTGCAATTTGTGAACGGCTGAAGGGATAAGTGGCAATGAAAACGCCTCTAATTTCTCCCAAAAAACATACCTCACAAACGAAAGCATCATCAACGTAATCTACAATATTTCTCAAACAATAATATAGAGATGGAAATATGATAGAAGTCTCAATTTAGCAGCAAATGCGAGATAAATTGTTCAATATCATACGTATTGCTTCCCGCATGGAATACAGTTCTTGCGCTTTGCCGTATACTTATGGGGTTACACTTGTCGTCGAAACTACACGCCCTGATGACGTCGTACGCAAAATTGATAGGAATACATTATACGGGCAGGATATTAGACCTTGCTGAAAGTCTCTATTTCAATCAGTCTCTACTGGTGCTAAGTACATTATATGTAAAGCATTGGTGCGTCTCATTTGCAAGAACTTCCAGTATGCTTTCTTGCATCTCTCGCTCCAAGTCCTTTATTCATTGCGTGTAAAATAAGGGTTAGTTCCCGATCAATTCGCGCTATTAGAGAGGATAAGAGATCGTTCCCCTATAAACACTAACGATAACGATAACACTATTTTGAACGTTATCGTATTAAATAACGTATTTCAGGTAAAGAAAATGTTCGCTATTTCACCGCTAACGTTTTTTTCCAATTGTAATTACGTCAATCACAACCATAAAAAAGGGACCTTCTTTGCGATCATACTGGATCCACTCACCAATAAGATCCCAAGCCCGACAATACCCGATTTGTACCACCGCCTCGATTGGTAGAGGCTAAAGAGCCGAACACAATAGTAGGCCTTTCGCAGCGATAAAAGGGGTGGGATATATTCTATTCAAGAGTTAACAATGTAATCATCATGACTAGTCATGACTCTACTGCGAAACTTTTCATATTACATTTAAAGACCAATTGGAAGAAACGAAGACAAGATATCACACCCTTGTATAGCTGCGAAAGGCCTACTATTATGTCCGGTTGTCAAGGCTCGACTCATCGAGGCGGGAGTAGAAATCGGGTATTGTCGGGCTTGGATATTATTGGTGATGTATAATGCGGGTTGGACAATCGGTTTAAAATACCATTTTCGGATCACAATAAACTAGGCAGATGTCCTTCCACCATTATCACCTTCAATTTCATCAACCGTAAAATAATAGGACAGATATTGGCATTGAGAGATTCTTCGCAGTTTCCTGCCAAAGCCATTTCTTTTTCTTTTCTCCTTGGGCAAAAAGCTTCACCGTGAGTACCTCGCGCAGCAGTAATACGTCCTGGGTGATCGAGAAGCGTCATCGCTTGCCTGCCATTTTAATTATGTGCTACATTGAAGAGACGAATAAACAATTAAATTCAACTCGAACAACCCTCTGATAAAAAAATGTATTGCAATGGCCATGGTGGAGCTGATTTCACGCACACCAACCTCTGAACAGTGGTCGACCTGACCGGCGAGCTTCCTCACTTCATGTAAGCCGAATCGGCGTCAGAGAATTGCGGTGTGCACGGTATTACAGCAAGAATCCGCGGACCAGCATAATGCCCGCCGTTCACGATCAAATTTTTTGGTCAAATCTGTTGGTCAAACTTTTGTGTCAAATTTTCTAGTTCAGCCGCGGGTCGTGCACGATGGATTTATTTCATCAAATCTTTTCCAATATGGCTCCCGTGCAGTCAAGACTGATTGCGGCAGCTGCTGCATGTGCAGCCATAACTGCAATTGTTGCGAGCCCTATACTCTTCGATCAACACATCTACAGCATTTTGTGTCCAAACCATCTTGGTACAAGCCTGCGTTTCGACCGAGTGTGCAGGTATGGTGCGAGTTGCTTGTATAAAGTGTACCTGAATTATTTCTTGGCGCATAATACTCATTATTATAACTATATTAACTGTCTTTGTCGCTGTCCCGGTGTAACATCTGTGGTTGTTCCCCATGTTTCAGTGTTTCCAAACAATAGGCAGCTAGAGAGACCATGACTTTTCAATAGGAGGGATACACAGAAAAACTCGTCAATCTATTTTTGAGCGTTCCCAAACAATGAGGGGAAACACTCAAAAACAGAAACACTCAAAAACATTACACCGGCTCACAAAGGATCGGTACAGTATATGAATAGGCCTACCTATTTGGACAGCTCGGATAGTGAAAGACCATGCTTTAATTGTTACTAAAAACGCCAATGCGCGTCACACCTGAAAAAAAACCCATCTAATTGATGTGTTCATTGATTGATGGCCCGATAATATTGAAATGGCTACTTTGACTCAAACGGTTAATCGTACAGAAAAAATCCAATCCCGCCGCTCACGATCCAATATTTCCGAATCGTACTAAATAAATAGGACCGGTTCTATCCACAACAATTTTTATCCTAGGAACATATTTCATCCACTTTCCCGTCGTTCACGATCAAACTTTTTGGTCATATTTTTTTGGTCAAATTAAATTTGATCGTGAACGGCGGGCATAACATGTCGTAATAGGGCTGACAAGACTCGGTACTGATGTCACCGCACAAAGACATCAATGAATGTTACCAAGTTGGTTTTGAGGCAATGTTGAAATGAAATTTTCATTAGAAATACCAGAGAGGGCCTGTCCTCGCAACTACAGGTGATACCAGCCACATAAGCTCTACGTGTCGTCAAAGTACTATTTGTATGGATGAAGATGATTTGGGGACGAGATTTTTGGTCGTGGCATGACGAATTGCGTATTAACGCTATAAGGGTCAAGGTCACGCGACACAAAAAGCGTTTGCGTTGGTGTTAGTGTTAGCGGAACAATCTCTTATCCTCTCTATTAAGTTGATGTTTCGTGGCCTATTATCCGAGTGGTTTGGACATTCCTGGAAGTTTTTGAAATTGCAGGCATGAGTGATTGTCTCGTTTTGTCCTGTCATTTTTTGAGCCGATCGGGGTATAAAACATGTTACATGTACGCGTAGCTCAGAACATCATGTTGGCCTGTCGTTACATCTTCATTTTAATGAAGATTAAAGTGCATGAATCCTGGTCCCAGTAGCTCAACATGAAATAACATGTCAACATGATATGTGCAAATACCTGAACATGCTTTCTAACCCTGATAATCATTCATGCTGTTCATAAATGTTTATCATCGGATTATATATAAATACTGATACCAATTATGTTTAAAAAGTATATCAATTGTTGAATTTCGGTTTTTGATATGACCTGAATTTCTGATGAATTTCAAGAACGTCAGGAGAGTCCATGTCCAACATATCTTTGGTTACTAAAGTTATACTCTTGAGAGCTCTTGTATTTGACCTGAACTATGGCAATAGGCATGGTCAGGAATTGGAGATGGTCAGATGCCTGACATGGTTTTAGCTGCTTTTTTAATATTGTACCACGTGCTTCTCGAGTGCAAAGTAGTTTCTACGGGCATTCTTCGTGAAAGTAGTAAGGTTATACTGGATGTCCTCTCGTATAACATCCTCAAACTCCTAACATTTGACATTTGCCTCCAGCATTTCACACTCATGTTTCCCAGATTTTTTTCAAAATTCCATAGTCAAGTTGAATATTTTTTTGGAAGGGCGCTGAAGTGCCGTTCCCCTGTGATTCCCCTTTAGGCCTTAGAGGATGTTATACGGCAGAGAATCCAATATAAGATTATCTTTATTTCACATCATCATTCCATGAGTTTCATTGCAAAACGCGATATCTCTGTTTTTGCCATTTTGGGGAAAATTATTTTAAGTTTGGAATTAGCTGAAAATGCATTGGACTTTTTTATCGTCAAAATTTTTTGATTACCAAATGCTCTAAAATTATGAGGACTAATTAGATTTCAAATAGGCATTGCTGCAGTGCGGTTTACTTCAAAATGTTGGATATGGCGGATATCGCGTTTTGTGAGTATGTGTATATTTTATCAAAATGATTTTATATAATCTATGTATATTAGTGCAAAACCTTTACACATATATTCATATCCTTTTTCATGTTTATACATTTCTACCATGAGCTAAATGAAGAAATCATTTCAATAACATGGTGGGACAGTATATTTTGGTACACATATATTTACTTGTCAGATGGGCAATGAAAAAAAAGTTGGAAAAGTTGATTCATTTTAAAATTGGTTTCAGTGCTATATTAAAACAAGCATTCGAATCCTGCTAGGTAACTATGCTTAAAACGAAAAGTATTTTTAAAGTCATAACTAATCCTCATCTGCCAAGTTTTATATTTTGTACAAAGATTTTTCACTTGGCAAAGAAGTATAAGCATGAAATGCTGTCAATATGTACAATATAGTGAAACAGCTGCAAAGTTGACTGGGCAATTCTGTTGCAACATGTTATGAAAGGAAAATGTCTCTTTTTATTATACATGTATATTGAAAAAGACAAACTCGACTAAAATTCTCTTTAATGTTTTATCATGATAATTGTTTCATTTTTTTGGAAAGGGCTTAAACAGCATTTGCATGGCCTGAACTCTTGACATGTATTTTGGTTATGAAGGAAGCTTACAGTAACAAGAAAAAATGCACCTAGTCTTTTGGTGATGAAAATGATGAAATGGACAAACAGAAATTGCATTTGAAAAACATTTGATTTGAATATGAAAATACCACATTTGTTTACTTGGCAGTTTGCTTTCATAAATATGATTGTGACAATCTAGATGTAGACATTCTTACCAACCTACCATGAATGTCAACAGAATTTGTCCAGATAACAGAACGGTTATGTTTTTCCTTTGTCATCAGCTTTAAAAAAAATAAAAATGTTCATGTATGTGGAAATCTGTGTTTGTTTACATATTACATTTTGTATCTATATGTAATATGCTGTGATTATTCAATGTGTGCCAAACTTAACATTCTTGAGTCAACAAATATTTTTTCTTATGGAAAATTGCATAATTTGTGCCAATATTTTATTCGTTTTTCCTGGATTAATCCCTAATTTGAGGGACATTTTAAATTATTTAGTATTGGTTACCGTAATATTTTGATGTTGAATTTGTGAGATTAGCTGGGGGAACTCATTTTACAGTTATCCTAAACAGCGTTTATCAGAGTACACCAGGTTTAAAGTTATCAAAACAAATATTTAGTATAGTCATGAAGAAAATAAGTGGGCCATCTTTTCACACTTCCCAAATTTCATGACATATGGGTGTAAAAAAATGGGTTTGTTGTCTGAAATCACAAGCGTCCAGCAACTTTGGAAGCCACAGCACTTCTTCCAAGCCGAATTCTGACGATGGCCGCCGGCTGTGCTTTTATTTCTCGGGACGAACATTTTAGCCAACAGCTCTCTCATCTTGGTAGTTTTTTTGAGTAAAATTTTGGATGAATTTTGCTGGGGGAATAGAATAAGAAGCAAAGGTGTGAGGTCTTTGTCAAGTTTGCCTGATTGAAATTTACAAACTCCAGTTGTTTAAAATGTCTTGATATGATCGAGCGTGTATTCAAACAATAATGCATTTTGGCCTGTAATCTTTAGGAGGTGCCAGTGTTTTTTTTAATCTGTTAGTTCCGTTTTCTCTCCCAATATTCCTGAACAGTTGTCGCTTGTTGTTATCAATTATGACCTTTATCTGATGGTTTAATAAATAATTTCCACATTTTCATGAACACCAATACCCTTGTTCGTGTCACTCTCTTTGAATTTCCATCAGAAAAGCTACTGACAGGGCTGAAAGCCAAACAGACAAATAAAATTTTGGAGAAGCCTAATAATAGAGTGTGCTATTGATTTGGATGTTGTCCAGTCAAGAGCATCCAGATTAAGTGGGTTTTGACTGCATCAGCTAACAATTACTTACAGGGTTATCTCTATATCCCCAGATTGTCCCCTGATTCTATGTATATTCCCTAAGATCCCCACTAATGTAGTGTACGGGCTTTCGCCCTCCAGGTTCATTGATGTTCCTATTGGCTGCCACCAGTGAACCTAATACATATTCATGTTACACTAACGACCAACTCATTGCCATTTTTGCAACTTATACTTAATTAAAGAGTTGTCTACGACGTATTTGGAGATACATGTAGGGATGATTTTTGACCCTGGCTGCAGACAGATAGGCTAGCTGGCTGATATTTCGATGAAGGACTGGGGTAAGGAATCGAACTAATAACAATAGATTGAGATTGGCTAGTTTTGGTGAGGGATAGAGATGGGGTAATGGTTTGTGGAAATAATTTGTTCCCCTGGTCTTATGCTCCACAGACACAGATGAGCTCACAAAGATAGAACCAAGAGAATATTGCCCGGGTAGAGTCCTTGCTGTTTTTGGTGAATATATGACCAGAGGAAAATTATGACTCAGGATGAAGGAGTATAACTGCCTAACCCAGGGAAAATAGAACCTGCATGTGACTGTGCCCGTGGCATATTGAGCCAGCTACGGGTGAGACATATCCATGTACTTGTGAGATGATCCCTGATTGTAAAGGTGTTCAAATGACCATGGGCACTTCCAGGAGTGTTTGTGTACTGTACATAATACACTTACTTATCCATACTGTAAACACTCCTCTACCCCATCGACAGTGCCTGGAACTGCCCATGAAATGACCTGCACTGTTGACGGAGAGGCGGACAGCAAGGTCTCAATTGAACCAGTGAAAGCAGACAATGTGATAATAGCACTCGCCTTATAAATATTTAGTAAAACCCTATTCTGCGCACATCGAGCAACTTCAACGTTTCAGGTCACAAGTGACATTGCGCAATGAGCATTGATCGTGGATCACTTGTTTGGTAGAGATCACGAGTGACATTGCGCAACGAGCATTGATAGTGGATCGTTTGTTTGGTAGAGGTCACGAGTGACATTGTGCAACGAGCATTGATCGTGGATCACTTGTTTGGTAGAGGTCACGAATGACATTGCGCAACGAGCATTGATAGTGGATTGTTTGTTTGGTAGTGGTCACGAGTGACATTGTGCAACGAGCATTGATCGTGGATCACTTGTTTGGTAGAGGTCACGAATGACATTGCGCAACGAGCATTGATCGTGGATCACTTGTTTGGTAGTGGTCACGAGTGACATTGAGCAACGAGCATTGATCGTGGATCACTTGTTTGGTAGGTCACGAGTGACATTGAGCAACGAGCATTGATCGTGGATCACTTGTTTGGTAGAGGTCACGAGTGACATTGGGCAACGAGCATTGATCGTGGATCACTTGTTTGGTAGAGGTACGAGCATTGATCGTGGATCACTTGTTTGGTAGAGGTCAGGAGTGACATTGCGCAACGAGCATTGATCGTGGATCACTTGTTTGGTAGAGATCACGAGTGACATTGCGCAACGAACATTGATCGTGGATCGTTTGTTTGGTAGGTCACAGGTGACATTGTGCAACGAGCATTGATCGTGGATCACTTGTTTGGTAGAGGTCACGAGTGACATTGCGCAACGAGCATTGATCGTGGATCACTTGTTTGGTAGAGGTCACGAGTGACATTGGGCAACGAGCATTGATCGTGGATCACTTGTTTGGTAGAAGCCGTGGTGGAATGACAGAGGGAGATGGTTTGGAACCTTAAAGGTGTCGTTGACAGGGGGTATACAATATTCTGGGCACTAGGAACATTTTTGCTGTTAGGCTTTTTTATTCCCCGCCCCCCCCCCCCACCTCCTCTTTCATTTTGCTCCTTTTGTTTAGTTGGTCATCTCTCATTTCAGTGTCACTCGGGAACCCCTAGATACACGAATCTGTGATTTGTATTGCCTTTTGCTTTTTTAAAACCTTTTTTTACATTTTTAACTTCTTAACTTTTTAACTTTTTTTGCTTTTGTTTTTGTTTAACTTTTTTGTTTTTGTTTTTGTTGACTTTTGTTTCCTTTTTCTTGTTTCTAATTTTATAAGTTTTGTTGTTATCTAGCAACAGTGTAGTAGTTGCAATTGTATAGTTGTTGTAAAATCACTGACACATTTTAATCGCAGTCTAGTGACTCTTGGACTTGAAGGTCTTATCATCAGTAATTTAGGAATTCAGTTCTTGTTCATTTGGTTTTCCACCTCTCGCAATGTGGATCTTTGGACTAACCTAATGCTCTAATTAGAGGGGAGGAATGTTATGTCTTAAGTCTAGTTTAAATAATATGATACCACGAGTAGTGGTCACCCAGAATGTTCTGGTGTATTTCGTGGCTTCAGATAAACCACTTTTCGATATTCAGATGCAGTGAATAAAGATCGTATTGTTCCTATTATACCAGCAGTTAGTAATCATCTCGGCAACTTAACAAGTTTGTAAATAGCTTCGTCGGTTTACAGCTCCATCTCTTCATCTGTCAGGTTAAGGAACTCTAAACTAAAAGCTACAACAATGGGAAAATTAGAGCAATGCTTCTGGTGAAAGAAAACCAGAAAAAAATTGGTCAATAAAAAGGTTGATAAGGGGGTGTCCATAGGAATCACATCACAGCATCATTACATCATAATACCTGTCGGTATATTTAGCCTTATCTTATAGCCTAGGAATTTCTTTAAACATCGATAGTAGGCCTACCCAGGCAATTTTTGACCCAGTGGTTTTCGAGAAAATCGAGGAAAACTGGTGTCCATAAACTTTTGACCATGAGTGTACATGTATATGAACTGAGTGTGAATTTTTTACGAGTCGAGTTCTTTGAGATTATAGCTCACTTGGTGAGGGATTGGGGTATGAGAAGACTCCGGCAAAGTTCGCGACCGAAACATCACAATGAAATGCTGGCCAAAACCTTGGTTCTGCCTCGGTTTTGGTCTATATTTTAGCTCCACCCGAGCGGTTTTGGTGAGACAACCAATATCTCCAGTTCGGTATCAATTCCTTAAATGACCTTATTTTGCTTGTATTGTCACTCTGTGTAAGATGTTGTATTTTTAGCACACATTTTTTATCTTTATAAAGATTTGGTGTCAAAGCCAGTGATTATCTTCTGGCAAAATAGCAGCCAGAAGTGTTTTATTAATATCTACATGCGTTTTCGAGAGGGCCCTATTGATATCCAACTGGAGGCAATTTTACTTTGCCGACTTACTTCAACTTTACATGGACAGTGTACATCCTTGATTGGTTGCATCAAATCATTGAACTAGGTTACACGACAGGTTTTATCTTAGAGTACAAGGGGCAAACAACTCAACAGACTGACAGACAGAATCAAAGACGATAGATTAAAATGGTTAATCAATAATCAAAGGCAGTAGGCTATGATTCACAGAAAAGATGAACCAACAATACCTGCAGCTTTAAATAGGCCAATGCAACGCCGGGGCATTAAATTTACTCAACCCATGAACGTAGCAGAGGTGTCGGCCCAACAGAGGGTTTTGTTGTTGGAATGAAACGGCCAGGGGCCATTGTGCTCACCGTATACATCTTTTAGTAGGCAGGATCATGCTTAGTTTACAGGTGAATATGGTGAACACAATCAGGCATGAAGACTTTTTTTAGATGTGTATTGATGTCAAGTAATAAGACAGGGCAGTATATATAAGTTTATGATCCAACCAATATTTGTCTATGACATAAACAAGATCAATATCGTGTGATTGCTAAGAGTCCCTGCAATAAAAAATTCATCGAAAAAAAGTCATTAATAAGCGAGATATTGCACCCCCTGGTGGCCAAATCAAGAATCAGATCAGGCCGAAATTCAGTGTCAGAGTTTATCTGATGTAGGGGGTTACATGTACCAACTTTCAAGTTCATAGCTTCAGCAGTTAAGAAACGTGCCATAGTTACACTCTAATGGCCAATTTACGCCATTTGACCTCTGTGACCTAGAAAAGGAGGTCAAATCCAAAAATCGTAGGACATGTGGTGTATCCTTGCTAAAAGTCCCTGCCATAAAAATTTTATCGAAAACAATTCACTCAAATAAGCAAGATATTGCACTTCTTCCTTTTTCCATTATGGCCCCCTGGTGGCCGAATAAAGAATCAGATCAGGCCAAAATTCGGCATCAAATGTTATCTGATGTAGGGGGTTATATGCACCAAGTTTCAAGTTCATAGCTTTACTGGTTAAGAAACGTGCCATAGTTTACACTCTAACGGCCAATTTACGCCATATGACCTCTGTGACCTTGAAAAGTAGGTCAAATTGAAAACCCGTAAGACATGTGATGTATTCTTCCAAAGAGTACCTACCATAAAAATGTTATCGAAAACAAGTCACTAATAAGCGAGATATCACACTTTTTAGATATCGACATTTGGCCCCTGGTGGCCAAGTTGAGAATCAGATCGGACCGAAATTCAGTGTCAGAGGTCACCTGACCTAGGGGGTGCTGCGTACAAAGTTTCAAGTTCATACTAGCCCTAGCGGTTAAGAAACGTGCCACTGTTTTTGAAATAGGTTACGACGACGGACGACGGACGACGACGACGGACACTGCGGTATTACATAGACTCCCCTACGGTGAGCAGCAAAAAATAATAAAATAAAAAAATATTTTTGGCCGTCCCTGACCGGGGTTTGAACTCACGACCTTTGGATTGCCACAACACGAAAAACACAAAACATGCAATTTCGGCCATATCTGTGTCTACGTTGTGACCTCTGTGACCTTGACAAGTAGGTCAAATTAAAAACCCATATGATATATGATGTATCCTTGCTATGAGTACCTACCACAAAAGTTTTATCGAAAACAAGTCATCAATAAGCGAGATATCACACTTTTTAGATAGCCACATTCGACCCCCTGGTGGCCAAACTGAGAATCAGATCAGACCGAAATTCAGCACCAGAGGTTATCTGGTATAGGGGGTTATATGTACTAAGTTTCAAGTTCATAGCTGTGGAGGTTGAAAAACGTGCCATAGTTACACTGAAACAGCAAATTTACGCCATTTGACCTCTGTGACCTTGAAAAGTAGGTCAAATTAAAAACCCGTATGATATATGATGTATCCTTGCTCTGAGTACCTACCACAAAAATTTCATTCCAAACAAGTCATTTTAATGACTTGTTTGGAATAAAATAAGCGAGATATCACACTTTTTAGATATCTACATTCGGCCCCCTGGTGGCCAAATTAAGAATCAGATCGGACCGAAATTTAGTGTCACAGGTCATCTGACCAAGGGAGTCCTGTGTACAAAGTTACAAGTTCATAGGCTTAGCGGTTAAGAAACGTGCCACTGTTTTTGAAACAGGATACGACGACGACGACGGACGACGGACGACGGACACTGCGGTATTGTATAGACTCCCCTACGGTGAGCCAAAAATCCTAGACAAAATCAGGACTAGTACCGACATGTACTGAATGTGGAGGTGTCCGTGAGGGGAGAGTATTTCTACTGTAAATACAAGTATTTAATTGAAACAAGGACCGTTACAAACTAATATCAGAACGACCAAACTGTAGTGGATCTAGAAATTAGGGAATGGGGGACACAGCTCCACCCAGAGACCAGCGAAGCGTAGGGGGTATCGGGCGCTCCCTTGGTAAATTCAAGTGCCCAATTTGCATTTTCTGGTCATCAGAGGGGAAGAATTAAGAGTACTTAATTTGCTTCTGGGGGTGAGGCAACCTCAGAAAATGTTGCTCGCTGATGAAAAGGAGGGAGTGCGCCTCCTGTAAACTGCTACATGAACAAACTGCATAAGAAATCACCAAAGAATACCATGATTTATCATAAAAATCTTTATTTGACCGATTTGTGAATATATATGCTCTTAAAATTCAGGATAAAATTGTCATAAATGCAAAGGTTTGGATGACCCTTCTTGTGAAAGATCACTCAGATGAGTTTCCATCAGATCTGATATACTATAAAAATACTGATAACTGATGGCTACCTGATAGAAAATATGACAACATCTACAGGAAACACATTTGCATAAACATGACAAACAGTTCAAGACTGAGAGGAAGACTTGACCACAAGGCACTTGAAGTTTTGTCAGTAAAACACGACAACACTAGGATCAAAATTCCAAGAAAACACCTAATCGATTCTTTGCTGTGAGTAATAAAATAATAGATTGATTCAATCTATTTTTTTACGACTGCGAGTCATAAAATCTATTATTTATGACTCACAGCAAAGAATCATTATCCCACCAGTGTCACCGGCAAAATTGCCAATGACAGGAAGACATCACTCTGCATACAGTCTCTTTTACAGATAGTGCCAACGCCATTATCTTCTATGACATAATCAAACATTGTAGCACAACAGATTGTGACGTCGCAGTGTATTTTATGGTTATTTCTGTTCATCTGGATTACCAGTACTTAATTAAATCAAATTTCTATTATTGACAAGACTTCAGGCTCCAGTGAATTGACCTTCGAGAACTTGCCCTATTGTGGTTAGGCAATTACCAATAGTTCAAATCAACTGCTTTATAAAATTTACACCATTACCGCTGAGGATTTTCATTATGAGATGACATGCAACATTGATGACGGCTGGGCCCAGTTGGGTGTTGAAATGGTGAAACCAGTCCCCTTTCAAGTAACAAATGCCTGCATCAAATAATCAACCACAAACACACACACCAACTGATAATGTTACCTTATTTAACTCATTAACAATCATCCTGGTACTTTCACCATATCCCAAATCAGTCCGTTGAGGATTCCATATGAAATACAAACAGAATACAGGTGTAACGTTCTCGAGTGTTTTCGTTTCCGAGTCCTTCTCATCAGTGTTTGGGAACACCGACAGACAGATTAACATTTGTTTCTGTTTCCACCGACTGAAAACAGGTGGGGTGATATGAATAAAGACTAGCAAATGCTTTTACTTCAATTTTGTAGAGAAAGGCCAAGTGTAAATGTACATGGAGTTTTAGATAAAAGCATTTGCTAGTCTTTATTCATATGGCCCATGATTTCCCTACCTGTTAATTGGATGGAAACACTTAGATATGGGGAACAATAAAAACTGTTACACTGGCAAAAGATCACTTGATAAAAAGTTTGTGGTTTTTTTGCCTTGGGTTGGAAATTTGAATAGACATAAATTGGCTGAGGAATGATGCCTCAAGAGTGGCCTGCTGTTCCTATTATTAGAAATAGAAATTATTATTATTCGCAATTAGCGAGTTGTGATCAATCGCCAATCATAATCATGTTTACTCTAGGTTACTTACATGAAGATCAAATGCAGTTTTTCTCATTTCTTTTTGTAAAAACCTTTTGGCAAAAAAATGTGAAGACAACAAAAATGTCTATGATCAGAAAGAGCCAAGTCATGATAATTTGCAAAATTCTACAGTTACATGTACCGTATCAAGTGACGAATGAAAACTTTGGGCAGTTTAAGATTTACATCTAAGTATGGAGTTAAATCAACATCAAGTGAAGGTCGTATGAGCAAAACAATGCCCTTAGCGTACCTCAGTCAGTATCAAAACAATTGATGCATCATTGAGTCATATGCTATATCCTATTGCAGGCCCTGTTGTACATGTACATGATATGTTCAACAGGCCAAATCTAGCTTAGTGATTTGTGCCACACTTATCTGAAATGAGAAGATTAATTTTCACCGCCTGTAAATTGTATGCCGAAACGTTGGTCATGTGACACCCCCTGTAACATTCCTAGAGCCATCTCACTTGATTACAGCTTTATTGCGGCATGTGCGTAATTTTCTTTTCTTTCCATAAGCAGACAACAGAAAAATTAATATTCGATGTAAACACAGATTGTTGAAACAAGAGGGCAAGGGCCTGGTGCTCAGCTGAAATACACGGGTACAATGTACAAAACATGGAAAGTACATGGTAGGAAAGCCAAATTAGGTTGGTGGGTACATTGAGACATCAGTAAGAACCGTATCGAAAATTAGGTAACTGCGTCAATATCCAAGATGGCTACCACCTTGCATGTTGAAATCTCGAGAGTGCATTTGTGAGTGCAATATTTATAAACATATTGATATGCCAATATCACACATTTGGACAAATAATGACAAAACGTGCCACTTATTATAATATTAGCAAATTTTAAGAGCTTGAGTCCTATGACCAGGAAGAGTAGGTCAAATCAAAAACCTGGATGATATGCAATGGAGACTTAGTAGATACACCAACCATTTAGTCACTCTAGCTGCAGCCAAAGGCTTAAAATGGCAAAATATGATTTCCAAATTAAAAAATTATAATAAAGAAAATGAAAATATACAAGTGAAAAAGCAAAGAAATTTTTTTTTGCCCTAGTGCTTCGGAGTAACAAGAGCGGGAAATCCAAAACAAGTTAAAACTAGGTCACCGCAGATTTTTGCTCAGTAACACCAACTGTTAGTATCAATCAAAACAATTCCAATACCAAAACCTACTTGCATGCAGACTTCCTCTAAATTAAATTAACTAAATTTCAAGCCAATACACGTATCTATTAGAAAAAGCGTTAAGCCCAGATTCCCCGTCGCTAAAGGGGAACTCACAAGATTATGTGACGCACAAGATTATGCGACAGGTAAGGTGGTAGCCATCTTGGATTTTGACCGTGACCTACCTTTCAATAGGGTTCTTACAAATGCCTATATGCACCAACACACAAAATTTGGCTTTCATACGTCGCGGACTTCTCCAGATATTGCGCTCACCAGTGCACTCGCAAGATTTCAACACGTAAGGCCGCAGTCATCTTGGATTTTGACGTGGTGACGTACTTTTGACAGGGTTCTTACTATACTTTTACCTCCACGCAAAATTTGGCTTTGATACGTCGCGGACTCTCCAGATATTGTGCTAACAAGTGGCCGGACGTACTGAAGGACGAAGGGTATTTTCATGTCCCCCTTTTGCTCCGATGAGCAAGGGGGGACAATAAAGCGTCAACAAAGTCTTTGTAACTTACCCCTTTTGCCCCTTGGTGAGAAGAATTTAAGTCAAACCGTGATGAATTTTCTTTCAGGAGCATTTCCTTGGCTATTCTTCCTCACGGCCAGATTTGAAGTGCCTAGGTCTTACAGTTACAAAACATGCACCCACTTTGACAGATGGAGGGACTGACACCATGAAATATGACAGGTCCCAAAGCCCACTTGGTAGATGATTCTTCTGCCCAACAATGTTTCCACAAAATTCATTCCGTGAGCACTGCTCGTGATTGCAAACCTCCATCATACTCGAGAGTAAGAACCCATGAAATTAACTTTTGAACAGCAAAAATGAGACCACACCATCAGATTTCCCCATATTGCTTGTTGTGTGACCCATCGTCATTGAGGTTACAAAAACTACCCCTCACATTTTTCTCATCAACTTTAAAATGACTTTGTGTGCCAAGGTCAGCATATGGGCATGATGAGTGAACCCAAACTTTTTTTCTCCAAATATTCTTAAGATCTAATCTTAGTATAAAATGACAGTTTAGAGGACAGGTACATGTACATGATTATAAAAGTAAAACTGTACCTTTGGAGTTATTGAGCAAAAAAAACAACTTGTTACTGAGCTTCATGCTAGAACAATTTTGACAGTCTCACAAATGAACTTTTCAAAGCTCCACGAGTCAGAATTTGCATAATTCTAACGTGCGCATTACAGAGCAGACCACTTTGTGAATATAGAAAAATGAAACGGCCAGGGGCCATTGTACTCACCGCATAGATATTTGGTGGTTAGGAATTCATCCTGGTTAAGAAACATGCTACATGTATAGTATATAGGTCAAACCAAAGACGGTATGACATGTGATGTATGCTTGCTTGGAGTACCTACAATAAGAATCATCGAAAAAAAGTCACTAATAGTAATAAGCAAGATATTGCCCTTTTTACCCTTTTTAGTTTTGGTCTCCTGGTGGCCAATCGAGAATCAGATCGGATCAAAATTCGATGTCAGAGGTAACATGTGATAGGGAGTCATGTGTACCAAGTTTCAAGTTCATAGCTTTAATGGTTAAGAAACGTGCCATAGTTACATTCAAACGTCCAATTTACACCATTTGACCTCTGTGACCTTGAAAATTAGGTCAAATAAAAAACCCGTAGGATATGTGATGTATCCTTGCTGGGAGAACCTACCATAAATATAATATCGAAAACAAGTCACTAATAAGCAATATATTGCACTTTTTACCTTTTTTAGTTTTTGCCCCCTGGTGGCCAAGTCGAGAATCAGATCAGACCGAAATTCGGTGTCAGCGGTTATATGATGTAAGGAGACATGTGTACCAAATTTCAAGTTCATAACTTAAGCGTTTAAGAAACGTGCCACAGTTACACTCAAAACGGCCAATTTACGCCATTTGACCTTGGAGACCTTGAAAATTAGGTCTAATCAAAAACCCGTATGATATGTGATGTATCCTTGCTAGGAGAACCTACCATAAAAATTTTATCGAATACGAGTCACTCATAAGAGAGATATCACACTTTTTAGGTTTCCACTTCTGGCCCCCTGGTGGCCAAGTCAACAATCAAATTGGCCCGAAATTCCGTGTCAGAGGTCACCTGACCTAGGGGTTATGTGTACAAAGTTTCAAGTTCATAGCCCTAGCATATAAGAAACGTGCCACTGTTTTTGAAACTGGATACAGACGACGACGGACGCTGCGGTGTTGTATAGACTCCCCTACGGTGACCCAGAATTATTTGCAACCATTTCATTTTGCGGCTTTGTTAAAATTGCAATCTTTGTGAACTTTGATTTTTCATTTTGACCCCGCAACAGTTACCTTTAAATTGGTCTTTTTCACGACCATTTATTTTCAAGATTATCTGTGAACACAAAAAACTGGAAAAAAAAGGCACTCTTAAATTTCAAGCTATAGAGTATTAGACACACCCAGCATTTGGTCCTGTTAGAAATCACTCATCAAGCAATAAAAGGCATTCCACTGTTATTTAAGTACAGGTACCTGCCAAATTCTGAATACAAACAAACTAGCAGAGGTATGACGGGGTCATCCCAAAGCTTCAGTGGACAGTGGGTTGCAGGGGATTCATTTTACCTCTCAATATCCTTCATAATTCTAGTCCGATGTGTTTTCGAATCATCAAATCAATGAGAAGAATGATGAGAGGCTCCACAGCAGAACAGCATCTGACAGTCAGAATATGCTGTAGTGTGTGCACTTGTATGGAGCAAGGCATCAATGTACAGCTTTATGCAAGTGATGAACGTCAGTTATAGGTCTTGTGTGGAGCCTCTCATCAAACTTTCTGTTGTTATGGCTGATACCTTTACACATTGCACTATTGAGCTACAAACATGCACGCACACACAAGGCAGTCAACTGAACAAAAACAATAACCCATAACCAAGAACATGACACAGTCCAGCAATTTACAATAGGAAGCACGATGTGCTGGATACAAATACTCAGTCCACTACCTCAAAAGGTCAGTCTCGCATTCATAAGTTATGGCCTTTTTCTACCATGTGGAATTTGATATGGGTTTACCAGTCAAAGAAAGATAGACAACTCAAATAATTCATGCATATCACGAGATTGTTGAACAATGAAATGGCCAGGGCCATTGTGCTCACCTCATGTGGAGGAAAGATGGATAAAGAGCATGGTATTGTGTCATGTAGTGTTAGGTTTGATGTTGGTCCAAGCAATTACAATTTCCCCAAAATGGCCAATTTACAGTACATTCGACCTCTGTGACCTTGGAAAGTAGGTCAAATCAAAGAAGACCCGGGTGACACATTGAATGGTTGTTAGAATTAGATGTACCTATGATATAAAATTGGTGCCAATCGGGCAAGTCATTACTAGGAATAATGGCATTTTGATGAATTTAGGATTTGGCCCCCTCCCTGGAGGCCAAACGGCAAATCAGATCGCACCAAACTTCGGTACCTGAGATCACCTGACCAAGGGGTACATGTGTACTTAATTTGTGATCAATAGTCATTGCAGTTAACAAACGTGCCATAGTTACGGCCTGACGGCGAATTTACGTCATTTGACCTCTGTGACCTTGACAAGACGGTCAAATTGAAAACCTGCGTGACATATACTGTATGGTGGTTAGATGTACCCATGATATCAAATTGGTGGCAATCGGGCAAGAAGTTAAGGAATAATCACATTTTTAAGGTTTTTGGATTTTGCCCCCTGGTGGTCAAGTGGTGAATCATATTGGACCAAACTTCGGTCCCTGAGATCACCTGACTAAGGGGTAAATGTGTACCAAATTTGGTATCAATAGTCATTGCAGTTTAGAAACGTGCCATCGTTACATCCTAACGGCCAATTTACACCATTTGACCTCTGTGACCTTGAAAAGGAGGTCAAATCAAAAACCCGGAGGATATATGATGCACCTTTGCTAGAAGTACCTACCATATTTTTTTCAAAATTTCCCAACTACTATTGAGGGAGATATTGCATATTTTCACTTTTAACGTTTGGCCCCCTGGTGGCCAAACCATGAAACGAATCGGACCGAAACTTGGTCTCCAAGGTGTCATTACATAAGGGTACATGTGTACCAAGTTTCAACTCAATAGCTCTAACAGTTACGAAACGTGCCCTGCTAACGGACGACGGACGACGACGACGACGACGACGACGACGACGGACGACGGACGCCACGGTATGGGATAAGCTCACCTCTGCTAAGAGGTGAGCTAAAAAGGTCGGAATTCATGAATATAAAACTGACTTTTGAAATCAGGGGTAGAGTATAATAAAATATACAATATCACTCTTTGCGTATAGAAGAGTGTTGATATACAATCTCTTGTATTACAATTTTAGGCACAAAATGTGAACATGATTAATCTTGTAGATTAAAATTTGTACCTTACTTCAAATTTGATGGAGTTTCATCAGAAGATATTCATAACAGAACGAGATATGCACCACTATCCAACATGTTGGAGTAAACCATATCAGGACTATAAAGGCTTAACTGTCCTCCAAATTTTAGTATATAGAAGCTAACACTATTAAAACCTTGGACAAAATGTTTCAAAAAAATTTGAAGTATTTTCAGTTAAATTCAAAATTTTGAATCTGTTTTTCTCAATAATATACATGTACAGTGAAACCTCCCCTAGCGGACACCTCTCTATTAAGGACAACCTCTCTATTAAGGACACTACTTTTGTTCCCAAAGTGGTTGTTTCAATTCAATTTGACCTCTCTAATCAGGACACCTCTCTATTAAGGACAGCACTTGTCAATCCCAAGGGTGTCCTTAATAGAGAGGTTCTACTGTACCTCATTTTGCGACAGAATTCTTCATTTGTATCTCATTCGAATTCAGTTTTTTTCCCAAAACAAACAAACAAACACAATACATTCGATACAAGTGTAATTTAGCCCAATGTTAGCAGATAATATCCATCATTTCTGAATCAAAACTTCAATACTGAAAAGTGCATTTCAATAAACATTAAAATCTATCTGCACCAAACTCATTTGGTTGAAAATTCTAAAACACCTGAATGAGAATATTTCACTTTCATAATGAATAATGTATACAGCCTCGTTTTCACGACACAGGTTTGGGTGAGACAACCCAAACCGATTGGGTTGGTGCAATATGTGAAACCATTTCAAAAGCATTTAAAACCACATTATTTGATATTTATTTTGAGATGTTTTAGAATAGAAATTGATACCTCACTGTCGGTATTGATTGTCTCACCCAATCCACTCGGGTGGAGCTACCTCCAGTTTGATATCAATTCCTTAAACCAAACCCTGGCAAAAAGCTTAGGGCACAGTAAATACAATGAAGTGTACATATTAGTGGCACATGGGTTTTTGGCCATTTATCATCGAAGTGTCTTGCATTACAGTTAAATTTTGGCGGCCAATGCAAGTGAGGCTATCATTAATTTCAATTTATTTTTGAAATATGACCAGACTTCTCACATCAATGACATCAGCATCGCTTTGTGTATTTCAAAGTTTCAATTTCTAGTATGGTGAAAAGAAGTGAGAAAACCGATTCTCACAGATTGAAGTTTGAAAAAAACTCGATTGTAAAATCCACGAAATTAACAACTAACAAAGCAATAGGCCATTTTCCAGATGAGCCGGTACCACCTCAATTATTTTGGTCGGACCAACAAACCATCTTTACAATAGATCTTCATGGTCAATGATGCCAGACAATGCCTCCCGGCGTATCTGGCAAAGGGCCTATGGCCAACATCCTGCCCTTTTGACTGAGAGAGTGGGGTGGGGTTTGCCACACCTGATTTTGGGCGAAAATCTGCCAAAATTACCACTTCTTTCAAATTTTTTTGAAAGTACTCCAAATATGCCCCAACTGCTGTTTTATTGAAACTGGGGGTAAAGACGAAGGTTTTGAAGAATTTTGAAGAGTGTATCTCAATTATTTTCTGTCAGATTATGGGTGGTGAAAATGCCTAAATTCTGGGAACAGATTACAGATAATCTAACGTAGACCTGGTAATGATAGAGACGGTTGAATTTTCTCACAATTTGGAAAGCATTTTTTAAACTCGCCCAAATTTCAGCTTCACTGAACATGCTGAATGCATAACCATATGGGAGAAACAGAGAAATCAGTCCACTGTCAAATTAATATTATAAGCAAATTCGTGAACTTAAGCTTTGTGAACCTTACATGGTTTACTGTATTCTGCGTTAAAGGCAACTGAGATTATGTCAAATTTGTCGGGATCTTGATATAATTTTGCCGTCATAACACACTTTCCGAGCTATTTTGAGCCTAAGTGCAGAACACTATTGGAACTAAGTGCTAGTCTCTTCAAACAACAGCTAGTTTGACATTATTCCCTAAAGCCATACCTGAAATATACCACATTTCAATTCAAGAAATTCAGTGATAACTTTCACATCACATATCTGCTGACAAGATGTGTACCATGCCTTACTCCATCTAAATTGAGGCAGTGATGGGCTAAAACCTGAGATAGAATGGGTAGAAAATTGTCAGCAGTTATAACATTGACTCAATGCAGCAGAATCTTTCTAAATCTGCCAAATGAATAATTGAATTTCCCCAACATCAAAACACCAAGAACCATGTGCATTAAAGCCAAGCCTTCCAACTACGGAGTGGCCTTTCCTGGGAAGGTCTGTGGTGGCCCAGAAAAATGTGCGCATCAGCGAAAGAGAAGGCAAAAGATGCCCTCATCAGCCAGAAGTTTAGTGAATGATTTTGTATCCATCTGGTAACAAGGATAGGACGATAATATGACATCAAATGCACTAAATTTCGGGTGGTGCATGATGAAAAACATGCTTGAAGAACATAATTACCAGATATGAACTGGACTTTATTTTGTTGAACACTCAAAGTCAAGGAACGCAAATTTCCAACATTATAATAATGCAAAACTGACCCCTTTCCCAGGACAAGACAGCTCCGTAATTTGAGAGTTAGGCCTTATATTATCAAGTTGGAAAATTGATTCTCCAGGGCCAAATCATTTTACGCTATACCAAGAAGCAATTTGAGACATTGTTACTCTGATATGTAACAATACTGAAGACATCATAATGATATTGATAATAAGGCCACAAGACATCACAAAAGTTTATCAAGGCAATGCTGTTTCTGCTCCAAATAGTTTTTGCGCAACCCTCCATAAAGATAATTGTTGCAGAACAAAACAAATTATTACAGCATCCTTCCAAACTCACTAATTTACACGCAAGTAGTTCTCAAATGAAACAATCATAATTGTGAATTTACAGAGGGACAATCCTGTGTGGACCGATTGCAGGCCCCCG
The DNA here is from genome assembly GCF_910592395.1 of Lineus longissimus. NCBI lineage: Eukaryota > Metazoa > Nemertea > Pilidiophora > Heteronemertea > Lineidae > Lineus > Lineus longissimus. The sequence goes on from NC_088315.1 coordinate 14,048,239, forward strand.
CCTCGACATCAACAAGCAAATGTTTCGGGGGAGAATGATGCTCCACCGTAACCGTGATCACTGAACTGTCCTGGCATGGAGCACCATCTGCAATCTGTTCACTCTCCGTACCAGTGGTATCAACCTCTGCATCGCTATCATCGTCCACCTCTACAACCAGCTGATTATCCATGCCCCCATCTTCATCTCCATTCTGCTCTTCCAATTCACTGTATTCAAACTGAGATGAGGTCCTTGACACCATTGATGTTATCGACTTTAAACTTAGCTGACGACTTTTTCGAGATTTCTTGGCCTGTTCCTTAGCATGCTGGCGCATACGATCAACATCACCTGCAGTTTCAATTGTTCTTTCATCCGAGCCATCCTTGGCAGGATCTTCCCCGAAGATTTCATCTTTATCAGGACTTATAGTTACCTTTTTTTCTTGTTGGTCAGATTTTTCCTCAAAATCCTGCAAAAAAAGACAATAGTTCACATGAATTTTCGAGACCATTTTGAATCCATGGCATGGATATAGAGCACCGGACTCCTAATCAGGAGGTCATGGGTCGAACGTCTAAAATTACTACCAGTATCAGCTTTAAAACAGTTCCCTCTCAATAGTGAGACAATTCACCCTACTTACTTCTTTCCACCAAAAACGGGTACCAGTTTTGACTGGCAAGTAACCCTTACTGGACAAACACCTGATCTATCCAGATGGAGATTCTCCCGTTGATGCCCAGGCTTGGGCAAGGCTGTTACACACAATGATAATAATGTCCTCTAAGACTGTTCATATGATCACCGATTTCTGTGAGAAACTGTAAGAGGTCAAGATCACCAGGTGGATAATCACACCAAGCACAAATGAATCACACCTTGCAGCACACTTCCGATAAGACATAATTACTGTAAACCCCTTTATTTTGGGGCCTGAAATTTTTAGTGAAAATGTCCTTAGATTTCACTACCATAAAAGTTCCACGAATGGATGGGTTTTCAAATTATCATTTTATTTGATTAGTAATTTTCTTGCCATCAATGTTAGAGTACTGATCCCCTTGCCATTCGTATGGAAAGCTTGCAAACGTTATTCATTATTGGCGTCAGAAAATATCAGGGGTTCACACTATACCTGTAGGTAAACAGGCTATACTAAAAGGAATGAAATCTCAAAAAAAAATGTGCTAGGTACAGTATGAAACTTAGTCACAACTTACACTTTTTGCAGAAACATGTAGTCGTACAGGTACATGTAATGGCAGATGCGACTTCCTAGTTTTTACGAAGACAACAATTAACTGGATGAGAACGAACAGTATGATCATAACCACAGGAACACCAATATCGACACCATCTGACCAGGTTTTGGTTGCTTCTGGCAATGGCATACTACTAGACGGCACAGATGAATTTGCCAACATCCCTAAACTGCTTGAATTCGTCAAATCCATAGAACTGGTATTCACCTGCAACAATACAAGACATGTAATCAACTTTGAGCACAGTTTTGTCCAACTTAATGTGAGCAGATATTTCATGTCGCCGCCAAGCTATTTATATGCATTGCTTTAGCTACTATGCCTTTTGCATCACTTGCAGCTTGCCGTTAAGCTCACAGGACTCCTACTTTAAAATTAATATTATTTATGCATACCCGGTATATTATAATCCTGTTCTGTTAGTGTTAACCAATCAGCGAACTTCCTTTATCTTTGTAACTTGTAATAGCATGTTGACAGAATACTAAAGCAGATTCAATTTAGTCTTCGAGAATTAGAGTTTCAAGTGTTGTTTCTCACACTCGAACCTGATACCTCAATGCATGGAGGTATTATTAAGAAGGAGAGAGAACGGAGCCCGCTTCAAAGGATACAATCATCCTTCCGATGTTTGGACAACAATAGATATGTGTATTCGAAACCCCTCGCGTTAATGCCTTCCAATACCCCGGCCAGCCGAGCGCGTTATGTCGGAAAGTATCGGAAACTGCCGAGCTAGTTTCCGAGTCGCGATCGGCAACTTCCGTGACTAATCGGCCATAGAAAGTAGCTAGAGAGAGGGGTGCGGCCATACTGCTTTTCCAGAAAACGGTGATCTTCAGAAACAAAATTCTAAATGTTCGCATCAGTTCGCATGCATTTGACAATATGTATACAATCATTCAAACCTTCATCTATTTATTGGTCAAAATCGTTCTTTCTAGAAAGTTTTAGAAACACTTAAAATCTTAAATCTACTGTGCGTCTGGAATCTTTCAACCGATTTTTGCGATATTGGTCTCTTTTTTTCGAGAATTCTGTCGTGAATTCGAAGAACTCGCGGCCATAACTAAATCAACAACAACAAAGCAGGAAACACGAGAATAAAGCTTTCGACTACGGGTCGAATGTTATAGAGGGCGCTGCAGTTCGGTTCGCTGTCGGAAGGGATGATCGTACTCAAAGAGCGCTGCCGCGAGGAATGTGTATTGGAGAACAATGGGGCAAACAATGCAAGCCGGGGATTAGTAGGGGATTAATTCTGAGGTCTTAGGCCGTTCTCTCTCCTTCTTAATAATACCTCCATGCTCAATGTAACTCACTGAGCAGACAAAAATTACCTCAAATGTGTCCCCAACTCTCGTTCCCTCAAACTTTGATTTTTTGAACCCCCGACAGAAATAAATATTCACTGTGGATATGTCGAAATCGAATGGATTGATTTGATTGGATGCAAAAAGTCGTAGACAGGTCACAGAACGTCACTCCATGACTTTCGGGTTTGCGTCAACAATTTTTTGTCGTGGAATTTACCACTCAGTTACCTTAAATCAGGCCACCTGGGCCTATACCCACAACACACTGAGTATAGTGCACTGCATACCAGTAGTCTGTATGCCTTGTGCTCAAGGAAAGTCAGTACAATGCATGAATTCTATAAGGCCTACAATGAAACACGTCACGTGCTACAGTCAGTGCCTGCGTTTGTGCACAGCGAACGTACATGTATGACAGATATTGACACCAGTTTCGAGGCCCAGACCTTTACCTTGACATAAGACATGATGATGTAAAGGATTCACCCATATCATTGGGTTATTGACTACTCATACATCAATTCACACACGATCACTCGATACTGTGGTTGGCTAATGTTATTGAATCAATTCTTTCGCCTCGTGCAAATGATGCACAGAGCACAATACACTGCTCGCACTGCTTATACTCAATGAGGTTTAATGAGGTTGGTTCAAAACAGGGCAGTGGTATTGGCACCCAACGTGTATCGCTGGAATTCGCATTTGCACTGGTGGCTTTGGTCAAATTTTTCAAATTCAAATTCAAATTCAAATTCTTTTATTACACTAAAAACGCCCACGAGGGGCCAACGGTAACATACAATAATTATGACAAAATATATCATAAGAAATTACAGGGTATACAGAATAAGCTCACAACTATTTAAAGATAAAATCATAGTCAGGGCAATACAGAGTTACGCTGTACAAAGAACTCATTGATTATCTCAGCAGAGGGGGGGTGAAGGATTTTCTAGATATATTTTAGTCAGATCCGACACAGACAGAAAATGGAGATTACTCGTATCGTAACTGGCATTGAGCTTTGCCCTTAAAGAGGTATATATCGGGCATGTCGCAAGGAAGTGAGACACATCCTCAACCTCCCCTGACTTGCAAATCTCACATACTCTTAGTTGTCTATCTAGACCACAGTGTCTCCCAGTTTCAATTTTTAGACAATGGGCTTCAAGCCTTAATTTTGTGATACAAGCCCTGTGCTTCACGGATTTAATAGCATTTAAATATGTTTGAAGTTCAAATTTGACATTAAGGTTCTTATATACATCAAGTTTTCTATTTGTTACAATTTCACCAAAAAGTTCTTGTTGACAGATATCTCTAATCCTTGACTTGACATTAGAGTATAATAATTTCCAGTTCTCCATATTAATATTCATTTGATCAAGCCATAGGTAGCCCAACCCGGAGGAATCTAGAAGTTTTTTAACATAAGCTGCCCAACAATGTTTGAATTGATTAGCTTTAGCTGAAACATTGGATACGTCCAACAGATAAGCCTTCTTGACCAATGAGTCATCAGGGAGACAGAGTAATCTGAACCAATATTTGAGTAAACGACATTTAATCAGTGATTTTAGAGGTAGTTTTCCAAGTTCAGTGTATACGGGAGCAATTGAGGTCCTTTTATGGACACAAAGTATTTCTTTACAAAATTTGATAAGGACTTTTTCTATTGGGCAATCTTTGGTAATCCTCATCCCCCAGACCTCACAACCATACATAAGAATGGGTTCAATCATAGATTCAAATAACTTGAGACTGATGCGAGGGGAGTCTTTTAAAGAGAATTGCAGATTTTGCCTGAGTTTAAAGAGACCTCTTGTAGCCCTTCTGGACAGGTCTTGTGTAGTCTGTAAAAATTTACCAGATGGAGACAACTTTAAACCAAGGTACATGTATTTGTTAACAATTTCAAGTGGTACACTGTTGAATAAAAACCTGTAGTAAGCAGCTAAAGACTTATCAGATTTGTTAAAGATAATACACTTTGATTTATCAATGTTAATGTCGAGGCCCCATTTTGAACAAAACAACGACAGGCCATCCAGGAGTGACTGAAGACCTTCTTTAGTAGCGGATAGAAGGATAAGATCATCCGCATAAAGGAGACAGCTGAGGATAGTGTCATGAAGAAGTAAGGGAGATGAATTACACTCATTTAAGCAATCGGGGAGGTCCGCTAAGAAGAGATTAAATAATAATGGGCTCAGGACGCAGCCCTGCTTCACACCTATATCAGAGGTAAAACAGTCTGAGAGCATCCCATTGCTTTTAACACGACAGTTGGATTTCGTATATAGATTTTGTATGACATTGAAAACTTTGCCCTTTATACCAAAATTGAGAAGTTTTGAGAGAAGGCCCTTTCTCCATACTGCATCAAAGGCTTTCCTAAAGTCGATGAAGGCAGTGAAGAGTTTCTGATTCTTACGGTAAAGTTGATTGTGGATTATAGATTTCAGAACATACACGTTATCGGATGTTCTACTATTTTTCACAAAACCAGATTGCTCTTTAGGAAGAAGATTCTTGTCGGAGACAAACTGGTCCAGTCTTTTCAATATAATTGAAAGGAAGACTTTGCTCACAGAATTGGATATGCTTATACCTCTATAATTATTTGGATCAGAAACTGAATTTTTCTTGTGAAGTGGTAGAATAAAAGACTGGTGCCAGTCATCAGGTAAAACTCCATCTGTGAAGACAGAATTAAATATAGCGGTTAAAGGATCAATCAGCAAATGTTTACAGTGTTTAAGCAATTCATTACATATGTTATCAGGTCCGGGTGCCTTGTTATTTTTCAGTTTGTCAATTGCCATCTCCACTTCTTTCCTCGTAATATCGGTATTAATTTCAAGATCTGGTCCAACATAAAGTGGAGAGGAGTTGTAAACATCAAGATTCTTTGTCAGATTGTTGTGTTCCTCGGAGTCTAAATACCTGGTTTCTTTGTGTAAGGATTTAAAATGACGACAACTCTCCTCCATCATCCATGGGAAGATAGGTTCAGGGGAGGGGAAGTTCAGTCACTCTAACTTATGAGAAGACTTTAAGCCAGGATGCACCCAAATCCAATACAATCCAAACCGTCAAGATTCCCTGAGCGTCGCGTGAACCGCATCAGTCATTCAGTGCCAAGGGGGAGTGACGCCGAGTGTGGATATTCCGCCAGTCATTTTATTTCGCCAGTCACCAGTCACCAGTCACCAGTCATTTTATAAAAACTTATAAATTCGGCACAAAAGTGCCAAAACATAGGCCTATGATTGCAGGTAAAACCAAATATTTTCATAGCTTTTTAGATTACTACGCATTCCTAAAGGTTCATGTGAATATGTTGGAACCATACACTCCAAAAAGTAGGTCAACGGTGAAAATGATTGAAAAAGGCGCCCCCTATGTTCAGACCCCCCAAACCTTGAATTTATCATTAATAACGTAGAACGAAAATTTCATGGTTTGACAGGCTAGGATAGGTCTATTTGCCTGTGAAAGCGTTCCTCCCAGATTACGTCTGGGAAAAAGTTATGAGCTGATGGATATTGCCTATTTAACTGGAAAACGGCTTTAAACTTTATTACCTATTAGGTACGTGGCCTAGGGTAAGTGAGCGGGAAATTAGGGGAAACAATGGCGGCGGATGTAGGTCAAGCGGGCCTATCGGTTGGACAAAAATTCACCAATTTTGCCCAATTTCAATCAAAATTATCAGAATTCGTCAGCAGACTTGCGCCGGACGGGCGGGTGAATAGTACCAAATTCCTTCACTCGAGACACGACGGCGTCGGGTCTGGAGTGAAGAATTTCAGTATTGGTCACCCGACCGTCGTGCACACAGGACCGATTTCCTCATTCACTCGATATCCGACGGTCGGGTCAACGAGACCGATTTCCTTCAATGTAGATCCGACGGTCGGTGAAAACCGAAAGGAATTTCGGAGTTGAGTTTGCTATGACTTATACGGTGGCCTATAAGGCACCTTTTCCATAGAGCTATACCCTATACTATACTATACGCGAACAATAGTTTCATGGTCATGCACCCTTTGTGAAGCCATTGTTCGCGTACCTCTATGGAATAGGTGCCTAAAGCACCTATTCCATAGAGGTATACGGAAGGCACCTATTCCATAGAGGTATACGGTATACTACACTATACGCGAACAATGGCTTCACAAAGGGTGCATGACCATGAAACTATTGTTCGCGTATAGTATAGTATAGGGTACGAACAATGGCTTCACAAAGGGTGCATGACCATGAAACTATTGTTCGCGTATAGTATAGTATAGGGTATAGCTCTATGGAATAGGTGCCACAGGAACACATGTATATTTGTATTGTACATTCATATTAAACTGTACAAACGCAATTTATTGATTCTTTTGATAAATTAATGTCATGGTAGGCCCCATAATCAAACTTTCTATTTCTTCTACTGTGTATTTTGGGCTGATATGAATGGTATTTATGGGCCTTCCCATTATGTGGGGTTGCTAATCCCAGGCTTTAACTTGAAAAAGTTAAAGTTAGAGCATGGTATATTGAAAATGAATTCATGATCAAGGACACTAAAACTGAGTTTGCCATCTTTGGTACATGGCAGCAGCTTGCAAAGGTGAGCATTGCATCAATAAATGTTGGAGGGACAGATATCCAACCAGTCCAATGTGTCCGCAATCTCGGTGCATGATTTGATTGCAACATGTCCATGGAGACACACGTAAACAAAATGTGTGCCAAGGCCTACTATGGTCTCTATCGGATACGACAAATCCGAACCTTTCTGTTGGAAAAATCCACCAAGACCTTGGTACATGCTTTTTATCATAGCCCACCTCGACTATTGTAATGCTCTCCTAAATGGTATCCCCACCAAGTTTTTGAACCGAATCCAACGGGTTTTCAACTCTGCCGCAAGAGTTGTGTGTTTGAGGGGAAAGTTTGACCCTGTGCTGGTTCACCTGCACTGGCTACCAGTCAAGCTCAGGATCCAGTACAAGATTCTGCTCTTGGTGTTCAAGTGCTTGACTGGGGAGGCTCCAGGATATCTCAGATCCATGATCCTGTTGCGCCGCTTTGTCGGGGGGGGGGGGGGGGGGGGGATTCTAGCTCTTGGTCAACGTTAAGACGTCTTTCCTGTACTAACTTATTACTTCTCTTGTATAATCCGACACGGATGTAGAGCAAACATGCTCTACACCCATGATTCTGATTACACTGGTTGTTCTGGGTACTCTTTCTGGGGATTTTCTGAGGTTCTCTCTTGAGGGAAAGAACCCCCCCCCCCCCCATATGTATACATTGGTTTGTTGTTAACATGTGTCTAAGGCGACAGTGATATCTCTCCATGGCACAAGTGACGTGGCGGCCCCTCGAAACGGCCCAAGTTTGGTATCGGTCACGTCAACTTGCATCATTGGATTTGTGAATCAATATCACCTCTCTTTAGAAGAAAAACTCAGACTCAATAACCTCACGTTCCGTAAACAATTTCAAACTCAAAAGTAAATATTATAATAAGCTTGTTTCCTTTTCCGTTTACCTTTCCTTGTTTGCTACAATACAAAAGTTACTTTTAGTATTTCGCTTGAAACATGAATGGAAATCAATTGAATTACCTTAATTTGAGAGGCCATAAACGAAGTACTTTTACAAGGACCTTTGACTTTAAAGGTTAACTGGTGTCGATACTTTTAAAGGAAGTACCCAATATTCTCACAATTCAGTTAAGAAGGATCGATCGCGAGAGCCAAAGCCATCAGGATCTGCGATGTTCCTTGAGGTTCCTCGGTTCAAGTGCCAGACTCTTGGTGGTCGTTCCTTTGCGGCAGCTGTTCCAAAACTGTGGAACCGGCTGCCGCAAAAACTCCGTAACATTGATTCCCTCCAGACTTTCAAGTCCCTCCTAAAGGCCCACCTTTTTGCAGTTGCCTTTGGGGAAAAACGCGCTCTAGAATACTCACTCGCTGAGTAATTTAGGCGCTCTACAAATGCCAACATTGATTGATTGATTGACATTTTGATCATAAATCTATTTGATTCAGATACAATAAATGCAAAGGTAACCCTTTATGTACCAACGATGATACATTTGAGGTTTCATACTAGTTTATCTGACATTATTTCGAAATAAAATATTTTCAAAGTTGCTGGTATCTCTAGTTAAAGCTACACCATTGACTAGATAGCAGCATTTCTCATGGTACATGTACATTGCATTACCAATAAGTGATGCCAGCTATAATTGGGTTTTAATACATGACCATTACCTGAAACTAAAGTTTTTAACGGCACACGACAATACCGGCGTCAGTCAATTCAGAATATCACAAGCTGTTGTCTGACACAAGACGTAATGTAAAACAGAGGTGATAAATAGAACTTTGTGTTTTTACACCAGTTTAAAATCAGTCTAATTTGCGACGATATTGTTTAAATTGTCGGTACGTGATTGCATCGAACATCCCTTAAGTGTTCAATAAATACCGTTTGATACCAGCAGAATCACGTCGTCAACCTAGCTTGTAATAATACTAAATGTTTTATTACCAATAAAGACCATAAACCTGTGAAAAAAGTGTTCTTATGCATAACAAACAAGTACATGTAATTTGAAAATTCAGTCTTGTATTATCTCTCAGAAGCATTGGTTTAGATGAAATGCTCTGAATTACAGGCAACATTATTGGAAGAGGTGCCACTACAAGATCCAGGCTGGTTTTTGTGAATCTGCTAGAAAATGTCTTGCGTAACCTAAGTTATAGGTGAATGAAACGGCCAGGGGCCATTTTGCTCACCGTATAGATATTTGGTGCTTTAGAATTCATCCTGGTTAAGAAACATTGTACATGTATAGTACAATGTATATAGGTCAAACCAAAGTCCGTATGACATGTGTGACAGTCAGAGATTTATGTTAATCATTTAGTATTTCAAATTTGGCGCCCCTTGTTGTTTTCGCGCAGACTAATTAGCGAGCATGCGCATTTGTCATTTCCGCCCACCGTGGCGCTTACAATTTTAGACACCTTCGAACTTCAATCATGTATTATTACAAAAATAAGAAAGAGATAAGGCTGGGATAGAGGTAACTAAAAGTAATGATAGTATAGACTCTTTAGGTTGCACTGTTACTGTACAGGGCCTTTTTAATTGGCCCGAGACGAGTGTTTTATTGACACGTTCTTCAGTGCGCGTGGCGTGTGTGAAGTGAGAGTTTATTAATAGACGGCGCCACCGTTAAGGTATAATTTAGCTGATGAAACTAGTGTTCAATTTAGTGAAGTTTCAAAGCTATTCTGAGTCTGTACTAATGTAAAATGACAGCAGCTTAGTACTACTGCTGATAGTCAATGTCTGTCCTCTGTCCTTGGTAAAAGATGAAGTCACAACTGGTCCTTTTTAGAAAAGAATGTCACAACCAGTCATTTGTGAGACAAAGTCACAATCTGTCTCCAGTGTATTTAGTGTCGGTATTTTTATCTTTTCAGTTTTTACGTGCTCTGTGGTGCCCTTTGTAACGCGAATGTGAACAAAGTTTTAAACGAAAGAAAGTCTTCATTTCTTATTGACTTAAACTGCCACAACATGTGTTGTATTGTTGCTTGGAGTAAGTACCATAAGAATATCATCAAAAACAAGTCACTAATAAGCGAGATATTGCACTTTTTACCTATTTCAGTTTTGGCCTCCTGGTGGCCAAATTGAGTACCAGATCAGATTCGGTGTCCGAGTTTACATGACGTAGGGAGTCATGTGTACCAAATTTCAAATTCATAGCTTTAGCGGTTAAGAAACGTGTCATAGTTACAATCAAACGACCAATTTACGCCATTTGACCTCTGTTACCTTGAAAAGCAGGTCAAATCAAAAACTCATCTGATATGTGATGTATCCGTGCTAGGAGAACCTACCATAACAATTTTATTGAAAAGGAGTCACTAATAAGCAAGAGATATCACACTTTCTAGGTTTTCACTTTTGGCCCCCTGGTGGCCAAGTCGAGAATCAGACCGGATTGAAATTCAGGGTCAGAGGTCACCTGACTTGGGGGGTCCTTTGTACAAAGTCTCAGTTCATAGCCTTAGGGGTTAAGAAACGTGCCACAGTTACGCTCCAAAGGCCATTTGCGCCATTTTACCTCGGTGACCTTGACAAGTACGTCAAATCAGAAAACCGGTATCATATTTGATGTATCCTTGCTAAGAGTATCCACCATAAATTTTTTACCAAAAACGAAACAGTAATAAGCGAGATCTTTTAGCTTTGGCCCCCTGGTGACCAAGTCAAGACTCAGACCGGACCGAAATTTAGCGTCCGAGTTTATCTGACCTAGGGGGTCATGTGTACCAAGTTTAAAGTTCATAGCTTTAGCGGTTAAGAAACGTGCCACTGTTTTTGAAATAGGATACGACGACGACGACGACGACGGACACCGGACACTGCGGTATTGTATAGACTCCCCTACGGTGAGCCAAAAAGTGGCTGCAATTACCCCACTTTACCTTACATGCTGTAATGATAAAAATTGTCAAAATCTGTGTCAACAAGCAAAAAAGTGGGTAGATTTATGAAAGTTCGTTCACCTTTTGACTTGAGTTCCCAGTGAAGATGGACGTAATTGGGAGGAACTGGATAAACGCCAGAATTGTGATTGCGTCTGTATTCGGTGACAAGAAGAGCAAGGTCGCTATTGCAGGTAAGTCTGCTCGCACTTTCATCTGAAATTCATCAATTTCTGTATATCGGCAGCAGGTTACTGAATAGCTTAGTCGCATACTCCCACTGAGAGAAATGGGCAACACGTACCAAAGCTGGCGTTATAGTTTGATGGGACGACTCCATACCGCATAAATTGGTAGAAGTCTCGTCAACAAACTGGGTAAAGGCCACCATTTTGATGACAGACACTGGAAAGACATGAAAGAGAGGAGGAAATACCTAAGATCAGTACACGAAGGTGAAAAAGTCTGTTGAAGGTGGTTGAAGCGGTGACCCGTGAGGCAAAAAGATGAAATGGAAACTTCTACATGTATAGTATGAATTGAAGCGTAACAAAAACGCGTCCACAACACGCTAGCCGGATCCGTCACTGCCTGGACGAAAGTGCGCGCATTGCGTTTTTAGTCGGACGATTGGTCCGCTCAAGTCGGCGGAGTGCGCGGACTACTCGCCTACCAAAGCGAAACTGTGGGTCGGCGAGCGAGTATAAACTGGCCTTAACGATCTCTTGCAGAGTGTCGCGCGCACGTGTGGCAACCAATAACTAAAACAAATGCGTTCATTAAAGATAATCTTTAAAAAATATTATGTCAGCATTTTTGGGTTTGGCATTCCGACTTTTTAATACAAAAGGTCTCGCCGCAAAAGGATAATTTGGTGAGAGAAGGGGGTCACATCCTCTTGGCTGACCTCACCAGGAACGACTTTTTTTTCATTTCTTTAGGTACAATAAAGTACTAGTCTTTAACTGAACAAAACTCGTATTCCAACCATGGACTCCGATTCAAAATGCTCAACAGCCGAGCTCCAGAAATTACTGGACAACAAGCTATACACCACACGATTGATCAGAACATATGAACGCATCTACGGCGAGACGTTCCTCAGTCCGGGAGGCTCAGAGGCAAGCAAGGTATAATCACCATTTACAATTCTTTCCAAAGGAATTTGCATAAAAATTCTTAACCTGGTTCCTTGATTGGTACAACAAAACTCCGCCGGTGAAGCAGGATTGAGAGAATCTGATTGGCAAATGAACTGACGTATTTCGAAAATCCCTGATATGGACCATAGGAGGTGTTGATTCGCCAACCAATACGACAGTGAGATATCAACTGCAATTCTAAAACACCTAAAACTAGACTTTGAAACGAGATTTTTGCTGCTTTTTACTTCTTCCATATTTTCAATCACTTGGTTTTATTATATCGCTCGATAAACTGCTGACGATTCTTCTTCTTTAGGATATTGTATCGTATCTTGACCTGGCTCCGGGTATGAAGTGTCTGGACGTCGGGTGTGGCACTGGAGGAAATGCGTTCTACTTGGCCAAGGTATGTGAGACTGCAGGAGATGCTGTCACAAAAACGTATGAATCCTATCATAGCTAACGAAATACCATCGAATCGATAAATAGGATAAATAGCTTGTGATGACTTCCCCCTTTTTTTGACCAAGGCAAGTCAAATTATGACCGTCACGAACCCCTACAGCATATCATTGGGCGAACAACGACACGTGACCGGTCCATAAAAACTGCTGTTACCCGATAGTTGCGAGCAACATTTATGGACCTTTAGAGTAAACAGACACTCTAAGATGGACCACTCATGAGTTAGAAGGGTGCTCTGAAGTAACGTGTCACTGAATTTTCAGCATCATGGTGTTGAAGTACACGGTTTGGATCTTTCCAACAATATGGTGAATCTCGCGAGAGAATACGCAAATGGGCGATATAAGGACGCGAGGTTATCATTCGCAGTTGAAGATGTCACAACAAGCGAGTTTCCTGATGAAAGTTTCGACGTTATCTACAGTCAGTGTGTATTGTCACATATTCAGGACAAGTTGAGTTTATTCAAGAAATTACGGGTAAGAAAAGCGTCCTAAATGACGGGTCGTGTTCCTAAGATTTTGAAGTAATTTAGACCTTGCCTCTCTCAAAATAGCGCGTGGTCGAGGCAGCCATGTGGTGGTGAAATCGATGAGGTTTTCGACCTTCACGAGCAACATCTGCCATTGGTTCCGTCAGGTGATACCATTTGGTAACCTGGACGAAACTGAACAAATATGGCTATGCGTGCGGCCATATTGTATGTACATGTAGGGACAACTTGGGCGTGGTAGTTACCTGGCCAGGAGGATAATGACTCTGCGCCGCCACCATGGGCCGCCACCAGTAGGCCCTAGTATCACACAGATGCCGAGTTCTAATAATGATTTTGGACGGTGTTGCGAGGCAGTTTTGGACATGGCATGTGAATTTCAGGCAGGCCTATGGTTACACCCCGTTCTAATGCATTGTTTATTGCAGTTCAATGACTTTTCAATAGTTTGGGGAAGTCACAGTTGTGCTGGGAGCCATTTTGTATTAAAAACCAACATAGTTCATGCCCAAGTTGTCCCTTTAAGATGAATACAGAATCGTAACCAGTGTTTTAGGCTGCTGTCAAACTGTAAATTCTTTACTCCAACAATCCTTGGATCAACAGAAAACAGACTTCAGCACTTTGATAATTCTTCACGATATATACCTTCGTGTCAAAATGTGATATTTCAGACTTGGCTGAAACCTGGGGGTAGACTCCTCATCGCTGATTACATATGCAGTTCGGGGAACCACTCCAAGGCCTTCACGGACTACATCGCCCAGCGCGAATATCACATCTTACCCGTGGAACAATACTCAAAGGTAAGCGTAGTTTATCCCCGCCAAATGACGATCTCCCAGTGAGAGGAACGGTAGCATCTGCTGCGGAGTATAACTACGCTAGTATCATTAAATTGCCCCAATGACTAAACCAGAGGGCTACAAGTGTTACAGCAGTGAAATCTCCCTGGTATCGAAGTCAAGTTCTACGCTATTATCTAAATGAGTGTTCAGCGGTTTTTATTCTCGGTCGACCACATCCACCGCCTTACTGCTTCCAACAGTCGACCTAGCATAATATGAGCCCGGGTGTATCTGACAACTAAACGACTAAATGTATTGAGTCCATATCACAGACCAAACGATATAGATCCGTGCCCTAACATAGAAATTGGGTAACCACTAATCAATGCACGGAGTCTATAGCTTTTTTTAAAGGTATCTGCCTTCGGGCCAACAACTTCATAAAGATGGTTTTTTTCCGTAACAGCAACTAATGCGATCAATTGGTAACAGCCCACCAACGCAGTGTCCGTAAAATTCAGTATCGCCTAATTGTATAATCTAAATCGTCCAAACACAACTTTTTATTTCTCTTGGTTGATCTGTCTCCTGAAAGTTACTAAGGTCTCGTTAGGGAGTTTTTCCCGAATGTACGCGATGATGACGTGCCCCGTTAACAGGACGGAACATCTATTTTAAAATGCGTTTCGAATGTGATTGCAAGAGGATAACCCATTTGTGTCGTATATCACTGAAAATGCCCGATTTCCCTGATTCTGCAGGATGTTAAATCGGGCATTTTATTTCTTTAAATAAATCATAAGCATCGCATTGGCTCTTAGCTCTGCTCACCATCCCAAATGGCAATATTGCCAATTGGGTCGGACAATCACGGAAAACCCCAAATATTATACATTGCTTCCTGTATAATTCTTACAGTGACCATTCTCTCGTTAAAGATATTAGGTTACGCTACACAAAAATCAAAAAGAAATCGAGGGTCAACCATTGAACTTTTGAGATATGTTGAATTTTTCACAAGTCAGCGAAAAACGCACCAACTTACTGGCACTGGACGGCATTTCAACACGGGCCCGACGCACATCCAAAGTTCAGTGTACACATACGTCGGCAACAACAGTAAAATGCGTAGTTTCTTGTCAATAGCCGCCTATTGAGTAGCGCTCCAGGTTTCAGAAACTCCAAATAACATGTATTTGCCAAAACAACTGCTAAATCAACACTGGCGTACTGTGAGGACCAAGAAATCTGTGATTTTTTAGGAAAAAACTCCCTAATGAGACCTTACATTGATAAAGAATTTAATGATTTCAGGTGTTGGAATGTGCAGGTTTCAAGACTGTCATCGTCAAAGACAACACTGGCGTCTTCGCTTGGACCTTACAGACGGATTTGGCGCGAATAGAGAGCAACAAGGAGGATTTTATAAATGTAGGTAAAGGTTTCATTAGGGACTTTTTTGTATTCATGCGCGGCCAAGCCCTAACCGTAGTTCCTTAAAGACCATTGATTTCTTGGCCGTTGTTTTGGCAAAGACACGTTTTTTTGGGAGTTTCTGAAACCTGGAGCGCTACTCAATAGGCGGCTAACAAGAAACTACGCATTTTACTGTTGTTGCCGACGTATGTGTACACTGAACTTGGGATGTGCGTCGGGCCCGTGTTGAAATGTCGTCCAGGGCCAGTTGGTGCGTTTTTCGCTGATTTGAGCAAAATTCAACATATTATCTCAAAAGTTCACTGGTTGATCCTCGCGAACATTTGGGAAAAACTCCCTGACGAGACCTTAGGGAGTTTTTCCCAAATGTACGCGATGATGACGTTTCCTATTAACAGGATGTAACATCTATTTTAAAATGCGTTTCCAAAGTGAATGCATGAGGACAACCCATTTGTGTCGTATATCACTGGAAACGCCCGATTCCCCTGATTCTGCAGGATGTTAAATCGGGCATTTTATGTCTTAAATAAATCATAAGCGTCGCATTTGCTCCTAGCTCTGTTCACCATCCCAAATGGCAATATTGCCAATTGGGCCGGACAATCACGAAAACCCCCAAATATTATACATTTCGTCCTGAATAATTCTTAGACAAAGAAAACGTGCTCTTCTTCTCGATTTACGTACTTTACTTCAAAAAAGTCAGTTTTAACACTACTGCACAAATATAGAGTGGTCTTAAAGTTCCATTTGGATAGAGAATTGACGGACTGATTTGGAAATTCATTCCAACCATGCAAATGTTTCAGAAATGAGAAAAAGCTCCTGGGTGTCATGACATGCATGATGTGTCTTGCCTCTGCATTTCTGTACTCAGACATGTCAGAGGGTTTTCAACTTTCATATCATTGAAGAAATAATTCATTCCAATCTACAAGTATGTCAATCACATCATTTATTTAAAAATCGTCTGCTAGGACATACAGGACAACGTCGGTGGAGACAGTTGTGACATTTCAATTTTCATTGCATAGAGATTTGACGGACTGATTTGGAAATTCATTCCAACCATCATGGGTGTCATGACATGCATTCAATTATTATTTCACCACAAAGAGCTGTTTCTGTCAGCAGATATGAGACAGCTACCGGGGCGGGGACTATTTCTTTATGGGGCCTTATTGTTCAACGTCTCCAAGGAATTCTATTTTTAGAGTCCAATGGGGGGGGGCTTCCCCCAATGTACTGACTAAAACCTGTCACTTTCAGAGAACGGGGAGGGGGTTTGGGGGACACATCCCCCAATGTACTGGCTAAATATGTCAGAAGGACGGGGGTTTGGGGGGGGGGGGGGCTCCCCCATGTCAAACAGTTGTGTGAGTTCACTAGAGCTTGCTCTTTACATATTAATGAGAATGAAACACGGTAGAACCTCTCCTCTTGGGACACACTCGGGACTGACAAATGCTGTCCTCAATAGAGACGTGTCTTACGATACTAGTTGCAGGTCAAACAACCTACAAGAATAGACGACAGCGAAAATGTCCCATGTCTCATTTCGTTATCTAACTTTCTCTGTAGGAATTCAGCCCGGAGGAATACGACCACATATTTGAAGTCTGGCAGGCCAAGTTGCGGAGGGCACAAGAGGGGGAGCAGGGGTACGGATTATTCGTTTACGAGAAGTAACAGATCTCGAGACGTAAGAGAAGATGAGACAGTCATATGCAGGTGTAACGTATTTGATTGTCTCTCAGATCTCAGTCAATACTCCCCGACAATAAATTAGCGAAACGAGCTATGACCGGACAATGAAAAAATAAGAAATTAAAGATCACGAGACGTAAAATAATATGCAGGTGCATTACCAACGCTGTTATTATTATTATTATTATTATAATGCCCTAGTATATACAAAAGTCTCGGCCTACGGCGGAGGTGTTGCTGCTGGATCCCCCTTTTCCAAGCTCCATACAGATGTCAACATGCAGCGCAGTGTGGAGAGTACGTGAAGATCGTTGTATACTGCACGAAAAGAGATTCCGTTGTGATTATTTCCAAAACGGTTCTTGGTTAAAAATTGATCTCTCACTTTCAGTATTTGGTTGTCTTACCAAACACTGGAGCAGCCATTTTGTCAAAAGCTTCAATGAACCGTCTCGGTTTTGGTCTACCTTTGAGCTCCCGAAAGAATAGCGAAAGTCGTTTTATATTTTGATAAATGATGAATATAACTACTTTTCTCCAACAACAAATGAATGTTTGTACAATTTTACAATTTTTAAAAAATAAAAACATTTCGATCTCAATTCTGTCATCTCAATTCTGTATTGAAATAGCCAATAGCAATCCAAATGAATATTCTCTTAGAAATCTCTCCTCCTGTTTCCATTGCTACCCTGTGAAAAACGATTCTTCAACAAGATGAATTGATCGGTATAGCACGTAACATCATGTCTGCTTTCCGATTGGTCGAGAGAGGTCCGATTCGTCCCGCGTGATGATTGGGAATCATACTCCTACTCTAGACCAATCAGCACTTGTTTCGCTTCAACCAGTTTTATTGACCGTCCTTGAATACACACCATAAACATAGCACGACAATAATTTATTGAAAGATGTACACACTGAAGTATTCTGAATAGATTTTAAAAGCAGGTCTTAAACCGCAACTGAATTTTTTGTATGCCCCTTCTGTCCACCCATGCTGTAACAGTGTGCTCAAACATCGTAATTAGCGACCGTGATCGAGAGATGTCAATCACTTGTACAGCCCAAAGTCGGCGCAATGGTCGCCTTGATTGTGATTTTTCCCATTCTCATTTCCCCTCCCCGTTTCAGGAACGTTATAAAAGAGAAAACGTGTGTCCCGTTAGTAGCTAGTACCGCACGTTAGTGGATACGGCTAAAAATCTGCAGAAATATTGGCATCTGGGCTAGAGGAACATAGTGTAAAAATACTACAGCGATAGTCCACCCCCTTCCTATTTTGTTGTCCAGGGTCTTCGTTTTAAAGTTGGTGGGGTCTTTGTTTTATAGTTGGTAAAATTTCGATAATACTTGAATATGTCGTTTCATTATATGGCAGGTTTTTGTTTGAGTGGTATCTGTAACTATGCTGACGATTTTGTAGCAATTGAGTCATTTTAAGTAAATTAGGCTACTGTACAAAAGGTGGTTTCGTGCACGTATAGCATGAGGAAAGGGACATCTGCCTGTAGGAATGTCACCAGTCGGTGGATATGGCTGAAAATCGGCAGTAAATGTATCTGTAAAGTGACTGCGGTCGAATTAAAAAATTGTACTTGAGCACATAACACATAGCACACATCATATAGTACAGACCAGATTTAATTTATTCTATTCCATCTACAAAAATCGAGTGGAATGTGTAAAAGTAAAGTTTGTTTATTATAGTGTCACCCCTAATGAAATAGCCAGCCATCTTTTTGGCTTATGAGACACTCTTTACTTCCCAACTCCTATCTCTAATGCCAGGCGCCTGGCGAAGAAGGCAGTTTGTAGTCTATATTTAACTAGCTGGCGGCTAACCAACCGGCCGCATCGGAAAGAGGTAACCAGCGGGCCTCGAACCTTCGAGACCTTCCGTTCACGAGGCAGACGCCTTAACCACAAGACCATCGAGATCGGTATATTTGGTCAGGGTCTTAGGTCTTCGTTTCATAGATGCCCTAATATTTTCTAGGGTCTCAGGTCTTCGTTTTATAGATGTCCTAAAATTTAAGGGGTCTTATGTCTTCGGTTTATAGATACCCTAATTTAGGAATGAAACAGTACGATAGTAATTTTTTTGCTCGTATACAACTACATCTAAAACTTATCAGTTTATTTCGAGGCGAAGATCATGCCACGACATAGTCCTGTCGGGGATAAAACAAATAAAATTGCTTAGAATTAGGCTCATGGCGGTGCCGTGTGGTATTAGGCCATGTACACAACTACCTTGGTGACTTCAGCTGATAGACCAAATCGCGTCCTTTATGATTCATGGTTTAATTCTGGTCCCGGTTTTGAAATTTTAATGGTTCCGGTAGGTACTTCTGGTAAGGGTACATCAGACATCCGCAAGGCAAAATGCCAGGTTTCGATACCCACTATCGAAGGTCCAAACACTCAAATGGCATAAATTGCCCGTTTGAGTGTTTGGACCCATGAGTCCTTGGGCCCAAACATGCATATCTAAATAGAGGCAGATTCCTATGGACGTGGCCGCCTCTATGATACGAGTTATTCTGGCCCATAGTTCCCATCTACGACTTGGCCAACTAACCCTAGGCTGAAGATACTGCGTAACTGAATAATTCAATCAACGAAGTTTACTAGTGTAAATAATAATTTTATTCATCTTAGAATATAATGCATGTGATGTGCTTTAAATGAAGCTGACAACCTCAGTTGATCTAGTACCAGAAATCACAGGTTTTTGGCGAGGGTCGTGAAATCCCCCCCCCCCCCCCCAATCAAAGGATGTTTGTGTTTACTGACTTCGAAAAAGTTTTACCACATTCCCCAATGTTCCAGAATGGGATTTCATTTGTTTTATTTGTTGCTCAAAGTCCAGTAAGCCATCTCATCAATGAGTCGCCTGTGTCACATGGCTCTTTGTGGCTACATATATTTGGTACTTTGCCAATAGTTCACGGCATTGAAATATATACCGACAGAAGGTCTGACCTCGCAGGAAGCTAACTAGCTACAGAGACATAGGAGGGGGAGTTGGCTTCATTAGTAGGAATGTTCATGTGATCATCAGGAGACTGGTACGGAGAGGGACAGGGAGATTTATTAATAGCTAAATGATCCAATATCGTAAATACACCCGGTATACAAAGAAGCTCCAATATACAAGCCTTAAATACTTATTTGGTTCTGGACAAAGTGTCTGGCAGAGGTTATTGTTGTTTGACAACAGTTCGAGTTTATTACTTCTTGGTAAAGAAACTGCAATCTGATGACAGATTGCTTTGAATCATGTTTTAAAATAACTGAGAGAAAGTGATTTTTTTGGAGAAATGAAAAGGCCAGGGGCCATTGTGCTCACCGTATTAGTAGACAAATTGTGCTTGTTAAGAAACGTGCCACGTGCATATATATAGCCAAATGGAAATTGCATGCCATCTGTGACCTAGTTCAAATAAAAAACATCTGTGACATCATACCATATGGTGGTTAGACGTACCCATATTATCAGATTTTTAGCATTCGGGCAAGTAGTTAAGCAATAATCACATTAGGGCCATTTAGACGGCAGGTCTCAAAAATTTCGCAATTCGGTATCATCTGAACGCATTTCTGTAGATATGGAACTCTCCAATACCTGTTGCTTATGGAGGTAAAAAAAAAAAATTTTAGTTCGATGCAGCCAGGTAAAATGAAGCCGGTTCGGTATCCATTTGGGTTTAAACGACGCTTTTGATCCGGATGCATCTATATTAAAACTACCTCGATCGATGTTTTTTTAAAATCCGGATGGGACCACATTGATCCGGATCATTTTGCATTTAGACGAGAAAAATTTAAACCACATTCGGATTCAATCGGATCGCATGTGGCTTTTTTCCCGTCGTCTAAACGACCCTTTTATTAGGTTTTCAGATATAACACGATCGAGGCGAATCGCAATGTATGCCCCCGCTCCGTGGGCACCAGTGTCCTGGTTTTGAAGTTATGGGGTGTAAAGGAAAGATGGCCTCTTGCTGGCCATATTGAATTTCCGAGAGCGTGACCAAAATCCATAGGGAACCTTCCCCCAATCCACCCTATTAAACCATGGAATTTAGAGATCAATCGAGATAACTGTTCTTGAGTTATAATACGGAATGGGAAATCCAAGATGGCCTATTGGTGGCCATATTGAATTAACATTTGGTTCACATGTACAGTATCCTATAGTCAGGTGATTTCAAGAACCGAAGTTCAGTTTGCTCTGATTATGCCCCCGCCATAGTGGGGGCATTATGTACTTGGGTGGTTACCTTTACAGCATTGGTTGCGACACGTCTTCTTCCTGTATATTGGCAAATACAACCCAAACCACATCTTGCTTGCTTGGGGACAGGTTTCCTCCTAATCAGGCAGAGGAGTTCTGCCAACCACTTATTGAAGTTGGAATTCTACTGGGTGATATTCCAGCGAAGTGTACTTCTTTGGTACAGTCTCAGGACCTTACAATAATGAGAGGTTTTAAAGTCCTAATACGAAAGTACTGTAAACAATGGAAGATAGAAAATACTGACTGTTACGGCCAAAACACAGTTTCCCATTCGCTTGTAGGATGCAGTATGCCAGATCCTAAATTAGCCGCCTTTGTTTACTTTTAATTATCTTTGGCTAGCGCAGACGCAACAGCATCTGTTTACCTAAGTAGCTTGGGGGAGTATCTAGGTCACTTCCTCGCTAGATCTGCAACACTGAACACACTAGAAGTCAACTCCGTTTTAAGTGCCAATTTACAGTACTATAATGCTCCAATAAGATGCAAGGAGGACCCACCAGCCAGCCAGAAGCTCTGCGAGACATTTGTCATCCCACGAATCGTGTATGGATTGGAGGCCACAACCGCCACAGCCACACAGCTAGAGTCACTTGACAGATGCCACAGAACCATCATCCGCAGGATCCAGGGCCTATCAGAGAATACAGCTTCAGCCGCCGTCTATCTCCTATTAGGTGCACTTCCAATAACTGCCACTGTTCACATACAACCCCTCTGCCCCCCCCCCCCCCCCCCAAGAGAGACTGCAGTATCTGCAATTTTGACCAAATTGAGATTTTTACATATCATGACACAACTCAACACACTCTTTCTATTGAACACTTTAGTTCCCATAATTCCCACCAGGGTGGCCTGTTACTGTATATCACATTAGCAGTATCTACATATCAGACGTGGTAAAACCAAGCAAAAGAGCAGTATCTTCACTTACTGCACTTTGGCTTGGGATGGCGTTATAAATCTGGAAGATACTGCAGTTTTGCTTGGGAGAAGTCACATTTCTGAAAGTGAGGCTGCACTTACTGCAGAATTGTTTACATCTCAATTTGACATTGTTCTCTCTCATTGCATGATTGTCTCTGTTTCACAAGCCATTTTTCCAACAAAATGGCTTGTTCTCGCGGAAGGATCATCTTAGAAATGGCGCTGAAGGCACAAAGAAGCAAGAGGGTCAATGATAATGGTAAGATTTAGTCAAAGAAAGTTACAGTGAGGCAGAAAGTTTTCAGTTTGTTTCAAGGTTAGGCCTACCGCCCGACCCTAAATGTACATGGGTTGTTCTATAGGAATACGTCCACCTAAGGTGTTATCAAACCAATTGGTTCTGTCTATGTAGTGTAAAGCTCCCATATTGTAATGGTTGCTTTTATCTATGACTTTTGAAAGGATTTAGGCCTACATCGTCCGGAAATAGTTCACGATCATCCGACAATTGATTTCCTGTGTATTTTGCATCTGCAACTGCTTCAAAACTCACAATTTTATCCCCTCCATAAGGTCATGATAGGCCTAAACTATTCAAACACGGGTATATCGGAGAATCATGTTAAATGAAGGCCATACTGGTACAAAATGTAGGCCTATGCCTACATACCCGAATGTTCCGTGGGAGAGAACGTGACGCTATTCCTTTTTTTTATTTGGTTCAGGCTGGAGGTGTCAGGCAATTCCTCCCCCCGCCGGTTGCCCATCCGCAAGCCTATTGCCAGGCCTCTGAACCTGGTGAGGGAGGGGGCACTGCCGAGGCTTTTACTACTAACATATCCTCAAGTAATAGCCATCCTAGGGTATGCAGGTGCTGGGCCCTCTTCCCGTGTGGACCCCACTTCGTGTAGTACACTGTTTCAGATTCTGCCAACAACCCATCAAAGCCATAAATCCACCCAGCCCAATTTTTTGGCTTTCTAATCGAACTTGGGAGGAATGATGCAGGGATGAATCACTCCAATAAGGGCCAATATAGCCCTAGTTATTGATTGGGACATCTCGCCCATATCTGTTCTCTCTGGAGGAACTTTAGGGTACATGAAATCTAATAATTAATTTACTCATTTCATTTTCAGATAAAGTGGTCATGCAAGACACCTTTTCGAGACCTTCCGCAAGACCTCCAGTAAAACATCAGAATGATGGTGAAATAATGCAACCTGCACACTCGACTCCTGTAACGCATCACACTGATGGAGAAAAAATGGAATTTCAACCAACCCCAGGTAAGTGTATAATTCATGGTTCCTGTTAGCCACATTCACTTTTAATGATTTAACCCTTTCGCTGCGGATAAACGTGCAGTGCACGTCATGACACATGCACTGTCCCGTGCGGATGACGTGCACCGCACGTCATGAGGTTAAAATTTTCTCATTATGTATCTCTTGATCGCACAACGCAGCACACAGCGTATAAATGCTCCCTGCATGTGGATATCATCAGTACGATGTAAAATCTGAAGGGAGAGACACATGACACTATTATTTTGGCGGTCAGCAGGATGGAGCAGGACATGACACGTGTTTGAAAAAATGCCTCAGAGGCAGAAGTTTTTGTCGAACGGCGCCCTTGAATACCTTGCTGATTATGATGGCGGGTATGATGTTTTAGATGAAGGAGGTGGCTTTTAGCCAATGGACTGCGGCTGTAAATATGATTGAAGCACTGAAGGGGAATGTGACTACCCTGTAGACAGTGTTGTAGCAGGGATGGTCACATATTGCATGTGGAATTACCAAAGGACACAACATGTTCATAGACCTTGTTCATCCCACGGCAGGCCCACCCTATGGACATTCAGAGGCTGAGGGCAATAGCAATGATGGGTATATCAGATTCCCTGTGCAATTCTTTTGAAACAAAGGTAACGAAGTGCTCCAGTACATGGACCTTTCATTATAAATTTAACTCTCTTATTTTCAGCTGCCACTCCAAGGATCAAACCAACAAGAAGCCCTGTTAATCCTGAAGCAGTCGTACCAGCAGCCATCTTTCACGCCATGCAGTACGTTGTACCAGAACCAGCGGTTGAGATAGCGGTGGAGGCTACAGCAACAGAGGTAGAACAATTAGCTGCCGACCTTGAGATAGATCAGGAGTTGCTTACTGGTGTCCTTCCCGGCGATGTCTCAACAGATGAACCATCCATCGAAATACTGGCAGAGAACACTCTTGGTGACGCAGCCGAGACCCACCGAGACGACCCAAATGAAGACCTTCCAGCAGGACCGGCCGATACTGAAGTCGAGGAGCCACCACACAAGAAGTCGAAGACTACTGAGCCAGCACAAACACCAGTCTGGCAATCCTGCAAATTATCTTGCAAAAGAGGGTGTTCAGAAAAGATAAATGACAACCAAAGAACGAAGATTTGGCAGGCTTTCCAGAGTTTAAGCTACAATGGGAAACGCCAGATGATCTTCCGTCATGTTTCGAGGATTCCTAAGCAGAGACTATCTAAAGGAGAGCATGAAAGTAGACGTGACAATACATTCTTGTACAAACTGACAAATGCCGATGGTGTTGATCAGCAGGTGTGCAAAGCATTTTTCCTGAACACTCTTGGGTATAACACAAAGAATGATCGCTTGATAACTACAGTTATGAAGACCACTGCTCCAGCAGATCTTACGAGTACACCTGACATGCGAGGACGACAACCTTCTACCAAGAAGATCGACAGGGATCCCATCAAGGAGCACATATTGTCATTTAAGCCGTCTACAAGTCATTACAGACGAGAACATGCCCCGTACAGGAAATATCTTCCTAGCGATATCACATCGGAGTTTATGCACTCTGACTTTCGAGAGAAACACCCCAATTTCAAGTGTGGATTAGAGACCTATCGGAAAAGTGTAAGGGATATGAACATAAGCTTCGCAAAATTAGGTGAAGAAGAGTGCGAAACCTGTACAAAACACAAAACAAGAGCAAACATAGGTCGTGAGAAATACCAAGAGGACAGCAACAAAGATTGGCCTGATGATTGCGTGGTCAAAAGTGCCGATCTTCAGAAAGTGATTATGCTCCCGAGAATGCCGGGTAATAAAACGGCAATCTTCACGCGCAGGATCATTGCCTTCCATGAGACATTTGCCACGCTTGGCAAAAGGAAGAAAGGAAAGCCCAAACAGAAAACCATTTCTATAGTGTGGCATGAAGGGGTCGCTGGCAGGAAAGCCGAAGAGATAACATCTGCCTTTCTGACTGCATTGGAAAAAGTCCGTGACAAAAAGCATGTCATCTTGTGGCTTGACAATTGTTCAGCCCAGAACAAAAATTGGTGCATCATCACGCAACTTGTGGCACTAGTCGACAGCAACAGGGTCAGTTTTGAAGACGTCACCCTCAAATTCTTTGAGCCAGGGCATACGTTTATGTCAGCAGACTCTTTCCATCATGGCGTTGAACTCGAAATGAAACAGTGGAAAGGTGTCGTTGAATCTGAAATGAAATGCCGGAAAGGGGGAAATGTGTACGATTTCCAAGAATTCGTTGACGTCATTGCAAGTTCAAATTCAGGGAGTGCAGACGTAATTGTTCTTGAGAATGAAAAGGTCCGTGCCTACAAAGGTGGCCAGTCGCAGCCCAAACTCAAGAGAGCACAAGTCCTGCTTGCCGCCATCAGTGTTATTCAATTTCGCAGAGGTTCTACAAGTTTCTTTTACAAAAAGGAACACAACGACGTAGATTTCACTGAGGTCGACTTCTTGAAGAATAGATTTGATCTTGAGGTACCACAAAAGCTACGTGAACGTGGGAGGGGTATCCCTGCTGTCAAAAAAGCTGATATCATGTCAAAGCTTTGTCCCATGATGCCAGCTTCTAGAAGGTTGTTCTGGAACAACCTTATGGAAGACAACAATGCAGAACTTGATGTCTTGGACTAATTATTGAATCTGCGTGTGTGTGCCTGTGGAATATCGCTCATTCATTAGTCATCTCCCCTAAGAAAAACATGAAAGCTGTAGTTGATTTCGAGCTACATGTCGGAAGCAAAACTCAAATGTCTTACGTGTAGCTTTTTAAGGAAACTAAACATTCCTCCCCTATGCTAACATTTGAGATTGTCTTTGTGGCAGAGTACTTGCTACCAGGTCTTGTAGTTAAGAGACACGAACAGGAAACATAAAGCAACATAAAAAAGCATTTGTGAGGTGAAGAACCTGATATCGAAGTGCACATTATATGTGGCTTATAGCCCATCTTTCTACAATGACGTGGATGTGGACTTGTTAAGTCCTTTGATGGATTTCTGTAAAGCGTTTGGGTCGAAACATTAGTGTTTATGGCAGTTTTTTTTGTGCCAGTTAGCAAAATTTTTAAATGAGTTTTAATTGTTTTTATTGTTTTTATTGTTTTTAATACATTTTGATACATTCATATCTCTAGTTGTTGTTTTTCTAGGTTGCTGTAGATATTTGTCCCAATGGAAGCTGTTTTGCCACAGATACTGCGGTCTCCATGTTGCCATTTCCATATAAATACCCAAGTAAAACTGCAGTATCTACATTACATTCTTTGTAGATAAACTATTTCATACCATTTCTAACTCCTAAAATGTATACACCAATATAGTATCTAATCATCCCATAAACCTTTCAATTCACTCATATGCTTCACAGGGCAAGCAAGAAAACTTTACACTTGATTTTCTCAGTTCGAGAAAAATGTAGATACTGCAGTCTCTCTTGGGGGGGGGGGGGGGGGGGCAGAGCTGTCACTCTTTGGGGCTATCACAAGACTAGACACGGTTAACCCACTGTATCAGGTGGCACTTAGACAATTAGCGACGAAGACAGACACTTCCAAGAGCTGGTTTGCACAGGTCCGCAAGCTGGGATGGCACTATGGCATTGATGTGAATCAGGCAATAGTGTACCCTTGGCCTAAATCCTCCTGGCGAGAACACACAACCCTACTAGTAAAGGACAAATGGTACACAAAACTGTCAATCGAGGCAGGCAGTAAGAAGACTCTCAAATGGCTGATTGTTCATCAGACTTGGACAGGCAAACCTCACCCATTATGGCTTCCGTGCAAAGGCAAACCATATATGGTGGAGGCTGCAACCACAAGGGCACGTCTACTGGTGGGTCGATACGGCCTACAAGTCACAAAGGTCCAGTTCTTAAAAAAGGAGATCTCCCCAATCTGCCCCCTGTGCAACGAAGAGGAGGAGGATGTTGTTCACTTCCTGATCAGATGCCCAATCATGCAAGAGATGAGAGCTGCCAGGATAGAGAACCTCCAGAAACTATACACAGAAGAAAAGCTGACGCCACCAAGGACAGACGATGAAGTATGCTCTGCGGTGCTGAACGGATGGGGATATATCACTCAAAATAACACTAGAAACAATAGAAATATTATCATGCTAAAGCTAAACAAAAACGTAATAAGTGCCAATAAACTCTCAAACTTGCTGTGCCACAAACTGCACACTACGCGAGACATTAAGATAAACGAAAAACTACTTGCAGAGGATCAGGATATCGACCCGAGCAAGGTGCTCCGATCAAGCGGAGGGATCTACTAATACAAGACAAGGAATAAGATGTAATGGTTCGGATTTATATGGGCCAAATGTATCGTAGTCGTAGGACTTAGCCTGTATTCGAGATTCAAGTAATAAAGAGAGGTTTAGATGAACAAAGACGCTTGATTTCGATACTACGCATTGATGAAGCCCGAGATCCCCAATTACCCCCGGTCATTACATTCATTGACGATACAAGGTCAAGATTTAAGGTGGTAAGAAAAGCATTTTATTATTTCGCATCGACAATTTAGAAGTAAGAAGATGGCCTCAGGCGCTGATAGACCAAAGCGGGCATCAAAACCAACAGAGAAGGGCCTAGAGTATGCCAAACAGTTGTTAGAAAGGACTCAAAGAAGGGCAGCCCCGGCCTTCCAATCTGATATTAAATCGTGGGATCAGGATCAAGACTTCCAATCCCAGGAACATGATCATCGTGATGATGATGTGCGTCCGGATGACAGCGTATCCCAGGCAGCATCCAGAAGTTCAAAGCACTCCAGCACCACCGCTAGCTCCCTTGCTAGGGCTAGGATGAAGGAAGAACAAGCTGTGTTGGAACTGTCTGCCAGAGCATCCGCTATGAAAGAGCGCAAGGCTTTGGAAGAGACAAAACTAAGACTCGCCATGGAACAAGCCATGATCACGATGAGAGAAGAGGAATTAGAGATTCGCACCAAGCTAGAAATCGCCAGTGCAAAGGTTAAGAGTCTAGACAAGCTGGATAGTGGCAGCTATCAAGCGCCCTCTGTCACCGGCAGGAGTCCACGAAGTCTGTCGAGTGTGATGCCAGCAAGAATGGATACTGGTGAGAAACTAGGTGACGCAGCTATTGGTCAGAATTCCAGTGGTGCACCAGTGGGTGAGAAGCCCACCATCACAACGGCGGCTCCGAAGAATACAGTACCAGAATTCCAGAAGATCGAGGTGCAAAGCAAACCAATGGCAGTGGAGAAGCCTTTAGTAACAGCTGAGATCCCCAAGAGTGCACCAAGTATCCAGCAGCAACAAATGAATCCTGTAGCCCAAGAATTCGTCTTAGACCAAAGGGACGTGTTCCAGTATGTTCCAGCGTACATGCCCATTCAGCAAATGTACCCGTCAGGCGCGCAACAACCAGTGATGCCAGCTTACCCAACTGCTTCAGGTGATGTCCTAGCTACCATGGTAAGAAAGCTAAAGAAGCCACAGTCGGACATCAAGACCTTCTCTGGGAATCCCCTGGACTATCGAAAGTTCATACGTCAGTTCAATTCAAGAATTGTGGCCAACACGCTGACTAACTGTGACGGGGCACAATTAACAGTGTCCATTATCATCCAACATTTATGTTCAAATCATATCATCTTATATATAGTTAGTTTTATACCAGTTAAATGAGACTTCATTTAACTCAATGTCATATATTATACTTAGGTTAGTTAGTTCACTTTTTACCATAACGTGTCAGGATGTTGTTCTCACAAACAACCATCCCAGCAGGACACAAGGTATAAGGAAGCTATCATATATTCTAAAACTTCTAAGCAACTCCGGATTGGTACCAGTTGGTGACAGGTTTGGAGTGGTGCGTGGGCGTTTTAAGCCTATGAGATGATCAGCAAGAGGGAGAGTCTGGCACAGGAAGTTAACTTTTCCTGTCTCTGCCAGTTACAGTTTCTGGGAAATTGTGGAGTCATTCTCACATGGTCCTAAGATATTTAGTTGGGGAACAAGGGCCAAACATCACTTGCGTCTTGATCTCTTGCGAGGCAAGACCGTTGTTTAAAGAGAACTCATCATTAGATTAGATCCAATTTATGGAATTTTGTGAGATCATTCAGGAGATTCCAGTATGCTCTTAAGTAGCCCAGGAGCGAGAGAAAGATTGGTTCAGGAGAATTTACATGTCATTGTAAAGGAATAGAGGACCGCGTGATTGGTCAAAGGAAATAGACTGTGGAAAGGAGTATCCCACGTCTATGGGATCGTAAGGTGACCTGTCATTGCCCTTTTTGTTCGGTTCTTTTGGTTGCGTATGCAAACGTGTATATAACATGCTCAAGAATATGCTAGTTGAATAAATATACCATATCCGGAAAGAATCTAGCCTTAGTTTAATTCTGCTTGGCTATAAATGGCGTTGTCGACAGCAGGATTTGGGTTATTTGTGAAAATTGAGCATAGAGCATGTACACAGTTTACAAAAGGGTAATGACAGAGGTTGAGAACTGATGAGGCATGAGCACAGTGCTGCTAAGACGGATGTTTCCAGGAAGACTATCCTAGAAGTGACACGTGTCGGTGATGTTGTGACAACCTACCAAGGAGGATACCGCGGTGACGTCACATCACGTGATCCTGACCCATATTAGTGATCGCTATGGCCAATCAGATTCAGCCTACTGACAGCACCAGCACTGAACACATCTCCACGTCTCACTGTCTGGTGCGCTCCTGTACACAAAAACACCAATAGACATGAAATATTGCAATACCTAGTATGGATTCTTCCTGTGTAGAATAAAATTTACAGAGCAGATTACTTCCACGAATAAAAAAGACGTTTGGCGTGGCCAAAGTGCGGAAATAATGGGAAATAATGTCTCCGCTAAAATACACTACGAAATACACTAGGCAATGCACTACGCGATACACGGTAGAGATGCAGTTGAGTTTGTTATTGTTTTGACTTAGAAGCCCGCCCATATCATAATATATTCATGTATTTATGAAGTATGAACTCATTTCTGTCCCATACAACTCTAAGAACAGTCAATTTCTCCTTAAATCATCACCGAAACCGCGATATCCGCAGGAAGATTTCGTTCTAGTGTCCGAAAATGCATGATCTTACAGGGGCGCTAACTCGACAAATAGAGGGGATCTATGCGAGTTTTAGGTATTACAGGTCTCGAACTTGTAAAATCTGTAAACATGCCTCCAAATCCCATTATGATAATGAAGAGATTGCCCCATATCTGGGAGACTGTTTTGAAACCATCGCTAATTTTGGAAGATCGGTGCCGGCTATTTGGTTTAAAAACCCTATTTTTCCCCATCAAAACAGCACTTTTCATTATTCAAATGATAGCTTATTGTCTGAAGACTTATTTCATAGCAGAAAAGTACTAATAACTCCTATTCGATGCGAAAAATCTAACTTTTTTGATGACTTGATTTTCCCTTGGCCGTGGATCGAGTTTGTTTACAATATGCAGCGCCATCTTGGAAAAGCCGTGACGTCACCGCGGTATCCTCCTTGACAACCTACTTAGGGATGACTGCAGCAGAACTTGATCGAGTGGAGCCGGATCAAACATTCCAGGAACAATTAACAGGTGCTGAAGTGACATTGTTTACATCATATGAACTATTTTAAGACTGTGGCTTATAAATAGACTTGATGTTTTTATATCCGATTGCTGAGGTTGATTTTGTTGCGTCTAGACGACACATGCCATGGGACTGTGAGTTGTGCTCATCATTCTAGGGTCAACGTGAGGTTACTGGGCCACAATCCTTATTTTGTTTTGGTTCTGTGCATATTATCTTTCCAGTATTTAGGTTAAGTTGCAGTGAGATTTGAGGATGGCAGACTTACAAGACCTGAGTGAAGACCAACTGAAGCAGAAGATTGCTGACCTGAGGGCTGACCTGACAGCAGCGAAGCTAATATAAATGAAGCAAATGCAGTTGGGAGCATCCGTGAGCTTAGGGGTGAGTCCAAAGCCTTAAAGGAAACTGTAGATAAGCTTAAAGGTAAGGATACTGTATATGCGGGGAGGGACCGAAAGCTTGAGAAGTTGAGGGGGGCACCAGTGGCCAGTAAAGACCCAGAAGTAGAAGAGTGGGTCAGAGATGCCCAGGGCATCATAGAGTCCAGGAAACTGAAAGGGCAAGATGCCATTAACTTTGTAACTGACCATTTGGCTGGCGACGCCCGTGTGGAAGTGGATAGTAGGGGGAAGATCGACGATGTCAAAGATCTCTTCAAGATTTTGAGGAATGTCTTTGACATTGCCGATTCTTTGCCTCAACTGAGGCGTAAGTATTATGCGAGGTTGCAGGCGGAGGAGGAGAATTCGGGGCGAGAATTCACCAACGCATGGAGATGCTGGACTCCGCGCTGAAAGCCACTAAGGAGGAGGCCCTTAGGGCACAGCTCGCGGAAGGGTTTAAAGACCCTCAACTCCGGCGAGAAGCCCTTCGCTGGATCCGCGAGAAGAACGGCAGCTTTTTCGAGTTGCGAGACTGGGCAACAGAGTGGGTCCGCCAGGGTGAGGCCAGTGATCTAAAGGTAAAGGCCAAAGTTAGGGAACATCAGGCAGAACCAGCCCTGATGGAAATGCTCAAGGAACAGAATGTTATCTTGAAGGAGCAGGTGAAGGCTCAACAGGAGTTGGCAAAACTCATTGCAGGAATGAATGGGCCAACTAGTAAAGGGCAGAAATATGACCAACGGGGACGGGCCTGTTTCAAGTGCGGCAGCCTGGATCACCTAATTAAGGACTGTCCAGATGCACAGAAGAAAGCCAAGGCTAAGAAAAATACGGGTAAGCCCAAAGCGAAGACAAATGAACAGGCGGTCACAGGGGCGTTAAACTTGTTCGAGCCCCTGCTGAGGGCCGAGCAGCGGGCGATTTAAGAGGCTCTGTTCTTGCCAAGGCAATTGGCAAGTGCCCGGAAGCCGATATTCAGGTGTGGGGCGTGAGTGTCCGGTGTTTATTAGACACTGGGGCCCAGGTAAGTACCTTGACAGAGAGTTTCTTCAAGGAAACTCTCAAGGGTCAGGTAAGGGTTCTGGATACGTCTTCCTACCTGAAGATTACCGCTGCCAATGGCCTGCGTATCCCTCACGTTGGGTATGTTGAATTAGATATTGTAGTGCATGGAAGAACATTTGAGAAAATGGGTTTCCTTATTGTCAAGGATACTCCAAGCTTTAGGAAGAAGGTTGTGCCAGGTATTTTAGGCAGCAACATATTGAGGTGGTTGAATGATAGTTTTCAGGGTCAACAATTAGACACTGATCGGGATTCAGTGTTACATTTATACAGTCATTGTGCCGTAGGTGACCTACCACCGGCGGTAGATGCAGACGACCATGGATTAATCAGTCAGGTGAGAAACGCTAGTTCTGAACCCCTGCTTTTGCCAGCTGGCACAAAGAGGATCATCAAAGCTAGCGCCCCTTTCCCAAAAAGGGGTACCTCGTACTGTGCCTTAATAGAAGGCATACCATCAGAAGACTGCTCGCTCCCAAAGGGACTAGTAGTAGCAGCTTCGTATTCCATGGTCATTGACGGCCAGACCTGGGTTCAAGTAGCCAACTTTGGGGAAGAAGATGCCTACATCCCAGGTAAGTGTTTATTAGGAAATTTATTGTTGGGGGAAGTACCCTCAGCTCCCATGAACGTAGAGGTAATGGAAGTCTCTGCGAATGAGGTCAAGGTTGGGAGACAGTATGACCCGGAACCAACACCAAGCAAAGCTACCACAGAGAAGGTAGCCCGACTGATGGAAACCATGCATATTGGTGAGTTGACTAGATCCGAAAGGAAGAGATTTGAGCAGTTGCTTCAGCGGTTTCCTGATCTATTCAGTGATGGTGATCATGACTTAGGGTACTGTGACAAAGTCAAGCATAAAATTGTACTAACTGATGATAAGCCTATCAAGGTCCCTCATAGGCGTATTCCACCTCATCAACTGCAGGCTGTTAAGGAATACCTGGAGACTCAGCTTCAGGCAGGTATTATTAGGCCTAGTACATCAGCTTATGCTTCAGCGATAGTTTTGGTTCGCAAGCCGGACGGTAAAATGAGAGTTTGCGGGGATTTTAGATCGTTGAACGCAAAGACAGTCAAAGATGCCCAACCCGTAGTTAGAATACTAGAGGCCTTGGAGGCATTGTCTGGCTCAAAGTTCTTTTGTACTTTAGATTTAGCTCACGGTTTTCTACAATGTGGAATCGAGGAGGAGGATATCCCGAAGACTGCTTTTCGGGCTGGGTTTGCAGCCCTGTATGAATACACCCGTATGCCGATGGGGCTCTGTAATAGCCCTGCTACGTTCTCCAGACTGATGCAAACTTGTCTTGGAGATCAGAATCTGGTCTCTCTTGTAGTGTATTTAGACGACATTTTGATCATGGGGAAAACCTTTGATCAAACCCTGGAGAGGCTAGAAATGGTTTTCACGAGGTTGCAAAGCTTTGGTCTGAAAATCAAACCAAGTAAGTGCCATTTCTTTCTTGCAGAAGTTAACTTTCTTGGTCATGTAGTCTCAGAGAAAGGCATAGCAACTAATCCTGAGAAAATTGCAGCTATCAGAGACTGGAAAGTCCCTGAAACCGAGAAGGAGTTGAGGTCATTTTTAGGGTTAGCCTCCTATTATCGCAGGTTTATCAAAGGATTTGCCACCATGGCTGCACCCCTTCATGTTCTTTTGGGTGGTCCCAAAGGAAAAGACAAGACCAAAGGTAAGAGGTTAAGAGACGAGGAATTTCGGGCTCAGTGGACTCCTGAATGTACAGAGGCATTCAGAAAATTACAGGATAGCCTGTGCACCTCCCCAGTACTGGGATACACAAAGGAAGAGGACACAGAGGTTACCATGGCAATCATCCCAGTTAAGGTCAGGCTCAAGAACACAAGAAAGGAAATCAACACCTATGCTTTCTTTGACCCAGGCAGCACAGTCCACTTCTGCACGTAGATCTGATGAGAAGACTGGGAGCTGGAGGAAAGCGAGCGAAAATAACCCTCAACACGATGGGCTCAGAGCATACGATGCAGACCTACATTATCAAGGGCCTAGAAGTCTGTGACTTAAACAGCAGCAACCCAGTGGAACTGGGTAGGCTGTACACGAAGGATACGATTCCTGTATCTCCACGACACATCCCCAGGAAGGAGGATATCCAGAAGTGGCCGCACCTTAAAGAAGTGGACCTACCAGAGATCAACAGTGAAGTGGGACTCTTGATTGGGAATGGCGTCCCTGACGCTTATTCCCCCCTCCAGTCGCTGACAGGCCCGCCAGAAAGCCCACATGCAGTGAAGACACGACTTGGGTGGATAACCTGGAACGTCGTACGCAGCACCAACACCAATGCAGACATGAGCCACTCGGTGAACCGGGCTGAAGTTTCAGCAGTAAAGGAGCTAGAAGATTACGAAAGACTAGACAGACTAGTGCGAAGCTCAATCAACCTTGATTTCCTGAAAGAGGAGTTGACGAAAGTGAATACTCATTGGAGGACAAACAGTTCATGGAGATGATGGAAGAGTCCATCCACCAGAAGGAAGGCCAATATGAAATGAAATTGCCCTTCCGTAGAGAAGACGTCCAATTGCCTAACAATCGTTCACAAGCCCTGCAGCGTCTAACTAGCCTGAAACACAAGATGAAGAAAAACCCGAAGTTCCATCAAGACTACAAGGATTTCATGCAGCATATATCAGATCATTCTTATGCAGAAGAGGTCTCCGAGTCAGAAGTAGATCGAAATGATGGCAGGGTCTGGTATATCCCACACCATGGGGTATACCACCCAAGGAAGGCTAAGATAAGAGTCGTCTTTGATTGCTCCGCTAAGTATGCTGGCCTGTCCCTTAATGACACTCTACTTCAGGGCCCCAACCTGACCAATAATCTAGTTGGCGTGTTGCTGAGGTTCCGAAGATATCCGGTGGCGATCACTGCAGACATTGAAAAGATGTTCCATCGGGTGAGAGTTAGCAGCGAAGATAGGGATTACCTGCGATCCATGTGGTGGCCAGATGGCGACGTGGAAGCTGAGCCCAGAACGTACCGGATGAATGTCCATTTGTTTGGGGCTGCATCATCCCCAAGTTGTGCCAACCTGGCACTCAGAAAATTAGCAGAAGACTATCGTGAAAACTACAGCGAAAAAACCATCAAGGCTATCCTGAAATCTTTCTATGTTGATGACTGTTTGGAGTCGATCAAATCAGAGGTCAAGGCCATCCCCCACGTCAAAGAACTAACAGGCATCTGTAATCAAGGAGGGTTCAGGTTATCACAGTGGCTAAGTAATAGCTGCATGGTTTTGGAGTCGATACCTGTGGAAGAGCGATGTAAGGGCGCTAAGGATCTTGACCTCGATAAGGATCATCTGCCAATAGAACGAACACTTGGCGTGACATGGCAAGTTGAGAATGACGCCTTCAGTTTCGCTATAAAGATAGAGGATCGCCAGCCTACAAGACGAGGATTGCTGTTCGTTATTAGTTCGGTGTACGACCCCCTTGGTCTAGCTGCACCTTTTATCCTCCCAGCGAAAATCCTTCTCCAACGTCTGTGTGAAAAAAATCTTGGCTGGGATGAAGAAATAGACGGACCCGAACTTGAGAGATGGCAAGTGTGGCTACAAGACCTACCCAAGCTAGAGAAGCATGTCGTTCTCAGATGCGTAAGGCCTAGGAACCTTGGGGTCATTCGCTCAAGTCAGGTGCATCACTTTGCTGATGCTAGTGAGGCCGGTTACGGGACTGCCTCTTACCTCAGGCTCGAGGATACAAATGGTAATGTGTCCTGCACTCTGTTGCTAGGCAAGGCCAGGGTAGCCCCGTTAAAGAAGACCACCATACCCAGATTAGAGCTGACGGCAGCTACTGCAGCAGTTAAGATGAATCATCTCATCATGAAGGAGTTGGACTACCCAGTCGATAACACCTTCTTCTGGACAGACAGCACCGCAGTCCTGAGATACATCAGAAACGAGACAAGCAGGTACAAGACGTTTGTGGCGAACAGGGTTGCCGCAATCCGTGAGGGTTCTGTCAGTCATCAATGGAACTACGTACCAACTGGGGACAATCCTGCGGATGATGCTTCACGCGGGCTGGCAGTGGACCAGTTTCTGAAGAGCGAGCGATGGATTCAAGGGCCAAGCTTCCTCTACAAACCACAAAGAGAATAGCCGCCCCATAACAGCTGTGCCAGAGGACGCCAACGACTTGTTGGCACTGACTCCCAACCATTTGCTGCTTTCGAAGCCAACAGAGCCCTTTCCGCCAGGCGTATTTACCAAGGAAGACAATTATGCCAGAAGACGTTGGCGCCAAGTACAACACCTAGCCAATGTCTTTTGGAGGAGATGGGTGAAGGAGTACCTTCCTTTACTCCAAGTCCGACAGAAATGGTTGAAGACCAAAAGAAACGTTCGACAAGGGGACATAGTCTTGATGGTTGATAACCAGGCTCCGAGGTGCCACTGGCCCTTGGGTAGGGTGCTCGAAACCCAAGAAGACAAGCAGGGCGTAGTTAGGACAGTCAAGCTCACGAACAGCACAGGCGAGTTCATCAGACCAATCCACAAGCTTTGTCTCATACTTGAGGTAGATGACAACATCCGTGGCATCATCGAAGAGGACGAAGGAAAGAAGGTAGTGGGGTAGACCAGGTCACGTAAAACTGACTCGTCTACTTTGGGAGATGTAAGACGGCTCCTGCCTTCCACTAGTCTGCAGGGCCTCTCTGGCAAGGAGGTAGCACCTGCTTTGCCCCCTGAAGCAGGGTTACGCATCGAAGATCCAAGATGCAAGTTGAGAAGTCACCCTTCCAGCAGACGACTAGACGAGCAGGATGTCATCTTCAATCCCACAGAGACATTTAACAAAACTTAGAGACTCTAATTTTTAGTTATTAGTATATTCTCAGAATGAACAATATATACCTTACATATTAGGTTTCATGGAATTTCCATGGTTCGCGTATAATAATCAGGGTAGGAAACTATATTAGTTGAATTTAAGGTTTTGGCCTTTCGTTTTAGTTGAGATTTTTGGTAATTGCTGCAGAGCTGCAATTAGGGGCCCGGGATGTTACGGCCAAAACAGTTTCCCATTCGTTTGTAGGATGCAGTATGCCAGATCTTAAATTAGCCGCCTTTGTTTACTTTTAATTATCTTTGGCTAGCGCAGACGCAACAGCATCTGTTTACCTAAGTAGCTTGGGGGAGTATCTAGGTCACTTCCTCGCTAGATCTGCAACACTGAACACACTAGAAGTCAACTCCGTTTTAAGTGCCAATTTACAGTACTATAATGCTCCAATAAGATGTAATGGTTCGGATTTATATGGGCCAAATGTGGGTCAATTCACAGTAATTTACCACTTTCAGTCCCAGGTGCATTTTTCCTGCTTAAATTACCTGGCAAAAGAAAATATCATGTTTTTTATGAGCATTTATGTACCGCACATATATCTGACAGTTCAACCTAGTAATTATTTTTTGGAGGAAATTTTTTAGACATTTTTTGAGTCGATATATTGCAAATTATCACTGTCCCTGTTATCACGGTCATAACATCAAATGCACATTTCCTCCAAAATATCATCAAAATTATAATGATCATTGTGTGTTCTTGTGTTAAAATATCTTTTGCAAACTCACATACTATGGAATTCCTTTCTAATATCAGTAAAATATAATTATTAGCACATTTTGCCCTGTCCCCAGGTTTGCATGTCATTCCTGTTACCAAATAGGGTTTTACCTTAATTGGAAATCTGACAGCTTTCATTGGTGTGACAAACGGCCCAAAGGGGCCTCTAGTGCATGATTCTTGGAGGGAAATTCAAAATGGTGGCATGTTGCAAGGACTTTCATGAACTTGGTGAGTAACTGTGCTAAATTGCCGTAGTATGCTTATTCAGAGTCACTACTGTTACCTTCTTTTTGAGTAATATATTGTAGTTTACGGAGAAAACTGAATTAGGTTAATTAGGTACTGGGATGAAGTTATAAATGAGGTCAAAATAGCTACATCCAGGCCATGGTTTTTAGTGCAGTGACACAAATAATGGAGTCTCGTCATTCCTGTTACCGTCATTACTGTTACCACAGCCGTGGTAACATGGGTAACAGGACTGACCAGTGTAGTAACAGGAATGACATTCTGTGTTAGAAAGGACCCAAAATTAATCGTATTTCATTGATGCGGCCATAATTCGCTTTTACATGTAACTACTAACAAGACGTTAGGCCTATAGGCCGCTTACGCTGCCTAGGGGCGTATTTTGCTATCCTAGCCAAGTTGCCTGGTGAACTGTATAAGGAAACACTTTGGTGGGGCTGTACCACACTGTATCTGTACCCTGTACCTTGTGCCACAAATATCAAGGCCAGTAGACTCGCACCTAGGCCTACAGTACTTCATGTAGCAGTCACATATATGACAGTGCCACCTGGGTCCTGGCCTATTGTATGTTGTTACAGGTAGTATTTTGCTGTACAAAATTGAAGATGTTGATATGTTTCAGGTTTCGTTTTCAGGTTTAATGGTCGTGTTTTATTTAGGACTGCACCATGCCACCAAAATCACGGGCGCAGATACAGCGGGAGTACAGAAACAGAAGAGACCAAGATCCAACTAGAAGACAAGTGTACCTGGAGCAAGAAAAACAACGATATCAAACACAGCTACAAACAGGGAAGAAAAAGAGAATTGGTGATAAGACAAAACGTGAACAACGCCATACAAGAAGAATCTGGAAAAAGGCACAGCAAAAATGCAGGGCTGCAAAAAAGGAAGCACCTCTCACACCCCCTCTAACACCAGAGGAAGCCGCTTCAAGTAACAGGTATTTTATTTCTGAGCATCTCTCTTAACCTGCACAGACTCTCATTAACTTTTAATCAAATGTTAAATGTAGGCCTGACTACAAATTATAAATGTCCAAGACACCTTTGGCTTTAGAATACCCCTTTGCATTTTTTTTCAGAAAACGAGGCAGGAAGATGGTGAGACGTGATCGTGCGGCCTGCTACCGCAGACTTGGTTCATTAGCTTCCAAAGTAAAAAAAGCTGAACAGAAGGCTGAGAAGT
Source organism: Lineus longissimus (assembly GCF_910592395.1). Classification (NCBI taxonomy): domain Eukaryota; kingdom Metazoa; phylum Nemertea; class Pilidiophora; order Heteronemertea; family Lineidae; genus Lineus; species Lineus longissimus. The sequence continues at coordinate 14,088,037 of NC_088315.1, forward strand.
ATAAAAAGAGGTTCCAGCGCTTACAGGCTAAAGTCCAGAAAGATGTGCCGAAATCCCCAAGAACTATACACAAAAAGCTACTCGTAAAGTTCCCCCTTCATAGCCAGGCCAGGAAGAAGCTTCAATTTGCCTTGACAGTTTCCGAGGAACTCAAGAAGAAGTACCGTACATCAGAAAATGAAAGAATGAAGAGAATCATTGCAAGAACTGTCTATTCGAAGATAATTAAAAAGTACCGCCTGCAAAAATACTACCAGGAATGCCTCGGTTTTCGGCCCAGGAATATAAAAAACACAGAAAGCAGGAAAAAAAGGAAAGACAGTCTGTCTCCGGCACTGATTCAGGCCGTCCATGAATTCTACGTAAGAGACGATGTCTCTCGGATTACAACTGGGAAAAAAATGACCGTCACCCACAAGAAACAGCGGGAGCAGCGACGAATTCTTTCTGATACGCTCAGTAATCTCCACTCGAAATTTCTCTCTGAGCACCCAGACAAGCAGTTGCAATATACAGCGTTTACCAAGCTTCGTCCTTTTTGGGTCATGCCTCCGAAGGAATCCGATCGGAAGACCTGTCAGTGCAAGAGACATGAGAACCTCGAATTTCTAGCTCAGAAGTTCAAGTACATTGGAGCATTGGAATCAAGTGACGTGGAGGAACTAGCAAGGTCTCTGAGCTGCGACCCAGATTCCATTTATTGCATGTATGGTCAATGTGATAGATGCAAAGAAAACTAGAATTGTCGGTTGAGTCTGCAGGCAGACTCTGGAGTCTCCGTCAACTCTGGGGTGCTTTGTTGAGGAACTGGAGGAGGCAGTATGTTTTGGTTAAAAGTTTATTGGGAAAATAGATATATACATATATACATAGTTGGAGATCAAAAGTCGGGTTACTGGTTTGTAGACCTTGGTATGAGAATTGTCTTCGCTGGCAAGGTTTGCATTGGGTTTATGTTGCTGCTGTGTTAACGCTGTGTTGGGATCGGCGGGCAGAAAATGCATGCTGCATACCGTCTGCAGACTGGGGGTTTTCTCATGAGTCAATAGAATCTAAGGTCTGGAATTAGGGGACCATATCAGTAGTTGCTTTGCGCCAACTTCTGTATTAAAATTAAGATCTGGAATTAGGGGACCATCTCAACAGTTGCCATGTGATTTTCACACTAAAAAATAAGAGGCCATTTCAGGTATATGCCAAACGGTAGAACAAAGATTATCTAGGCCGTTGTGCAAACAGGCTTTGCGATACACCACGAGTTGGGGTGTAGGCCTAAATTCATTTAACTGTGAACCAAGTGCATCCACTGGCACGCTACATGTATGTGTGACTCGCACGGATTTAGCACGTAGGGCCTACATGATGCTAATCAGCTAGGAATCGGATGTATCTTGTGACCAGGACTGTAGTAATAAACATTTGCCTGAAAACATTTTTTATTTGGCCTAACAACACCTGTTTAGAATGTCAAAGAGGCCGGTATTTTCACTTAACATCAAGAGACAGAGGAGAACTGTCAAGGTGGGTGTTTGATATACAATGGTTTTCTGTTCCCTGGGTTTCTTCATTCTGTTATCTTTAATTATATTTACCAATATCATTCAGCACTTTTTATCATGAAATCCTGCCTTTGAAACGATCCCAACCTTGCCGGCCAATCAACCAGGCGCACGAGGCACAACAGGCCGATACAATATACATGTTCTGTATTAAGTACGTCATCTGTCATGCACACCCAAAAAAATCTTCCTGCAAGATGATTCACAGGTAATTCAAATATAAGAAAACAAACGTTGAAAAAAAGTTGGCGCAAAGCAACTACTGATATGGTCCCCTAATTCCAAACCTTAGATTCTATTGACTCATGAGAAAACCCCCAGTCTGCAGACTGTATGCAGCATGCATTTTCTGCCCGCCGGTGTTGGGATAGCAGCGATGGTGATGTTGTGGTTCACATGTGCCTTGGAAGAGACTAGAGAAGCAGGTCCAGGACAGATTGCCGCGAAAATTTATAAATAGTTCGGGAAACTTATAACATCCTCTTGCAGCATCCTCTTGCAAACAGGGCCTACTCCTTACGCATCTTTCTGATTGAGGGAGTAAACATATCGAGGCCACATATCGAGTGATCGATGGCCGGATTTGTCAGGATGTCAAGCCAGCTTCCTGTAGTATGAGACACCATACATTATGAGTCGAGTTCAATAGTCTATGCCCAGAGGGCGCTGTAATTTAGTGACTACTAATAAACATGTTATGTTTTCATATCCGCCTTGTTTATGATCATCAACCTACGTAAATCCTCGACATGGTGTCAGAAGTGGGATGAGATGAAGAAAAACATTTATAGAACAGGTTGAACTTATTAGTATGTCAAAATCGGTTCTATTCCGATTGTAAACGGCTGACAAAAGTCCGGGCCGAAAGTAGGTCATGGGCCACATGGCGGAAAAAAAATCGTAATCGGAACGTTCGTCGCGCACGTGCTTCAAGTGACGTTGACCTCGCACAACGATTAGGAGATCTACGGAGGCCGGTACGGTTCATGCGAAATTCTAGGCGGAGTTCGGAGATTCTTAGTAGAGAATCTAGTGAACGTGCACACTTGAAGTAGTTTCTTAGGCGAGAACTAAAGTATAACCATGGCAACTGCAATGCCATATCAGGTGCAACCACCAGAGAAGTTTAACTTCAAACCAGATGACTGGCCGAAATGGAAACGACGTTTTAATAGGTTCAGGGAGGCATCTGGGCTTTCGACTAAGTCACAGGAAAACCAAGTAAATACGTTGATTTACTGTATGGGCGACGAAGCTGATGACATTTTAAACTCAATAACATTAACGGATGACGATAGGCGGTCATATGATGTCATCGTAGAAAAACTTGAGAGTTACTTTTTGCCAAAAAGGAATGTTATATTCGAGAGAGCTAAGTTTAATCAAAGGCGACAGTCAGAGACTGAGTCGGTGGATCAGTTCATAACTGATTTGTTTAGCTTAGCAGAACATTGTCAATTCGGAAACTTAAAGGATGAGTTGATCCGGGACAGAATCGTTGTTGGCATAAAGGACACTAAGCTAGCTGAGAAAATGCAGCTCAACTCTAACTTGACATTGACTAAAGCTATGACAATGGTCAGACAATGTGAAAGCGTTAAAGCACAACAAACTGTGTTAAGGGGCACTGAGCTAGGCAGCACCGCGGAAGTCGCGAAAGTAGGTGGTTCTGATAAACCTACAAGTAGTAAAGGTGGACACAAGAAACCAGGTTGGGTGAAACAGCATCAGCGAAAGGGAAACCCAGGTGGGAGAACTAAATCACAATGGAAAAACAAGGACGGGAAGTGTCATAGGTGTGGCAAGACTCCAAGTCATAGTAAACAGAATTGCCCAGCGAAGGACGCTGAGTGTCATAAATCCAAATTTACTGGTCATTATCAGAAAATGTGTAAAAACTCTAAAACTGTCAGTGAAATCCAAGAAGAAGGTATATTTCTAGGTGCAGTTAACAGTAAGTTACACAATGGCTGGGTGAGTGCCGTTAAACTTGGAAGCACCAAGGTTAATTGGAAAATAGACACTGGAGCGGAAGTCTCTTGTATCCCGTATGGCATTTACACTAGGAATAAAGCGTCGCTAGGGAAGCTACACCAGCCAGACCGGAAGCTATTCGGTGCTGGAGGGAATGAACTTCAGGTGAAGGGTGTCATTCTAACCAGGCTACAAAAACGTGATGTCAAGGTTGACTCTGTAGTCTATGTCGTTGATGGACTTAAAAATCCATTACTAGGACAACCAGCGATCCGTGCATTGAAGCTTGTGTCTGTTGTAGAATCAGTTGATAGTGAGAGTGCTGATATCAAGAACATTAAGGCCAAATACCCAAAGTTGTTTTCAGGACTGGGAAAACTTAAAGGGGACTACACCATAAAGCTAAAAGATGGTGCTGAGCCCTATGCTATTTCTGCGGCTAGACGAATTGCCATTCCACTTTTAACAAGGACCAAGACGGAACTCGAAAGGATGGCAAACATAGGGGTTGTCTCAGAGGTGAGAGAGCCAACGGATTGGTGTGCTGGCATGGTTGTAGTACCAAAATCGAACGGTTCTGTAAGAATATGTGTGGACCTGACTAAACTTAATGAAAGTGTCTGTCGTGAAAGGCATCAAATGCCATCTGTTGATTATACTTTGGCACAGTTAAAGGGTGCAAAGGTCTTTAGTAAGCTAGATGCAAATTCTGGGTTCTGGCAGATCCCATTGGATCCCGAGAGTAGAAAGCTCACAACGTTCATGACCCCATGGGGCAGGTACTGTTTCAATAGACTCCCCTATGGAATCTCATCGGGACCCGAACTCTTTCAAAAGCGAATGCAGGAAATTCTTGAAGGACTTGACGGCGTTCTAGTTGAAATTGACGACATACTTGTCTATGGTATGGATCAGCAGGAACACGATAGGAGGTTACACGCAGTGTTAAACAGACTCATGGAATCGGGAGTAACTCTGAATGGACCGAAGTGTGAGATCTCTAAGGAGAAACTGTTGTATTTAGCACACATACTTGATAGTGAAGGCATTAGGCCTGACCCAAGGAAAATCAAGGCAGTACAGGATTTTCCAGAGCCAAACAATGTGCCAGAACTCAGGAGATTTCTTGGCATGATAACCTATCTAGGGAGATTTATACCGAACTTAGCGAGTAAGACTGAACCTTTACGTTGTCTTATGAGTAAGAAAAACAGCTGGGTCTGGGAAGGTCCCCAGAAAGGAGCATTTGCAAGCTTGAAAGCAGAGCTAATATCTCCACCGTTACTTGCGCATTACGATCCGGAGAAGGAAACCATAGTCTCAGCGGATGCTTCCTCTTATGGATTAGGAGGAGTTATTCTACAGGTTCATGAGAAAGGGGTTAAAAGACCTGTAGCATATGCGTCAAGGACTTTAAATGACACTGAGAAGCGTTATGCACAAATCGAGAAAGAGGCGTTAGCGGCCACATGGGCTTGCGAGAGATTTTCGGACTATGTGCTAGGGAAAACATTCTCATTGGAGACAGATCATAAGCCTTTAGTTCCACTGCTGGGAGGAGGCAAGAGCCTCGAAATGCTGCCAGCCAGAGTGCAGAGATTCAAAATGAGACTTATGAAATACTCGTACCAAATCAAACATGTGCCGGGAAAGGAACTCTACATAGCAGATGCTCTTTCGAGGGCACCCCTTCAAAGGGAACGATCTGAGGCAGACATAAAATTTGATGCAGATGTCACTGCATACGTTTCGGCTATAACACAAAATCTGCCAGCCAGTGAAAGACGGCTGCAGCAGATTAAGGAGAAACAATCAGAGGACGAGGTTTGCCGTCAACTGTTGCAGTACTGTAGAGATGGATGGCCAGACCGTCCATTCGTTAGAGGTGCTGTAAAGCCCTTCTATCCAATCTCAGGCGAGCTTACCGTGCAAGATGGGTTACTAATGAGAGGGACTCGTATAGTCATTCCGATGAGTATGCGTTTAGAGATACTTGATAAGATCCATGAAGGCCATCAGGGAACAACTAAATGCAGGGAAAGAGCTAAACATAGCGTATGGTGGCCGGGATTGAGTACCCAATTGGAGAACCTTGTTAAAAACTGTGCGGTCTGTGCGAAAGTGAGGAGCTATAGGCACGAGCCTAACCTTCAGGGTGAATTTCCTCGCAGACCTTGGCAAGTAATAGGGACCGATCTTGCCGAACACAAAAAGCAACAGTATCTGATCGTAGTCGATTATTATTCTAGGTACATAGAGGTTGAGAAACTGTCAAGTCTCTCATCTCAGGCAGTCATTGGACACTTGAAAAACATGTTTGCCAGGCATGGAATTCCGGAGAGACTGAGGAGTGATAACGGACCTCAGTATGACTCTCAGGACTTCAGATGTTTTGCCAATAAGTTTGAATTCGAACATGTGACGAGCAGCCCTTTATACCCACAAGGGAATGGAGAAGCTGAGAGAGCGGTGCAAACGGTTAAAAACTTGATCAAGAAGTCAAAGGACTTCACATTAGCATTGCTAGCGTACCGTTCAACTCCATTGCAAAATGGGTACAGCCCGAGTGAACTGTTAATGGGCAGGAGATTGCGGAACACACTTCCTCAGCATCATTCGAAGTTGGAGCCAAAGTGGTCTTATGGTGACTTGAGGAAAAAGGAGGAGGAGTATAGGAGAAAAATGACTTTGAATGCTGATAAACATCACACAGCCAGATCACTGCCACAGCTAGGCATAGGAGACACTGTGTGGATTCCTGATAAGGAGGTCACTGGTTCAATCTCAGGACATGCTGAGACTCCACGTTCTTATGTGGTGACGACACCAAAGGGAACATTTAGGAGAAATAGGCGGAGCTTATGCCAATTGGCACCGTCTTTGAATACTGATCAGGACAGTCAGGTTGCTCCAGACATTTCAGATCATTCATCTGTGAGCAATGGTGAATCAGGAACAGTTGCAGTAGAAACATCACAGAATGATACTAGTAATTCTGCAGGACAATCCACTCCGAGACCACCAGTTGTCACAACCAGATCTGGTAGAATTTCAAAGCCAGCAGTCAGACTTGATCTGTAGACTTTGTAATGAAAAGAAGTCAGGATGTTGTAATTCATAGTATTTCCATAAGAGACATTGGGTTAATATAGTTATAATAGTTATAATCTAGTTCAGAGACATTTGAGGAATCATCTCTATAGCTAAAATTTAAGTTGAGTGTTCAGTTGTTCATTGGACTTTTATAGGACTCTTTAAAGGCTGAGAAAGGGGGATGTAGTATGAGACACCATACATTATGAGTCGAGTTCAATAGTCTATGCCCAGAGGGCGCTGTAATTTAGTGACTACTAATAAACATGTTATGTTTTCATATCCGCCTTGTTTATGATCATCAACCTACGTAAATCCTCGACACTTCCCAAACTATTTATAAATTTTCGCGGCAATCTGTCCTGGACCTGCTTCTCTAGCCTCTTCCATGTGCCTTAAACACTATTCTGCACATGCGACTTGCGCATGACCGGAACTTGATCGTCTTATCAACGCCGTCGCCTCGCTCCAAGGCCCTGCCTGTATTGACCACTATTGTTGCCGCGAAAATTTGTTTGTAGCAAGAATAACTTATAACAACAATGAATCATAAAAGATTTCAATTTATGTCAAAGCAAGTGTGTTCCTGTAATCGTTGCTCTTAAGTACGAATTGATCAATTGCGGCCATTTTCAGTCCATTTCCACGGGCCACTTCCTGTCCAACATGGAAGCTATCGAAATTGGCAGGGAATATGGTCGCATAATACGTCTCGTTTGGAGAATGTGCAATGGCGGAAATCGAAATTGGCAGAGAATATGGTCGCATAATACGTCTCGTTTGGAGATTGTGTAATGGCGGATCAAATTTTCACGACCCATCGCCAAACGGCTGTCTCGTCTCCTAAAATATGTCGTTATTGCTCGCTAAATAATTCTGAAAATTCGCACTGCACACCTTTGATGTTTCGATAAACAACTCATTATACTATTTGATTTACTTAATGTCCAGTTTTCCCTAAACTTCGCGAACACGAATCCACCTGGGTTCTCCAATCACTAATGATATACATAGTGCATTGCATACACCGTAGTCACATGGAACGGGGTTATAAATTGGGGGAATTTGCCTAGCTAAACCAAGAGTCTCCTTTCAACCCTACATACGTAGGTTGACGGAGACTAATGAAGTTCCCATTCTGCATCACAGCCTAGCTGATGACACTGCAGTCACATACCTAAACTGGGTCAGCGAGAAAAATGACAATGGTTCAACGATAGGGGAGGTTCGCCTAATTTGGACCACCCCCTAAATTGGACCACCATCAATTCTCAGCATTCATTTACACCAGTGAGCTGTGGAGCCATCTAGGGGATGAGTTTCACACTAAAATGGAAATGGCTGCAATGTAGAAAGTTTCTTGGCGGAAATTTTTGAATAAAGGTAAGAATTAGTTTTATGCTCCTCAACTAATAGTTTGCAACCTGGTTTCAGGGAGGGCCACAGCGCCAGGAAACAAGAGAACTGAATCTCTCTGTGATAAATACATTAGTTAGTAGCCTATACACAATTATAAAGCATGGCCTGGAAAATAACTCTTTGCCCCCTGGAATGCATGCAGGAATACACCCACCTGCACGCATGCCCTAATATGGACCAGCAAGCGTGCCCTAAATTGGACCAGTGGTCCAATTTAGGGAAAGGGTGGTCCAAATTAGGGCAACATATTGGAACATCTCAAATTACACAAAGGCTTATTATTTCAGGAAAAGCCCGGCTTAGGCCCCCTTACAGACAGCACGCAGTTGCCATGGCCACCGAAAACGAGGAAACGGGGCCCAACAAGCCAAAAAGGTAAGGCTAAAGCCTACGAGAAGCAGATGATGATAAATGATGAACCTACAGCACTTGATAGACCAATAAGCATGTTTTCCAGCACTTTTAAACAATTGAAAGCCAGAAAACACATCCATCACCTGGGAACATTATCCGATGACCCCAAAGACTTCATTACTGCTCCCCTGAGCAATAAATATTGAATTTGTTTTCAACACAATAGAAAAAAGTACAGATTCTGAAACTGATATAGAACAGCTGTCCTTCTCATTCTGACCCGTAAGACACATTTATTCTTCATCTTTCAGGCAATTTATACTCATTTTAAGTAGATTCCAGCATCGTATGTCAAAAAGTTCTATTTTTGGGAATATTCTTCATAAACTTTGTGCTTTTTTCTTGGCAAGATATTACTGATTCTCACTCCAAAATGGCAGGAAAAGGAAAACGCATTTTCTGACCAAAAATTTTCAGATTTTTCCAGGGGGAAGGCCCCCACTCAAATGCGCCTTCGGTGCCCTGTTTCACTGCTCCCACTCTTGGGAAACAAATTAAATATGACCCTGAATGTTACTCGATTCTTTCAACAATTCAGTTGTGATGTTTGATTTTTATTTTCAGGGGGAAATATGGGAAATGGACCAAAGAAGACATGGAGCGAGCAATCATGTCCTACAACAATGGTGATGCCGGGATCAACGCCATCAGCCGTACATATGGGGTTCCTAAAGCTACATTGAAAAGGCACATGGAGGATAAAAACAAATATGCCAATGGAACAGTGAAAGTTTTGGGGCGTCCCTGTGCTCTGCCAACTGAAGTGGAGGACATGTTGGTGGACTATGCGTTGCAGCTGGAAAACATGCTTATTGGTCTATCAAGAAAATCAATTATGGAAATGGCTTACCAATTAGCAGAGGCTAATGGACTAAAACACTGTTTTAATGTAGAGAAGGAATCAGCTGGGCACCACTGGTATGAAATGTTGATGAAGAGACACCCGACGCTGTCCCTACGCCAATCAGAGGGAACTTCCACTGCGAGAGCCGAAGGATTTAATCGGGAAAGCGTGGGAGAATTTTATGAAAAACTAGCCTCGTTGATTGACCGGTACAGTTTCCTTCCTGAGAACATACATAACATGGATGAGTCGGGGATAACCAACGTCCAGAGGCCGGGCAAAGTCATCGCAAAACGGGGAAAAAAGCAAGTTGGGTCTCTCACGAGTGGTGAAAGAGGGACCACCACAACCATTGTCTGCTGCATGAGTGCTGCAGGTAATTTTACTCCACCAATGATAATATTCAAAAGCAAACGAGAAGTGAAGGGCTACTATAAGCGTGGGGCACCCGCAGGGAGTATAATTGAGAATAGCGAGTCGGGTTGGATCAACAGTGAACTGTTCTTGAAATGGCTGCAGCACTTCGTGGCACATGTCGGATGTACGAAGGCTAAGCCTGCATTAGTGATACTGGATGGACACTATTCCCATACGAAAAATGTCCAGGCCATTCAGTTTGCACGTGATAACGGTGTCGTGATGTTGTCTCTGCCACCCCACACCACGCATCGCCTGCAACCATTAGACAGAGTTTTCTACAAAGCCCTCATGACCCGCTATAATGAAGAGTGTGACAAGTGGATGAGGACAGAGAAGACGAGAGTTGCAGTTGCCAATGTATGCCAGATCTTTGGACAGGCGTATATCAGAGCGGTGTCAATGGAGACGGCGGTCAATGGCTTCAAGTGCACAGGTATCTGGCCATGTGATAAAACCATATGGTCGGATGATGACTTCGCTGCAGCTGATCGACTCCAGGCAGCCTACAGTGCAATCGACCTGGAGCAGGAGGTGCCACAAAGTGAAGCTACCGGTACTGGTGATAAAGACCATGAAAACAGCATCAACCAAAATCCCCCCTTGGCTCCTGATGAGGATCCACAACCAATTTCGAGAGAGTCTGTTGATCATGTTAATTGTGACAGACCAACCAGCCCGCCAACCAGTAGCAAACAAGATAAGGGTAGGCCTACCCGTAGACCTAACTTTGGATGCATCCCAACCAACTCAGATGGTCGATGTTTCTTCCGAGCTGTTGTGATCTGCCAAAATAAAGCTTTGCAGTCAGGAGAAAGAGACGTTGACGGCAATTTGACTGATCTGAAATTAAAGATAATGGAGCAAGCAGCTGCAGATGCCCTGAGATCAGAAGTGGTCACCCACATGCTTGATAACTTTGAGCAATATCAACACTTGGACAAAGGACTCATAAATGCAGACATACCTCAAAGAATCCACTACGATTCGATGGAAGATAGAATTGCATCCATGGCAAATCCCACTGAGATGGTAGGAGAGCTGGAAATCCGTGCAACTGCTGAGCACCTGCAACGACAGCTATCCATCCGTATCGGCGATTCAGAGGATACTAGGCCTATACAGTTTGGGACAGAATTTGAGCAGCATCCTCCGATATCAATAGCATACACAGCCCATGCTGAAGATGTGGGCCATTATGAAGCTTTAGTGCCTTCTGCTTGTAGATCAGTTGACCAGGGACCCATTGTTCATGTTACCCCTGAAATGTTGAGGCATTCCGCTGGTAGATCGGTTGACCGGGGACCCATAGTTACCCCTGAAATGTTGAGGCCTGTCCCAAAACCCAAAGTTGCGAGAGTGAGGAAGCGTCAAACTACAAGAGCTGAGGTAATAACATCAAGCCCTTATCATAAGCAACTTCAGGCACAACAGGGAAAGAAAAAGCAAACGAAGAAAACTATGAAAGGAAAGGTGACAAAGAAAGGAAAGGAGAATACTATGAGTAGGCCTATTACTAGTAAGAAGGGGAAGAAACCCCAAAAGAAAGCTAACCGCAAGCTATTTCATGCAAATGACGACGACTCTGATTGTGGTGATTGGTACTGTGTCTTGTGCGAGGAAGCAAGAAAGGAAACAATGGTCAGATGTACAAAATGTTTCACATGGATTCACCAGACATGTGCAGGTGGTGTACCCCCACATTATAAGTGCGACCTATGTTAGAGACACTGAATAATTCGATGGCTCTGGTTCTGCATAGTGGCTGAAGGTCATTAATTCGGTGATTGTTTATGTTGTGTTTTTAATCGTTACAAAAGTGATTTGTTACTTTTTTGTATTTTGGACAAAGCAGACTGTCCATCAATTTGCATCAGGTTCATTTGTAATGTTCAGTGACATTAAATATTGATGTTTTTTTACGGCAGATTTATTTATTCTTGCAGACAGGGAGTTCTCTCTGTGAATACTATTATTAGTACTAGGAAGAAATGATGACCTAGTAAGGGACCATAACAAAAGACAAAAGAAACGAAATTTAAAATAAAAATAAATAAACGGTTTGAATTAACCACTAGACCTGGAGTTGTAAAATGTTTGTAGCATAGTGTGTAACAATGACACACACTTAGGCTACTACAAGCCAGAGTTTGCAGGGAGATTCCCATTACCTCAGTCAGTAGAATGTTTGTAGAGATCCCCTTGAGAACAAAATTCTTTCCTCACCTTACAAGTGCACTGAAGAAGGCTCTTTAATTATGCATCAACCTTATTCCATCTAAACTCTATAAACAAGAGGGCAAAATGTGTAGAATACCCGATATTGGACCACCCTGCCCTAAATTGGACCACTTGGTTCAATTTAGGGACAGGGGTGGTCCAATTTTAGGATGCTTACCCTAAATTGGACCATTTTGGCAAAAGTTTGTTTTTGCCCTCTTGTGAAAAGTATGAAATGCTACAACTTTATATTTAGCCTGTGCGAAGACCTTCAGGTGCTTCAACATATAAGCTTAATTGATTGTCACAGCAAGCTAAATTAGCAGAGATAATCAGCCATGAAAAAAGTGGTCCAAATTAGGCGAACTTCCCCTAATGAAAAAGCAGTTGATTAACTCAACTATGTCAGTTGCTATTGAAGTACTTCAGGATAGTATCAAGCTGTTCAAAAGACACGTCTTCAACATTAGGAATCAATTCAGGGAATACAGACGAATAAGACAGAATATGCAGGAAAATGAATGCTTGATCCACATAGATTTCTCTGAAAATTACACCAATCAGTATGCCGATGAAGTACAAACAATGCATTTCGGAGGTTCTCACGAGCAGACCACTCTTCACACGGGCTGCCTCTATGTAGGTCAAAATGTCACCAAGGCATTCTGCACCATCTCTGATTCAAGACAAAAAGATCCAGCTGCAATTTGGACCTACCTAGAACCGGTCTTTGAATGGGTCAACAAGGACTATCCACTGGTAGACACGGTCCATTTCTTCAGTGATGGGCCCACAACACAATACCGTCAGAAGAAAAACTTCTACCTGTTCAGCACGAGGCTAGAGAAATTTGTTGGAGCAACTTGGCACTTTTTCGAGGCCTCCCATGGAAAAGGTGCCCCAGATGGAGTAGGAGGAGTACTAAAAAGAACAGGAGACAGACTACTGAAAGAAGGAAAAGATGTGCAAAGCCCACGCATATTTTATAATTTAATGAAGGAAGCTACCACTGTGAAGTTGTTCTTTGTAGAGGCGAGTAGAGTACAGGAGGCTTCAAAGATGTTACAGCCAATAGAGAAGCATCTGAAAAGTTTGCCAGGTAAGCTCATCTATGCTGTGTGGAAAAGTGTAATATTTCATTTCAATGGTATTCTAGTACATCCCATTTGGTACATTTGCTTTTCTGAGATGATAAATGATAGGGACACTCATCTGTGATCATCTTTTCCAGGAACTATGACTATGCACCAGATTGTGAGATTGTCACATGCATCAATTTTCTACAGAGATGCAACTTGTATGTGCAGCATGGGATTTTGTGAGTGCATGACCGGAAAGACGGCAACATTCCCAGACATGCCAAATGTTAACAACAACACTCTGGATGAATCGGTTGAAGAGCATCAAGTGTTGTCTGTTACAGCCAATACTAGTACTCAGTCTAAGGTAAGTTGCCAGAATGAACTAGGATACATTGTATAGAAATAATTCACACATGTGTGCTAACATTCCCTCTCGTAGTCTTAAAAGGCTAGGCCTAACTGTTTTTTCCAAATCTGATTTCTAGACCCCTGCCTTGCTGCAAGAAGGTGAAAGTGTGCCAGGTACCAGTGAGTCTGAGGTAAGTAATGCTGGAATGAAAAGTACTATTAGCATCTCCCCTCACAGTATTGCCAATAATGTTGTTTATCATATGGCTGAAACTTGCAACAGACAATACTGTAGGCTTACGTAGATTTATTTCATTCATTTTACAGGTACCTGTACCCATCACTACATCTGCTTCAAATAGTACGGCTTTGCAGGAGGGGCCAGGACCATTGCAAAGACATCTTAATCCCTGTCACTTCAAGTGATGACCATCTCCTCAATGCGTGGTGCATTGTCATCTACCATTTTGATGGTAAACCATACCCAGGGGTTATCAAGGCCTATGACGAAATTGGTGTGGAGGTCAAATGCATGTCAAAAATTGGCAAAAACCGCTTCTTCTCGTCCGGTACTCCTATGACGACATCATTACCCTCATCAGCGAACCAAGGAAAATAACGGAGAGGCGAGATCATTTCATGGTCAATCCTGTTGTGTGGGAACTTGTTGCGGACTACATTGACAGTGAATGACACTTTGCCATAAACATGAAGTTTGAGAAGTGATCAATGGGCAAGAATAAGGTTTTTGCTGTTCCGAGGGCTATTTTTCCTGTTTTGTAGGCAGTGCCCAAGTAGTTGATTCAATTTAGCATACCGTAATCTACATTTTTTTGGGGTATTGGTAAACAGAGAACTCAACAAATGAAGAACTGGAGAACTCAAATTATCGATTAGTTTTGCCTAAAATGGTACTTACTATACTTAAGAACAACTTGTAAATATTTAACTTATTGTCCTTTCTTTTTGGAGTCCCAATGATACAGAGTCCCTTCACCATTATGATTGGTGTGTAAGGAGATGTAGTCCCAGTGAAGCAGAGTCCCTTCACTATCATGATCGGTGTATAGGCTAAATAGCGTTGTAGTTCCAAAATAGTAGAATATACATGTATATTGTAACTTCAGTAAAATTATTCATTTGGAAGTAAAGATATGAATATAGAAAAGTATCAGTATGCACCATTTCAATCAAATTCACATACATGTATTCACAAAACTTTCTACAGTGTCAGATCAAAGGCATTGAGCTTACACACCGATCATGATAGTGAAGGAACTGTGCTTCACTTGGACTACAAAAGGAAAGGACAACAAGTAAAAAATTTACGAGTTGTTCTTATGTATAGTATAATAGCAGCAGTGTTCATCTTGCCTACTTGCTGCTATAGCCACATGCATCCATATTAGCTGCAAAACTATTGCCAAATGTTACATAAATCTACCTGAGCAGGCCCAGCTTAATACACTGCTGATAATAGTAAGTACCATTTTAGGCAAAACTAATCGATCATTTGAGTTCTCTAGTTCTTCGTTTGTTGAGTTCTCTGTTTACCAATACCCTTTTTTTGTGGTATGACTGGTAGTGGTAGAGATTGGGTGTTGATGTTATAGAGTTATTGTGTTGGAAATTTGGAGCCATGATGTTTTGGCCATGTTTTATGGCCATTGTTAAGTTTGAGGTTTGTACAAGTTAAATAATTAGTCATTACTGTTACCGGTTGTCATTACCGTTACCTCTGTGTCATTACTGTTACCAAGGTATTTGGGTGATTTCTCGCAAAATGAATCAAAATTCTGCAGGTTTTATGACATTGTTATTTTCATCCATTACTATGGTAAATATTTCTAATTGTATTTTTTCTTTTATTTTGGAAGCCTCTGTAAGAAGCTCAATAGAACAAAGTCCATTGTACACCATTGTGTAGCATTTGTGCAATAAAACTGTTTTTGAGACAAATCGGCTGGCTTCTTTTTTGATAACCGCCTTATTCTTTTAATAGGGACAATATTCCAACATTAATCAGTGATGATGATTCTCCTAAACTGTCTACATAATATTTATTGTGAAGGCGACTTGTCCAGTAACAGGAATGACTGCATAAACCTTAGTACAAGGTAAAAATGAACCAAAAAATAATAAGTACTATTACAAACTCCACTGCTGGACCATTTATTAGTCTCCGCCATCGGCTGAGACTTTTGTATTAGGGTATTATTCTCCTCAAGTTATTCTCCTCAAGAAATTATTCCAGCAAACTCTCGTCTCCAGGTGAAAGCTTCATATGTACATGAACACGGCAATGCATTGCAAAACATCGATAAAACGAGGGTGTCCATGAACTAAGAAGTCAATCTGGGTTTCAGCCGCGAAAGTGCTATGGGCATGCATAGCGCAATACATGTAAATTTTTAACCAATAAACCTCGCCATACCGGCACGATGACTGGTGCCCCGCGTTATGTGTATTACATATTGGCTGCACATATGGAGGAACATAATGGATAAAGACCAGGGACGAGTCTACACCATCGAAGCATCTATATCATAATACTATAAGGCGGCTCGCTAAAGTGCCATTTGGGGGTCGTGTTTCGTCTCGAAATTTTGCACGTTTGCAGGTGATATGTTATCCTGATGCAACGTCATGTTTATTTTCGGAAATTTACTTCAGCGGAGCAGTAATGAGGGATTTTTAATCGGACACGGTCAATTCTCCTTATCACTCACGGAAGCCAAGCCATTGCTTTTCAGTTATGCAGGGGATTAATGAATCACCTGCACTCCCTGTGGGGTGACTAACACTACCTGTTGAACGGCTGGCTGTAGGGGGATGATTGGAACAGCCTGTACACGTGTTGACCTGCTGAACCAAGGTTAATGTTATTTTCAATCCACGATTGTAGGTCACCTGATCTTCGAGATTTCGCGGGAAAGAAATTGTAAACAAACGCATGTGTGCAGTTCAAATGTAAACAAAAATGTATTTTGATACTTTTGGTTGCTGGACTTGGGTTTTCCCGCAGTAAGGAGCTGGGGTCAAATTGATGGTCTATCGTATATTGGTACTGTATTAGCCAGAGCTAGCCCTTGATTATGAAGGGATTTTCAAATTAAGGTTACAATGGTATGTTTATGTCCTCACCACAGCTTTCAAAACTTGATGTATCTGAAGAGGCACTCTGAACTTGGCATAGCCTTATCAAGGAGCTGCTCACGGTGCTGAACTTCTAGCTTGCCTGTCGACTAAGTACCTTGCCCGAGATCATGCTACATGTAGGAGGAGCACGCATTTTAAAGTTTTAGTAGTGAAAGTGCAATTGGTCCGAGCCATTTGGAGGCCGACATGTGAAGGCCTATCTGGGTTCTCCTTCATCTCCGTATAAAAAGGGGCATATTGCTGACTAAAGAACGAGGTATATTCACATTGCCTAATCATCTCATTCCGACCAATTGATTTACTTTTATATGCACGCATACAGCACGCCACAGGGTCCGAGTCTGTGGACAAATGGTTGGTTTAATTTGTCTCTTCGATATTGCTCCTTTGATATTGCATTATATTTTCATTGCAATTCAATCTATTCAAGGTATAGCCCATTTGAACCTGCCTGCGCCACGGGTACAATGCTAGTTTTTCTATAATACCGGTATAAAATATAATATAATATTTGGAGTTTATGGGCTATGAAATAAGAAAAAACGGCAGTGAATTAAAGCGGCTGAGTTTCAAGAATGTGTTCTTCACTTCTGGACACTTTATGTTGCCTTGATCAGTCGTATTTCGCACATAAACCATCGCTCCGCTGAAGTGAAAGTGCGATGTTTTTGTTTTGTTTTTGTCAACATGCATGGCTGTGTGCATTCACGGCTGATCATCCATGCACTGGATTTTGGTCGGAGAGCATTTTTAGTTCCTGGACGTATAGTTAGTCCACGTTATTCGGTGAAAATGTGCTGTAGGCCTACCGACGTGGATCTATAGCACTTTCCACAGTATGTGGCTCATATCTTTATTTACCTCTTGCAGTAACCATGTCATCGCCGCCATCATCATCATCATCATCAGCTTCACCCTTGAAGATAACGTACTCCACAACCACAAATTACACCACCCCTTCAAAGTAAACTTCATCACCAACTTCAATGACATCATCCCCATCACCCTTGAAGAGATCGTCCACAAGCTCAAATCACACTACCCCTTCGAAGAAAACGTCGTCGTCGTCATCGTCACCAGCCACGCCAAGCAAACAGGATGTTGTCGTTGGAACGCAGCATAACAACAAACGGGCCATTTCAACCAAATGGCAATAAAAACAATAAAAGCCACCCAAACATTTTCGGGATGAGTATAGGCCTACTGCAAACCTAATCGCAATCATAACTATTGTCAATGATATATATTGCTTGAAATACACCAGCAATCAATAAACCAAATTAATATTATTCATTTATATTTATTCATTCATTCCTTCCATTCATACGAAGCGCACATTCAACTGCGGCTTCACATCCCTTCCTCAAGGGCTCATCTCAAAATGTCCTTATGAAAAAGACGACATAATTCGGTCTCCCCCTTCACCCCTCCCCGCTCTTGCAACCAAACTAAACAAATGTCCCATAATTCTTCAGAACATAAATTTATATCACTCTCAACCCCCTCCCTACCACTAAGACCACATTATTTCGTCTTTTTCCCCTCCAATCAACCGAATCGATCGTCTTATCCCAACATCCACTCTCACCCAGACAATTTCTCAATCCCCCTTCCATTCACAATGCGAACAATACCCCTACAATGAGGCGGAGACTCCAGAGTCTGCTAAGACTCAACTGACAATTCTAGTTAATATTTCTGTAACCACATCTTTACAACCAAACTTTGTTTTGCATACCCCAGTGTAATGACATGGCTCTGACTGACCATTGACAAAGTGGTCAATTACTGTGAAATGACCCATGTATCGTCAATCGTAGTCGTAGGACTTGGCCTGTATTCGAGATTCAAGTAATAAAGAGAGGATTAGATGAACAAAGACGCTTGATTTCGATACTACGCATTGATGAAGCCCGACATCCCCAATTACCCCCGGTCATTACACTGACAATGACAGGAACTGTGATCAAATTTCATTACAGTCGGTTGGTACTATTGTTAGTCAAGCATGGGATGCGGTGGCCCTGAATCCACGGCCAGGGCTTTTCAGGTGGCCGGATTAAAAACCTGAGACCGACTGACATTACCATGATGCACACGGACATGACTTACTTTTGGGTTAGACGAACTGTCCGACGATGAAATGGCGAAATGTTAATTTTGAAGAAAATTTGGTGTAGTAGAAGCACGGTTTCGTTATGCTTGAAACATCTCAAAAAGAACCAATCTTGTTGAAAATGTTAGTTGTGTTGTTACATTTCTATAGGCTCACCCCGAACAAGGAGTGTTTACCTTTCTCACTGCTTTGAAAAGTGATCTTAGTCGGTTGTGGCAATTGCACACATTCAAAAAAAGAGCCAAGAATTTTTAACAAAATCACACCATTATGAGTAACTAGACTGGTGTCAAATTCCATGTCTTTTGTGGAAGTTTTTGAATTGACTGGCTCTGCAGAACTTTACCGGACTCCCAAAAGAACCTCAAATCCATAATATAATAACTTCCCGCTGAACTGGTTCACCACCGATTTATGGAGTACTGCAGCTTGAAATTTAACTTGAAGGCAGGTTATAGGCAGGATCAAGGGGGAGGCTTCCTATTGGGGGGGGGGGGGGGGGGGGGGGGGTCTGGATGTTATTATAATCAATGACTATAATCAACATGCACTGTTAGCGAACTGAATCTAGTTTGAATAAGTGATCAAAATACAATTCCTTATACACAAGTTAATAGTTAGAATAGACTATAAGACAGTGGAGACACTCATTGGTGACTTTTTGTACCTTTATCTTGTCTACCTGACTCCTGCCTACAGTCTATCAAATTGGGCTGCAAGCAGCAAATGAGAAACACTTTGACTGGAGTCAATATGAGGTTCATCTTATTTGCTATAAACATGAAAACACTTTTGTCCCCCAAATTTACCTAAATTCCCTCAGGTAGTAACCATATATTTTGCAACAGACCACCACCAGTTCATTATTATCCTACAAATAAGGCGAAATTTCACCTAAGTATATGGCATAATCGTGTCAAGCCTGAATCGAATCACTCTGGCATCTTTAACGATAAGAACTTGTCCTTGCACCGGAAGTACTCATTCATTCGAACAATTGCATAGCTGTAAGTAGAAGAGGAGAAATCAATAATCAAATGATAACTGATTTTTGAAATGTAGAGTAATGGTCATGGATTTCAAACAGTTAAAAGTCTGTAACTTGGAACTAAATTTTAAACTCCGCATTGAGTTAAATCCACAAACTTAACGACAACGGAACTTAACCCTTTTGCTGCGGGTGACATGCATAGCACGTCATGTACATGATCCCATATAGTGCTTATGACATGCATGGCACGTCATTCCCTCCTAAACGTTTCGTCACCAACACTTCAATTGGTTGCACCCCCTCTTAACATGAAAAACACACTCGGGATGATTAAATATATAAGTTAGCTTCCGGATAGTATAGATGGCGACATTTTTGAATAGTTTTGACCGTTCCGATTAAAGTAAACTCCACTGTTCATTACTGGTATCGACTGTCAGTTGACTTGTTACTCAATTTGAAGACTGCTCACTAGCAAGAAGACAATGTGAGGTAACTTGGTTGATATGTGGATTTTTTTCGATCTTTGCTATATCAGGGCATCCCGAGGAAATCAGGATTTAATGCTTGCTTTTAGGTCACTTTTACACATTGAGATAATTGACCAATTCTAAATGATTATGCCACTTGATGAAGTATTAATGTTAGCCTAATCGGCAAACCATTTGGGTTTTTAGAGGTTTGACTTTTCTTTTCAAATTCACCGCATTTTCGACACGATGTAGCCCCAATAACTTCCATTTCATCAATTAATCACAACTATGTGAAGAATGCTATCAAATTGCAATCATTACCGGTTAAAGGACCATCGGGATTATTATTGCAGTATGTTTGTTCTTCTGTTGGTTTATCAGTAAACTATTTTTCTGAACGTGTTCGATGCTTTTTCAATTTTGTTTCAGCTCTTAGATATAGTAGAAAACGTGTCTTTTGTTATTTTCAGTACGCGCAAGTCCTGGCGCGAAACACCTATCCCACCCACCTGAGTGCACACCGATATCCGAGTTCATGTCGACCCGCTATTAAGACGAGATATCATTTTAACGTATCGTCGCAAATGCGGGGTAATCCAGCGCCAACAACATGATGTCGGAAAAATCAAGGGGTAGATCCTAACTCCAGGAAATGCCTCACAGGTGCATCATTCCACGTGGAAAGAGTCGATGTATGGAGAGCTAACTCAGGTCAAATTGGAGTCAAAATCGAAAGAGCATGATAATTCAGTCCGATTATGAATTTTTCCTTTTTTGTGCAATTTGTTGATGGAAACTACTTATGTAGAATAGGAGGTGACTGGGCAGCCGACAGCTGGGTAATATTGCCCTTAATATTAATAATGCCAATGGTCCCTTAAGACGGAGTTAGGCATAAATTTGATAGCCTGTCGGAAAACCCATTGACAAAAGCAGATCTGATCTTGCACAAGGGATTTCTTCACATGATTCTAAGATGGAATTCCCGCTACCTTTCATCCAATCAGCATTCAGAAATATGAAGACATGATCTCAAATTTGCATAGTTCATTACGGAAACCCACTGCAGACTGTATAGATATTCATTGGACAAATCGTGCTGGTTAAGGAACATACTATAGTATATAGCCGAATGGAAAAGTCTCGGCATCTAGACATAAAAATTTTCTGAGGGAGAACCCCCTCCTAAATATTGTACAAGTAACCTGTGATACACTGCAACTAGTGGACCTCCCCTGAGAACATTCCTGGATGCGCCTACTAGTAATACTTACTTAAGTAATCAAAGTTGATTAATACTCACTCTAAGTAATCAAAGTTGATTGTCGAATACCTGGCTTGAACCAGACCCCAGATACCCCAGAATAGATGAGAGGCCTGCAAATAAGAATGAGTCTCCATGAGATGTTAATGTGACCGAAATCAATCGAAGAGATTTTGCAAAATAAAGATCACCCTCACATGATCTCATATACAATGAAATGAAAATAACCCAAGTCATTTTTCCATTTTTTTTCAATTTGACACACTGCAAATGCAACACAGTAGACCCAAGCTACTAAACGTGCTGATTTACATCTTACGTGATTTGATTGTGAGCCAATTTATCATACCCGGGTCAATTATCGGAGATTCAACTGAAAGAATGAGTTGGAACTCATCCCGAAGAATGTGAATTCACAAGCTGCATCATCCTGATTGTGGCTGTTTCAGAACTTAAATGCCTTGCTGACAAGTCAAATAAACATTCCCGAGTAAGGCCGAAGCCGAGCACTTTGGAATGTTGGTGATGTGAATTTGGAACTTCTACCCATTACCCCCAGTGCGGCCATCCATAGCGGCCATCCGTAGCACACCTGGCTTTTTCTTGCGTTCAAACGGGGCGACACGCGTCGAAAATCAAACATGTTAGATATTTGGCGTTTAGTTGCGGCAACTGGCGTCAAGTCGCGTTCGCCGACGCCGTTCGTAGCAGACTAGGGATTTTTCAGGCGTTCAGGACTCTTGCGGCAAAAAAATGCCTGTGAACTCCGAAGTTGGCGGCTAGTGTGCTGCGGGCTTTAGTGCCTTCCAAAATGGTCATCATGCCCTCTAAAATATTCTCTCATATTTTTCAATACCCAAGGATGAAACGGTTCTAAAATGAATGTTCCAATAGTTTTCAAATTCAAGGCTTGCTCTTATGCTGTGAATTAGGATGTAACTTATGTCATTGATGGCATGATTGCCATACTCTACACAACTTTTTTTGGGCAGAAATAGCAAAATAAAAGAATCAGTGCTAGTGGGGTTTGGCAGACCACACAACTGATTGATCGTTGGCCAGGAAACCCAAGAGACCGCAGGCTATTACTATGATATTCAACCCTTAGGCCAAGGTAAATCAGCTGCCCATCGTGTGTCCACTTTTATGCAGTATCCATCTATTTCTGTAGGGCTCCTGTATGTATGCCGATTTCACACAAAATTAACTGATCCAAATCCAAGGGAAGAAAGCCTTTAACCTACCAATGCTAGCTGATTTGTTTGTACATATAATGTCTGAACATCTTTCTCTGTGACCACATCCTGTCGTTTGACATGTTGGAATTTATACTCGAGAAAACGTCGCAGCCATTTTTTCTGGTACTCTTCATCTGGGTACAATTCATAGTTAACCTCATCAATACCTAAATAAAGATAAAACAAAATGCAATCATAACATCGAACTGCTGTGCCCAATGTACAGGCTGTTAAATAACTCCAGATCAGAGCTCTGAGCTAAATAATGTACAAGACTACCAGTAATCCACAACGGTACTACTGTACTCACTTAAATTGCTTTGGATGTGAAGTGTTGATGAACATCAGTTTATGCATTTTCAGCAAGATGGCCCTCATTTTCATGGATGATAGTACGATAGTGTGAGAAACTGAATCGGTTTGCCATTTTCATAGGGTTGTTACCAAATGCATCATGATTACGATGAAGTTCAGTTATGTCTTCATAACAAAATTAACTTTTTGCAAAAAGTAAACAAAATTCATGGTCCAGAATGATTTAGGAGCTGATATCAATACGAGCAAGATATATTAATACCGCAGTCTGGACCTTTGCATCAAATCCGTTGAAGTTCAGCTTGAGACAAACCAGTCCATTAGATGTATGGTTACGATCAGCCTCCATGTCCCTGCTTTCTTGGGAACCAAGAAAATGTGGCTGTAAAAGCCGGGGGAACATGGATTTTGAAGGACCTGGATAGCTTGCTTCTCCAGTAATGTCGCGACCTCTGCTTGGAGGGCAGAGGCCTTGACTGGGTCCTTCGATGGCTGAACTTGGGTTGGATATATGGTAGTCGGGGGGGGGGGGGGGTACGGTTGAAATCTAGTTTCACTCCATACCTCAACATGTTTGGGACTGGGGACCCCTTGCAGGTGGCCCCGACTACCGGAGTCGGCTCCTTTTTGCGTCGGGAGGAGAAAGGAGGGGGGAGTCACTTCTTCCGACCTGCACCCCTTGGACGAAAGGAGTGCCTGGTCGGACTGGATTCACCCTGGTTAGAGGAAGTATTTTTCCTCTTCCAAGTCCGGCGACCCTCCGCTTCCCGTCGGAAGGATCCAGCAGGAGCAGGCTGACTAGGCGGGGTAGGCCTAGGCAGGACCTGCCTGGCGTACGGGATTGAACCCGATGCCTGCTGGGGCCTCTCTATCTTTCTAGCGTTAGGTAGAGAGGTCTTGGCCCTCTGAGTCGCAGTGGGGGCATATAATTTGTCCCAATCTTTCTGTACTTGAGCCGCCTCTTGTACAGAATCTGCGAACAGGAAAGAACCGTCCATAGGAGCGGTTCTTAAAGGCCCCTTCTAGCTGGGGGGGATCTGATGACATTGAGAGAGCCCAGGGCGGCGTCTCTACGGAGTAGGACGCTATTTGCTGCGGTCTTGGCGGACAGAGCAATAGCGTGCCTAATCGAATGTCACAAGCGATTTTGTGTCATCAGATAGTGACTCATTATCATTTAGGGATCTGGCTAGGGCCAGGTCAGTGTGCTCCGCATAGGAGAGCACCACTAACGTGTCTTTGGCCAGACCCTCTTGTGCTCTAAGTTCTCGGTAAGCCGAGGAGGAGGTCACCTTAGGCACAAGTTGGTCCAGCTGTACATCGTCCTTTAACGTGGAAGTCGATGCTGCAGCTGGACAGCCGGCCAAGCTGACTCGGTAATAGTCAGCGCGGTACTGCCTAACGGGAGGAAGTTGTGCCGTGAACAACTTCCCCCGTTTACACCAAGCTTCCGGTCTGGCTGCCGGAAGGACAGGGACGGAAGTACGTTGGTGGGCGCCATGGGAGTCTTTGATTGTACGCTCCAATAGTTCAGCGACTGCTACCACCGAAGGGGAGGGAGGAAGGAATTCAAGGGCCCGAGTGGAGGCTTGAGACACCTGTGGATTGGGATCCACTTCCTGTCCCTAAAGTAAAAAGGTCGGTGCCGATAAGGCTGGCAGTTCCGGCGGGGTAGGGCACAGATCCTGCAGGAGGTACGCTCTGATCAAGGATCGGAGTGTCCTCATATCCGACAGGATACTGGCCTCCTCTGGTGACAACTCCTCCTGATTGGGGGGAGCGGTAGCCTGGCTGAGAACTCTAGTTCTCAGAAAATTCCTCTAAAATAGAGGAGTCGGATGGTGGTATCCGATGGGACCAGGCGCACCAGAGGAACCGGAACCCTGCTCCAGATGGCTGAGTCTATCAGTAAGACCCGCTACCATCTGGATGAGCTGGGACAGTTGCTGTCCCGACTCGGGTTCAGGGCCCGACGTGCGGCTTCTCTCAACGACGGGCGGTTGAGGAGAGGGTGGGCGCATAGGCGAACCCTTGAAGCCGTATGTACGGCCGAATGGGTCTTCCGGAAGCGGAAGTTGCCCATATCCTGAACAAGAGTTCAGATGTCCCCTCTGCGTAGCTTGTTCCATGGGAACGACGCCTCTGCTACGAGGAGGGGGTGGCACTTCCAGTTGGCTCCACCTAAGAGGTTGGCCAACGTAGGGAGGTGCCTGCATTTCCGGCAGGACGAAGTCCAAAACCTGAAATGCCCATAACTCCTTCGCCGGTATGGAGCTACCAGTTGCCCTTTTAGGAGGAGGTACGGGGGGCGGAAACGCTGTTACCGAAGACGCAGGGCGTTTCGGAGTTGGCATTTTGAGGTCCGTCCCTTCTCTACTGTGTCCGTGAGGACTGGGGTTATTTCGCAGTAAAGACTGAGAAAAACCCCCAGTAGGGTCTTCGGTTACTGATACGCGGGAACCCGCGTCAGCAAACAAACTGCAATCGGCGGACCGGAAGCAGGGTGCTCCCGCGGGTACAAAGGGCTTGTACACGGGGGAGCGGACGACGGAGAAACCGGAAGGTTCCCTGAGGTCCGGGGTATAGTAAACCCTTGGGACCACAGACATTGATAATGTCAGATCCCGCATCCTTCGCAGCCGCGGCCAGAACCGGAACTCGGCTGACGGAAGGGGTGGTGGCGGAAGGTCTGGTAGACCTCCGGGTTTTCTGCCGGAAACGGAACCGGAAGAGGCTTAAGGCGTCTTTGCGGCCCGTTTCCCGCCACCAGACGAAGTCCTTTGTGGTGAGACAAAGGACGCCATCGGAGGGGTACGCCATATAAAAAATGGTACCAATGCCAATAAAAACACTGGGAACCCCAAGTAGGCCAGAAAGGACGCAATTATCAAGGGAAACGAAAACATGCCTACTTGAATTAATCACTATTGCAATGGATCTGATTCTTGTTCATTACAATAGAGAGGAGAATAGCCTACGTAAATCTACCCTACCAAGATCAAAATAATGGAGCCGGGTCGACAAAGCTAGCTAAGAGCGGTCTATAATTAAATAGACTGGACAATACTAATGCCAAGATTAGTTTGGCGGTCTACTCCGTAGGTGAATGAACCCAAAGACCGTCTCGACTTGGCTGGTTGAATTTGGAAAATCGAATTCACGGCAGCTTTGAAAAAACGATGTGCGGCCGAGCTGTTAACTCAGTTCTCCCTTTATAAAATTAAAGGGATACACTTGTGTTTGAGCCCAAATTGAGTAACATGCAAAAGTGTTCCATAGGTCAGTTTGAATGACACAAAATGAGATATTGCACTTTTTCAATTTTGGCTCCCTGGTGGCCAAGTTGAGATTCATATTGGACCGAAATCCAGTGTCAGAGGTTATCTGACCTAGTGGGTCATGCGTACCAAGTTTCAAGTTGTTAGCTTTAGCGGTTAAGAAACGTGTTATTGTTACACTTAAATGGTCAATTTCAGCCATTTGACCTCTTTGACCTTGAAAAGTAGGTCAAATTAAAAACTCAATGGACATGTGATGTATCCTTGCTTGGAGTACCTACCATAAGCGAGATATTGCACTTTTTTGGTTTTGGTTTGGCCTCCTGGTGGCCAAGTCAAGAATCAGTTTTAATCGAAATTCAGTGTCCGAGGTCACATGACGTAGAGAGTCATGTGTACCAAATTTCAAATTCATAGCTTTAGCGGTTAAGAAACATGCCATAGTTACACTCAAACGGCCAATTTATGCCATTTGACCTCTGTGACCTTGAAAAGTAGGTCAAATCAAAAACCCTGTATGATATGTGATGTATCCTTGCTTGGAGAACCTACCAGAAAAATGTTATCACAAATGGGTCACTCATAAGAGAGATATCACACTTTTTAGGTTTTCACTTCTGGCCCCCTGGCAGCCAAGTCAAGAATCAGATCGGACTGAAATTTGGTGCCAGAAGTTATATGACGTAGGGAGTCATGGGTACTAAATTCTAAGTTCATAGCTTTATCGGTTAGGAAACGTGCCATATTTACACTCAAACGGACAATTTACGCTATTTGACATCTTCCGCCTTGAAAATCAGGTCAAATCAAAAACCGGTACGATACGTAATGTATTCATGCTAGGAGAACCTACTATGAAAATTTTGTCGCAAACGAGTCGCTTATAAGAGACATATAACACTTTTTGAGCTTTCCACTTTTGGCCCCTGGTGGCGAGGTCAAGAATCAGATCAGACCGAAATATAGTGTCAGAGGTCACCTGACCTAAGGGGGTCCTGTGCACAAAGTTTCAAGTTCATAGACCTACATTGTATAGGTTAAGAAACCTGGCACTGTTTTTGAAACAGGATAAAGACGACGGACGACGACGACGATGGAGCCACACCCTACAGTGAGCCGTCGGTACTGGGGATTGAACCTAAGACCTTTGGATTGATACAGTCACTCTAGAAGCAGCCAATGGCTTTGAGATGGCAACAATATTACATGTATTTCCAAGATGGCAGCCTTCCAAATTTAAAAAAAATCAAGACAATGTAAGATACATGTACAAGAGTAAAAATAAAAACAAATTCTTTTTAATTTCACCGTCAGTATCAGGGATCACACAACCTTTTCGGGTTCATAAAATACAAAAAAACACAAAAAGGGCAATTGCGGCCATATTTGAATTCCGATTTAGCTGAAATTTAGCGTACACATGTAGGGTACTTATATTCATCCCTACACCAAATTTGAACCTTCGACATAACAACGACATAACAGCACCTGACGATGTCATATGCATCCTCATTGCATGTATCTATGATAAAAATGTGATGATGGAGTCCTTAGTTAGGGAGAAATAGCACTTTTTGTGCTTTTGGTTTTAGCCATCTGGTGGCAAAATCAAGAATCAAACCGGATCGAAATTTGGTCTACCAGGTGTCATTGCATCTATGGGAAACATATTTATGAAGTTACAAGTTGATAGCTCCAGTAGTTACAAAAAGTGCCTTGCTAACAGATGACGACGACGATTGACACCACGTCATAAGATAAGCACACCTCTCTGGAGGTGAGCTAAAAAGCCTGGGCCGACTGAATTGAAACTCCGATAGTGCTGACAGGACATAATAGAGTATAGTGTAATGGTTAAATGCTTTACACTATTCTCTGTTAGGCCCTGTTAGCGCTATTGCCATTGGTGTTTCGATTCGGTCGGCCCTGGGTTTTAGCCAAATTGGTGCCACACTCAAAAGGGAGACCTGCCACTTGTTAGGCAGACACAATAACCATTAGGCCATTGCCTCAGAAATGCATGACACATTGCATGTTGTGAGGTCATAGGTCATTGGAGTCCGTGTACACAATGGGCGATATGAATCAAGGCTAGCAAATGCTTTTATCTACATGTAAGATTTTATGTAAATTTACAAAGGGCCTTTCTTTAGAAAATTGAAATAAAAGCATCTGCTACCTGTAGTCTTTATTTATATCACCTATTGACTGCAACATTTCTAAACACTCACCAGCATATTCACAGAAATGATTTGATATATCATAGGCCTCGGGATTCACGCCACCGTATTCATAGTCTATGAAATAGGCCCGGTCTGAAAATAGAAAGCATGATCTGTCATGTCTGTGAAATACACCCACCATCTGATGGCGGAAGCTAGGAAAGCACGATGGCACAATGGAAGAGCACCTGACTTGTGAGAGGATCGTCGTGGGTTCGAGGCTTTGCCCGAGTCACTCAGTATACTTTAAAGTGTGGCCTGAAATGGTCAAGTGAGTACTCGGGCACTTTGCCCAACATCAAATTTATGTCTGCAAATCAAAGATTTTATGTTGGGCACCCAATGTAAATTTGACATAAACTTACACACCGAATTTGAGCTGGAAGTAATATTTCATTTTGGGTAGCTCCAACATAAGGTCTATGTTGGGCATATTGGGCAACCCTAAAATAAATTAATGTTTGAAAGCTTTTAAAAATCCAAAATAGGTTTTTTCAAAATTGGATAAAAATGAATGATTCAGGGACCATTTGCTCACTTATCTGCATAATGTTTGTTGGATCACATATCACAGATAACAGAAGACACTGACCTTTGACCGTCCAACACTTTGACCCTGTGACCTTGAAATGTAGGTCAAATCAAAAAGCTGGAGGATATGTGATGTATCGTTGCTTGAAGTACCAATCATTTACAAACTTTTCGGACCAGTATAGAAATATTATGATTACAGGAGTTAATGCATATTTTCATGTTATGTTTGGCCCCCTGGTGCCCATGCATGAATCATATAAAGCTGTGATTCGGTCACCCAGGGGTAAGTTTGAGTTCAGTAGCTTTAGCAGTAATGAAACGTGTCACCCATGTCTGGCAGTTTGGCACCAACAGACGCCGGATGCTGCGCCATTGTAAAGGCTCATAGGTGAGCCAAAAATTATAATAATGTGTTTCTGACCGGCAGGCAATAGAAATTCATTATGGAATACATGCAAAAATGCTTTTTACATTATAATTAATTGGCAACCTTTAACATGTTTACGAGAAAAAATCCAACATAGAATCATGTTGCTCAAACGTAAACTCCCATCCTCTCAACGTAAATTTTACGTTCGGTCTCCAATACAGGATTTCCGTAGAGCTGGGTAGAAGCTTTGTTTATTCATGTCATTGGGCATGTATAAAAAATTATGTTGTGTAAGATTTTCATAAAATTTGGGCATATTTGCCAGTGACGTACAGTTTATGCACTAATTGGTTTCTAAACAAAGCTTTCTGGAGTCAACTGGCAATGTAGCAATTCTTATTAGCTGTTACAAATGTAACTCACCATTTTCTTCTGTGATGATGATATTTTTCAACAACAGATCATTGTGAGAGAAGACCAGTGGGGAATTAACATATTCTGCTGCTTTCTCCAGAGTCTCTATCTCCACCAGAAGGCGCTTGCTGTCGGGAACTTCCATTTTTAACCTGAAATCAATGATTTATTATTGAAGGAATGACTGGCTTTTTACTGCAGTATGTTTGTTCTTTTGGTTCATCAGTAAACTACTTTTCTGAACGCTTTTGATCGGGTCAAATCAGAGTCAACAACGAAAAAGCGTGATAATTCAGTCAGATTTTGAATTTTTCCTTTTTTGTGCAATTCGTTGACGTAAACTACTCATGTAGAAAAGAAGATGACTGGGCAGCTGACAGCCCTTAATAAACCAATGGTCTTTTAACCCTTTGAGGGCCAAAACTGCCATTCAATGTTTTTAGAAACCCAACCGTTGAGTGCCAAAACCGTCATTTGATGTTTTGACACGTCTTTAAGATAACGTAAGATGGAGGTATATAGGCTTATGCAAGGCTGGCACCGAAAAGGTTTACAGGAATATTCTGCTGGTGTTTTTGATTCTATGTTTTTTGAGACTAGCAAAATTGAAGAAACGCAATGTAAAAGTAGATTGAGATGAAATTGCTTGAATCAAAGTTTTCTATCAAAAAACGCTACACCAAAGTCGCAGTTTCACAGAACAGCGAAATACATATTAGACGCGAACATTCCCTGGTTAACAGTAATTTATCCAACAACTTCAGGGTGAAGGAATCACCTGAAAATATGAGTTCTGACTATAGATCCAAGCACTTGATTGGGAAGAATGTTTACGAAGACGTCGCGTCACGTCACGTCACAGTACGTCATGTAAAAATGCATCGTGACATGACGACAGGCAACACTATGTTATGTAAACGTTGTTCCCAATCAAGTGCATGGATCTATAGTTCAGAGCAAATTACAATGTAATAGTAACCCCAACTCACAGTTTGTTGAGAAACAAATGATACGTAAAAATAAGAAGCAATGAATTACAAGAACACTGTACATCTGCAGGGAGACCCACACTGTAGTCTGTCAAAACATCAAGACCACTCAACTCTAAACTCTTTATTTGACTTTCAAATTTAAAAGGTATAAATTAAACCATACCGTTCATTTCTCTCTGGCTCAGGAAATTCGGCAGGGATGACTTTCAACCATTTCCTCATGGTGCGAAATACTGTCGGCGTAATGTTGGAATCTTTTAATTCTGGAACTTGCAATGCATGGAAGTTGACCATTTCTTTTGCAATTAAACTGGAGAAGAAAATAATTTGGTTGTCATGATGAGACCTACCGAAATCTCTCATCTCAAGGCATAAAGGCATACGACATCACATTCTTTTCATTTCAATTTTTGTGAAAAACAATGGCAACACATAGCTTTCGCGCTTTAACGGTCTCAGACAAGTTGCTGTCCTTCGAGCATGATGAAAAATCTCTATTTTGTTATATTTTTAAGGACTTGACACTGAACTGGGCTGGGGTTTTCAAATACACATAAGCTTAACTGAGCCATCAGTTTGTAAGAAATTTTCATGGGATTCAAAGAAAGATAAAACTTCTACACAACTATGGTTTATGGTACTGTCTTTAACTGTAGTGGTCTAACCACAAGCAGCAATTCCCTGCCGTTAACGGTGGAAAACACTGACCCCAACAAGCTCAACTACATGTAGTCAAGCTTCAGTCTGATTAAACCAGAGGACAATAAGGCCCAAACATGCTAAAATAACATACTGTAGAACAGAAAAATGTTGCGTTCAGGATATTTTCATGTACATGTATTTCATGAGTAGGTCCTGCTCGCAGAAAAAATATTCTGCCGCAAAAAAACTTGCTTTGTCACTTTTCAGCAAGAATTCCCTATAATTGTTGCCAAGTTTCTGTATAGGCCTACCCTCTTGTGCATCATATAAATTACACTCCACAAACACAAATTCCACACCTCTTCAATGACTTATGCCTTATTAATGCTCATCTTTGTGTTCTATAGCCTTAAATTTCTCCACACAGTGAGACCTGTCAGTGGATATGAGTAAACATCGAGGTTTTGCAAAAAACCATCTCAAAATCATATCCGATACAAATTATGGCAGAAAATCATACCAAACTCTAGATCTTTTGATGATCTTTCGGTTGAACACCATTAGCACCGATTTCAGACTTGGCAAGACAACTTTATTTGATTGTTTCTGTGCGTTGTCAAGCATGGCACCCAGCCATGTGATATTTTCCTCGATCAAATGGTTGTAACGCATGGGTGACCTCTGTGATGTGGTAGAGAGTCGATGTGATTTGACGTCACGCGTCATTGTTGAGGGCTGGACAACGTATCTGTATCACGTGTTGTGGTGAGCCAATTAGAAGGCTGCTTCCAAAATGGTGATTTTTCATGAAAGAGTCATATTTATTCTCGCCACCAGTCTTGGCATGCTGTCCATATACACTTTCGACACAGCGTTTTTGAACGCAGAAGACTTGAAGCTAGGTTGTTTAGATCATGAAAGTGCGCTCTTGGTACAGGCCTTCTGATTGGTTAATATTTGTGACTTTTCTTTATCGAGTAACTTTTTGTATAAATCACGCGTTTTCAATCATAGGCCGTTAACACTGGCAATAAATAGTTCAAAAATTAAGAAGACATATTAAAGTAATTATGAGTTGGAAATTGATATCAATCACAATAGTCTGAAACGTATGATATTAATTGACATGCTAGAAACAGCGGGAGACTTCCGAAAACAAGATCGGCGGTAGCGTGCCATCTAGTGAGGAATAACAGAACCAACTTATACAGGAAGATGGTTGGTGTCCGGGTCGGCGAAGTGGATTCAAGGCTTGAGAGTCAAGATGACAAAATACTGCACCTTCCAATATGGTCTTCTCGCACAGATTTCTCATCAAGGGTCCGTCCAGGAATAAAGCCATATGCTAGACCATTCTTGAAGGCACAGTACAGTGATTTAGCACAGCCATGTTGCTCAAGGAGCTTCATATTCCTTTTCTCCACATCTCTGTCAATGATGATCTCTGTCTTCTCCCCATAGATTCGCACCAGGACGACATCTTTAAAGTCACCGAGATGGCAACCAACCAACACGTTAGTGATGCCTTCAGTGAAAACCTGGAAATAAAGAGGGACCCAGTGTGAGAATAACATTCTCTGAGAGACATGGCTCTAAAAAAGTGTGCAGAAAGAGAGCGAATTCCGATATCAAGGATGTGACGGTGTCCAGAGCGAGAAAAGGAAACACTTTCAAAGTCAAACAGTTCTCCTTAGATTTAGAACTGGTCTTACTTGTTCCACGGAAAACTAAAGGCATAAATGTACATGTATTTTGGTTTTGAAATGGCCAGGGGTCATGTGCTCACCTGTGGTCAATAACAAGAATATGGTTACCATTATGGCTACAGAGAATTTGACCCGAGAGTGACCTCGAAAAATATGTTTACGTTACGTCATGAAGGTACGACGTTATATTTCAACACATCACTACGCATTGTGGTGCATAATTGCAAGTATGCGCCATCCTCCTGGTTGGAAAACAGATTTTTTAAAGCCATTTCCAGTTGCTTTGGGATCCACAATTGGCTTGATGAAACTGGCTGAAAATTTTATGGAACAAAGAATTCGGGCAGTGATATTTTAAATTCGCAATGAAGTTTGGGCAATCCAAAGCAAATACATGTAAGTTTTAAAAAGAACGCATTCTTCCAACCAGCCCGAGTGTGGGTATTGGAAAACTATGGATTACAAAACTATGGATTGGACTTGGAAAGTCTGGACTGACAGTCATCACTCTCCACCGCCTGGAATGAACTGAAGTCCTGTCCCAGCTCATTTCCCAATACCCCATCAGTTGACAAAGTTGTTGAAACAGGAGCATCATGAAGTCAGAAAAAGTGGCAGAATTTCAAGAACAAGAACTCTGTGAACAATGATACGCAACCCCTTTTTAAAGGGACAATATAGGCAGCAGCTAGGCAGGCAAGATAAAGTTACACAAAGTCGCCAATAGGGGTCTTTTACATCTCACAGTACGTCGAAATGATTCATGCTTGTTCGAGGAATATATTTAGCGCTGAATCTGACATGACCCAGGGCCCTTACAGTGGATATTAGTCACCTGAAGATGGCCAAATTAGCCCCTCTGCTCCTGCCTTTAATCCCCCATTTTAAAGGGACTCTATTGGCAGTAGCTAGGTAGGCAAGTTAAAGTTTAACAAAGTCGCCAATAGAGATATCTGCTATCTCAAAGTACGTCAAAACAATTCACACTTGGACGAGAAATATACTTAGTGGTGAATCAAACATGACCCAGTGGCCTTACTCCGCATGCGTCACCCGAAGATGGCCAATTCAACCCCGCTGCTCCTGCTGCCTATGGTCCCCCTTTAATAGCACCATCGATCGAGCCTGAGAAATGATTACGCAATGCCAAAATCCCATATGGCTGCCAATTTGCCCCCTTGTTCTTTTATAGCTTTTAACATACCTTCTTGTTTCTTGTCTTGACAAAAGCTGACCAACACCTCACCACATTTCGTGACCATTCTGCCTAGTGCCTTGCCCTGAACATACACCTCACACTGTGCGACCCTTCTGCATGCCAAGTGCCGTACCCAAGGACCCACACCAAATATTTTGTGACCCTTCTGCCAAGTGTCTTGTCCAAGGACCCACACCTCAGACATAGTGACCCTTTTGAATGCCAAGTGTCTTGCCCAAGGACCCACACCTCTACCTTCGTGACCTGTCTGCCAGTGTCTTGCCCTAGGACCAAAACCTCACACTCAGTGCATGCAGTGACCGTTCTGCATGCCAAGTGCCTTACCCAAGGACCCACTCCCCAACTACCAACATTAGCACATGTTCTCAGCTCCCAATTACCATTTGGATATATCATAATGTTGACAGCACTCAGGCGGTGGAGAGCGATGACTGTCGGTCCAGAATTTCCCAGTCCAATCCATAGTTTTGTAATCAATAGTTTTAAGACAAAGGGAGCCTGCTAAAATGGGGAATCGGGAATGATTGCATCCTTGCTTTACCAGTTCAGTTGGCAGATTCTGCATTCCAGCACTCCCCCATAGACCATATGCCAACTACGCCGGTACCACCTCACTAGGGCGGGACCAACAAACCATCTTTACAATAGGTCTTCACGGTCAATGATGCCAGACAATGCCCCTCGAGCCTGCCATTGTCTGGCGTCTTTTACAGTGAAGATCTATTGTAAAGATGGTTTGTTGGTCCGACCCTGGGTGGTTCCGGCGTATCTGGCAATCGGCCTAGATTGTCTAAACTTCCAGACCAACTTCTTAAAGTGTCATATTAAAATTTATGTGTTCATCATCACATGCTAGCTAATGAGAAAATGAGATGCGATAGCGAGTGATGTAATCAACATTTATGTAAATTGTCATTAACTTATCAGAGCCTTTATTTTTATATGCATCAAGCCCGGATTAATAAGAGGACCACGGGAAGTGGGGAGCTTATTGACCGGACCCCCGTATTGATGAGGCGAGATTGGATCCACCTACCTGCTGAGCATGGGAAGAATGCTCGGCCATTGAGCCACGGCGGCAGCTCTGCCGGCCGTGGAAATTTTGTGTGTATTATCCACTAAGTAATCCTACACTATAGTACATGTAGTATAGGCCTATAGTGCGGCTAAAATTTACAATCCCCGATCGGAAATGACGTAGTTTGATTGCAATCAAATATAAATCTGTGGAACTGAGGTGCTTCTATTATAGTCAACCGATGACCTTTTTCGGCCATGTTCGGGGATTGTTCAGAACCGAGGGCGAGGCTGGGCCGGGGATCCAAATATCCAAGAGAAGACCGAGGAAGCATGCCCAAACCTGGCTTAGACTTAAGTCAATGTAATCACGCGCACGTATGAATACAGTTTAATCCGCTTGCGCTTATGAATACATAGCTATCAGTATCACAGTTCCCCCCTATATTATGGTAACCGGAAAAACGCCGACCGACCGACCGACCGACCGACTGACCTGCCAACCTACCGTCATATGCAGTATCCCTTTCGCTTCTCTATAGCACATGTATCTGTGTAGTGCCCAGCGCAATGGACATGATGGAGTCCGACGTGTCGGACAGCAGCAGGTCATGTGAAATGAAATTGTAAACAAGCGCACGTGCGCTGTTCAAATGACAACAAATGCATATTGCGCGTTGCAGTTCATGCATTGCATCGGTCGAGACACTCGAGTAGAAAAACTACAGTGCATCATGGAGGTATTATTAATAATACCTCCATGAGTGCATAGATTAGGCCCAAATCATGTTTTTATATCCACCGACCATGTAGACAAAGCATATCTTTAGAGTATCGTTATCAGTTCCTTACCGCGTGGGCTCGTTTTCCCGGTATAATTGACTGGAGATGCTGCTGTCAGACACGTCGGACTCCATCACGTCCATTGCGCTGGGCACTACACAGATACATGTGCTATAGAAAGCGAAAGGGATACTG
The DNA here is from genome assembly GCF_910592395.1 of Lineus longissimus. Taxonomy (NCBI): domain Eukaryota; kingdom Metazoa; phylum Nemertea; class Pilidiophora; order Heteronemertea; family Lineidae; genus Lineus; species Lineus longissimus. The sequence goes on from NC_088315.1 coordinate 14,124,335, forward strand.
CATATGACGGTTGGTTCGAAGATCAGTCGGTCAGTCGGTCGGTCGGTCGGTCGGCGTTTTTCCGGTTACCCTATATTATAGTGCCAGGAAGTAAAAGGTGTATCTCTGCAGACTGCTCAGCTCTATAGGGCCTAGAGCTGCACAAGTGCCACGTTCTATAGTCTGGAAATAGAGGTTGGTTTATCATTGATTTTTAATTTTATACCTTAAATTTGATATTTTCCTCAGTCCAATCGGGCCTAACATGTTTTAAGACCTCAAAACAACCATGCTTAAAGTTGTCACCATCAACAGTTGTCGATAATGTCACCAAATCCATGCTTTTGTTGCAGTTTATCGTGCCAAATTTGACAGAAACTATTTGATTTTTACCCTGTCTTTCCTGTTACACAGTATGATCAATTCCATGTGAACCGTGATCGGCCCTCGAGCTTTAGAATTATTCACCCGTATTCTTTCACTTCTGTCATGACCCCCCCCCCCCCCCCCATCCTCATAAACCACTGGCCTTCAATATATTCAGGGAAAATGATGTAGGATTTGAATCTTAGGATGCCCCCGCCCCGCCCGGTGGTTGGTGATATGCAAGGTGGAAGCCCTAGCGAACTCGCACAACTGTTTCAGTGAAATGGGGAGCCCCCCCCCAAACCCCTGTCCTTCTGACATGTTTTAGCCATTGCATTTTGATTTTGATGATATTGCCAACCCCAACAATTACGGCCCAGCCTTTTCATGCTATAGCTAACCTCAACCGTCCATGACCCTTCCTTCTTATACTATAGCTAACGCAACCATGACCTTTGATTTTTAAGCTGGTGCTAATTATTATTATTATTATTAAAAACATTTTTATAGCGCTTAACGTTGTTAAAACTTCTAAGCGCTTTACAATTTATAATAAAACATAACATTAATACATGATAGAATAAAAGTCATTACTAAAGAAAACGTGCAAAGGATTCAAAAGAATTTCTTAAAAATATGAGTTTTTAGTGCAGTTTTTAAAACGACCCAGGGTACTCTGGCCACGAACACTATTTGGAAGCTCATTCCATAGCTTTGGTCCCGCCACTGCGAATGCAGAGGAGCCTATCACCCGGTTTGTGCGGATTTCCTTACACAGACCCATTGTACTTGACCGCAGGGAGCGTGAGGGTTTGTAAACTTCCAAGCAGTCTGCGAGATATTTTGGTGCGTAATCATGTAGACATTTGTAGACCATTAGATTAACCTTGTACTCGAGCCTTGCTTTCAAAGGAAGCCAGTGGAGTGCGCACAGAACCGGAGTGATATGATCCCCTCTGGACACCCTAGTGACGAGACGAGCTGCCGAGTTTTGAACCAGTTGAAGCTTACGCACATTGGCCTCAGAGATGTTATATAGCAGACTATTTGCGTAGTCCAACCGCGAGACAACTAAGGTCCGCACTGCACTTGTTGCTGCTGATTTACTGAGCAAAGATCTTATCTTGCTTATACGATAGAGATGGAAATTTGCCGCACGGCATACATTGTTAACATGCGTTTTCATGGACATTTCTCTGTCGAATGTTACACCAAGAATCTTGATGGTATCACTCAGCTCAATTTCAGTATCGCCAATTTTCAATTTCAGATCAGACACATACTTATTCCAACCTTTAACCATCCTTTTCATGCTGAAGCTAACTCCAACCACCATTTTCACGCTATTGCTAATCTCAACCATGTCCCTTCCTTCTCATATGCTGTAACTACTATTACCGAACCATGACCTTTAATTATGATGCTATTGCTAACCCCAGCAATTACCCACCCTTTTCATGCTTAGTTGACCCCAACCATGACCCTTCCTTTTCGTGCTATTACTCACCTCAGCAATGACCTTTCCTTCTCATATGCTATATAGCTACACCAGCCATGACCTTTGATTATGATGCTATAGCTAACCCCAACCATGACCCTACCTTTTCATGCTATTGCAAACCTCAACCATGACCCTTCCTTCTGATAATGCTATAGCTTCCCCAACCATGACCTTTGATTTTGATGCTATCGCTAACCCAAAGGATTACCCAGTCTTTTCATGCTATAGCCAACCCCAACCATGACACTTCCTTTTCATATGCTGCAGCTACCGCAACAGTCCATGACCTTTGATTTGGATTGCAACATGCAACTCCGACAATTACCCAGGCTTTGCATGCTATAGCTAAACCCCACCCATGGCCCTTCCCTAATCATGTGCTACATGTATAGCTAACCTCAACCATGACCTTAGATTTTGATGCTATTGCAATAAGTCATATTTTATTCCTTCTGTCATTTAATTGACACTTATATTGTTCTTTTTTGGTATTAGCCACGTTTTTCCTATTGCGGGCCGGGGAGGAGGATTGCTCCTTACAAGAAGTGTGGTGTGAGAACAAGAAATTCCGCACATGCGTCCCATGCATTCCAAATTTCAGCCGATGAGAGCATGTTTCAGATACAGTGATTGTTTTCAACAGAGTTTCTAAGAAAGATGTAAGGGTTGTTTTTATTGGGCGGTGTAGATTTTGCCCGCCTCGTCCCGCGAATAACCATCAGTTTATTCCAGGGTCAGTAATGTGTAGGGGAGGACATGACTGACTCTAGATTTTCGAGGAATGACTAACTATCCGCACCGCATTATGGTGGTGGCAGCCTGCCAATTTGTTGTGGTCGTCAGTACAAAACCTCTTGTAGTGGCAAGGGCGAGGGACGAAGCCGGTTCACTCCGCCCAGAATGTACCCGAGGCGAGCGCGTGGTTGAAACACAATCCACCATGTTTATTGAGGGAAAGGGCCACCCTCTAAATATTTCAAAGCGTATATAATTTTAGGAATTACCTTTTGGAGAGGAGAAAATGGGGCGTTTTTATGAATTTATAGGAATTTCTTGGGTTCTCAATAAAAGCAGAAAAATGTAGGAATTTTAGGGTCACCAACATGCCTGGGATTCTCCTTGTTTGTAGATTGCTTCTCGTATTACCCTCTGAACCACCTAGCCTCTTTCCTCTATCATTAATTACGAGATTGGACATGAACAAAGTCAGTCCTGAATGAATCGTTGCGGACAATGGTGGAAGTGTAGACCATCTCCAGTGAATTTTAATCCAGTGAGCAGATTGAACTTCATTGTGTTATTGTTAATTGCCTGGATGACTGAAAATATGTTTCATGTTTCACGAGGAAGTTGGCCTAAATGTGTCCTCTTTTTTTCATTGGATGACCCTAAAACAAATATGCACAAATCTCACCAGCAATCATTTTTGGTATGGTAAATTTATTATAATATTCCAGTTACTATCAAAATACATTGTATGAAACATGAATTTACACTTTTGTACAAATATTTCATGGGCGGATCAAAGTTTCTGGAATGAATACAAGTAGGAATGCTTTTTCTTTGATACAATGTAGGTGGCATACTAGTTGATAAAGTAGCAGATGCTAAGTAGTAATTCTCCCAACCATGACACATGAAAAAACAAAAGAAGACTTTGTAGTCTTTAACATGTACATTTGAAGCTAGAACTTGGTTGGTATCAAATGCTCAAAAAGTCAAAACACCCTGGGGAGGTACACTTTGCATTGCGGGTCACAAATATACATCATGTCATCTGTAAACCTGAAAATACACATTAGGTTCCAGTTTGATAAATTTTTAGTTCAAAGCATGAACAACTGATGGCAAGATCGCTGGCCCCCAGTCTGATACTTCATTTGCCTAATATCATTGAGGAGAATCTTTTGGCTATAGTATAGTTTCAGATGGCTGCTTTCAACGTCTAATGATCTGTTATGTCAAGTTGACCAAGCTTTGAAGGATGAAAAGGTTTGCAACCAATCACAGGGCAGCCCAACACCATGTGACCTTTTGCAAACAAAATGTTTTCAAATGTTTAAACATAGACAAGTCTTCATACAGGTGGAGAGCCTAGACAAAATAACTACTGTTATTCTCAAATCATCGATGAAGAAGACAGCTGTGTTGAGACAACTTAAAACAGGTTCCCACTAAGGCCACATAAAAAAATGTGCTTGATTCTCATCAGCGGCTGGGTAAATTTTTCGGCACCGGGTCAATTTTCTAAATATTTTCTATACAAATTATAAAACCTCTGGGTGCCATATTTGCCAGTAACAATGTTAAATTTATATTTTGTAATGCTTAATACCAACATCGAAAAACAGTGAGAACTGTATTCTCTGAATGATGATGGCGATGCTGATCGATTCTTTTTCAAACATTTTCGTCGAGTCTGCTATTCCCCAGAATCAGTATCCCTCAGAAGCCACTTCAGAAGCCACTCGGCATTCCTCAGAGATGCATGGCACAAACTCGCACAGTGACGAAATTTAATAGTGTCAAGATTGACTGGAGTTTTTCATTTTTGTAGCGGATTTTTTATTTTATTCTTCCAAGAGAATCCACTATACCCCAAAAATATGATATATAAATTATAAAATATAAATTGCCTTCGTCGTAAGAATTTTCATCCATGTTCTGATGAGAATCGAGCAATTTTTTTATATGGCCTAATGTTGAGCGATATGTTTTATTGGGTAGAACCAGATACAATCTGCTCCAAGCAAATCCTTTGGTTAATCATCATGTATGTTATTTTGACATTCACAAGAGCCAGAGCGCTCAGTTGCAAGCAAATATTTCTTCTTTACACTGCAGCAAGCACACTATGAATCATCATTAATGCTCATTCTACTTATTACACTAATATCATACTATTACTTTCAATAAGGCAAAGAATTCTACTGATATGTTTTGTACAATGTACCTTCAATGGCAATCAATAATAAATTATACACCAACAGTAACTCAAACCTTCAGCTTGTTGTTATCAAGGCACAGATCAAAATGTGATAGACCACATTTAGGTCTACTGCGATGTATTTTCAATAGCTTGTTTTTTCACTATAGGCCAGGTGGGTTTTAAGTGCCTAGGATTTCACTAAGCACTCATCAGCTATTGGTACATGTATTTCACCCCAAACGCATTAATATTTATTTTGTATTGTTATATTCCCCCAGTCTATTATTTCAGGGAAAAGGTCCCGCTCCACTGGCTAAAGAGACAACGCCTGGCACTGGGTATACTGGAGCTGTCATGCAATCTTGCCACTGCCCGGGAAATGTTTGAGAAGCAAAGGTTTATTTCTGGAATGTATATGAAATGATTAAAGCATGATTGTTTGGTTTTACCAAGTATAGATTCCATTCTTATCTATACTTGGTTTTCCCGACTTTGTTTTGAACATCTATCTGCATATACAGTGTACACGTAGTCAGTACTAAACAGATATTATTACATAAAGATTGGACGAATGATTAATCTGGCCCACTGTCCCACATACAGTGTATAGCAAACAGTATATCGTGGCTTAGACTTACGATCCAGAACAGATCTCCAAATATTGCAGTTATGATAAAAGTGACCCAGAAATATTTTGAAGCAAGCCAAACCCAGTTGACCACAGTCCTTTGAATGAGACTTAAAACCGACTGAGGTTCGTTGTATCTGGTGTCTGCCAGGGAAGCTTAAAGACCCAACCAAGTGAGAAACATGATTAGCTTGCGTGGACTCCCCCGCCTAGGCTGAATGTCCTGGACATAATAGTCAATACAACTGCATTCCAGTAAAAAGGAAGAAGATGCACAGGACATGGTGACCAATATCTTGGTTACTGATAGAGCCAACACTAGGAGCGTTCTGGCAGGCAACACTAGTTGTAAACACATATATCGTGGTCATCCAAATTGGAGACAGTCTGTTCTGACTCTCAGCCTATGATATGTACAGAAAAACTTGTGGAAAAAGACTGGAATGTACAATTTACACATAAGACTACATGATAAGAATAAGATTACATCATTTCACAGCATATACAAAGGCTAAAAATGACTATATTATAGTATAAAAGACATATTTACAATCTCATTTGATGTACATGTATGTTTAAAAATTAAGCGGTTACTCCTTATTTTTTATTCTTAAAGAATACTTTTGATACGTTTATAGAGGAATCAGCCGTATACATGCTTCTCTGATATGTAAAGTTTCAGTATACTAATACCAGTACTAATATTTTTTTAACTCGTGGAAATTGCACTTCACAAAAAAATTGTATTGGGTAAAATTTCAAATTTATAGTCAAAAAGGCTTTAACCTGCTCAAGCAACAAAAACACTGCATACCAAAAAGTGCAATTCTGCCTGGAATAATGGAGTTCTTGCTGCTTAAAGACCATCATTCAAGTGATACTACCATCATCCATATTCTGTGGTAAAGTACAACACTTTTTTTCTTCTTCTTGGCTACCCAATATTTCAGTTAAGTAAGTTTTACAATAAATTTCAGCTTAAGACACATGCATTTTGTATGAAAAAATGAACAAAAGGACCTACAGGCCAAGTCTTTCATTTTCACAACCTTTGGTAAACACTGTGTCTCAATGTGAAGTGAATGATTTGAGAATGATTTCATCCAAAAAGGCTTGCTGACTTGACCTTTTTTATTACAAGACGTCTTCAGAAACAAAAGCATATTCAAATTTGAAATTTTTCAGTTGTTTTCACAACCTAAAAGATATTCCTACCATCACACAGGAAACACTTAGGGAAAGTTGTTGATGTGTACAAAGTTTGATGTCAATAGACATGAATTTCCAGTTGCAAACACAGAAGAATTGCCAGTGATAAATCAATGCAGCAAGTGTTTTATACACTCAAGGGATTGACACATTTTCATTTTGATACCAATACTTAAGAGTCCAGCATCGACACAATATTATTAAAGTGCCAAAACAAGTTGTCAAAACAGTGAACCCTCGCGAAGGAACCATTACATCGCCTCAAATATACAAATTAACCTAAATGGAAGATATCTAGAAATTCAGTAAACAACATTTTCAAGTCTATGTCTGATATTGCTGTCTTTACCTGGAACTGACACCCTCTGATGTGAAAGGCCTGCAATTACAGATTAAGTATGAAAATATGGGAACAGGCGGCACTGTGTTCAGTTCCTTAAAGCATAGATACTTTTAAATGTTCCCATATTTTTATACCCTGCAATTACAGATTAACCCATAAATGGATCAACATGCAAAGGTTGTGAATAAGATGCCCGACTACCTCTCAAGGCTGAGGGTATTAGACACACCTTGATATGTATTGTTACTGCCATGATTACAAACGTCAGCAAAGTTTTCATTGAAATAACTTATGGCACACTTCTTGTCAGTGAAGCAAACAGGATTATCCTCAGGCTGGTCCTCTAGATATATCGTAGAAGTATAGCAGAAAAGATGATGCCCAGCAACTGAAGAAAAAAGAAAAGTTTCATTATAGATACCATGTAAAACACGAGGCAAAACACTGATGAGAAATAACCATCAAATTCAACATAATAACATGCTTAACCCTTTAGATCCTGGACTATTTTTATGTGCTCCCTGTATTTCCATGGAGCAGCAATTTCTACCAAAATGACTCCTCAAAGCACCCCTGTACAAGTCAGTCACTTAATGTCTAAATTACTTCATCAATATATCCCTAAGGCCGAAAACCGGCCTTTGTTTCAGAGCTTAAACATAGATGGCGACGGTGTCGCTCGAGAATAGGTACGTACTGGCGGCCGGTTAGGAGCCGTTGAAGGATATATAGAAGAAAGTCTGTGGTCGGATATCGGCCGGTTAGGATCTAAAGGAATTAACACACAGGACAAAACATCGATGATCTCACCTGCGGAGAGACTTCACTTTCATACAGAAGAGTCTGCATGCAAACCTACCACAATCGCATTTATCAAGATACAGAACCTTGCGGAAGATAGTTTCCAGCATGTTTTGTGTGAACAACTCGTTGAATTCTAGGTGTAATAGAATTGATGCCCAACTGTTGGGTCTTTGTCGGACGAAACTCAAAGCCCACCCTTAACCTTGGACCAAAGGGCCTCACGTTTGGGCCTACACGTACACTCCACCCTCCTGGTCTCCATTTTAGTACAGAGAGCAGCGAGTGCGGTATTTATTCCTTAACCGTATCATAAATAAAACATGGTCAATGAACTCATCTTTCCCTTTAACAAAACTTGTTTACTGGTATTGTCCAGAGTGATGCTGCCCTCTGAGACAGTTATTACTCACTCAAGATTGTGGTAGTTGGCCTACTGAGCATGATGATAAACATGAGGAGGACTTACCAAGATCAGTGCTACCCCAAAGCCAAGACCGAGTAGAATAGCAGCATGTTTTGCCAAGAATTCATAACCTTTGTCATAACAACCCTAAAACAGAGAAATAAACTTGATAATCAATGTCAGAAGGCCAAGGAACAATTCAGGAATGTACAAATGATAGTGGGGGCCTTTCTACAGATTTTTAATTTTGAGATTAATTTTGGTTTCTATTAAAAATTTTCATGTTAATAGATGTACAATTCTACACTAAGGCACTTGTCCGAGCTACCACATGTACCAGGTGTGGCATAGTGTAAAATGTTTCAAATTTCTCAAAAATGTGTAATGATAGGCAGCTGTGTTTACAACCGAACTTCAAATAAAAATATTAAGAAAGGGATTATATGAGCACAAGCAAGAGAGCAATTGATTCACTGTCTATTAAACTATGAGCATTGTGCTCAGATCTTTCAAGAAACTAGGTGAATACTGAATGGGTGCACAGTACTTACATCATAGTATAAAGCATCATTGAACCCTCCTATCATAGTCCCAGGTGGCATCAGTCGCGTAGTTTGACACTGGTTGAGATCAACATAGTTGCCACGATAGTCTCGTTTACAACAGGAAGCAGGAACAAACTTATAACCTGGACTCACACCTGTAAATATTAAGAAAACACCTTTTACTTTTAGAGTCTCTCAGAGGATTAGAGCAGAGCTAGGGGAATGATGAGAACTGCCATTTTAGGAAGCCCAATCATGCTCACCTGTGGTCAAGAGTACCCTTCCAATTATAGCTCAGTCAACTGTTAAAGTGATTATATTCAAGGTTGGTGGTCAACCATTACTTCTCCTCATTGTCATGTTTGTTGTGTCTACTCTTTGCATAGGATTACATTCCTCTCTTCACATTACTACTTTGCATACAGCACCTCCATTACTAGAAGTGGGTCAAGTCAAAACAAAAGCTCATTAAAATTTCAGCTAGTTATTCAATCAGCTTAAATGTCCTACATTATTCTAGTAATACACCAATAACCATGGACAATCATTGCAGAATCTCCCTCTCCCTCAGCCATGTCAGCATATCGTAAGAGATTCTTACAGGAAGCAGGAATTTGGTTGATTATGTTTTTTGTGTTCCCGGACCTTCTTCAAAACGCGCTGTAAACTATGTCTGTGAAATGCCTAGCTATATGTAGGACTACTCACTGTTGAGCCCTGGGTTTGCATCTTTGACCCACTTGGTCTGGTTGTAGAGACCCCATCCTTCCTTGTCCACTCCACAACAGAACAGCTGCAAATTGTAGAACCAGGATGCATATAAATATAAGTGATGACCACTCAAAGCAGAAAGCCAGATGCGGCAGAAGACTTTCACCTACGCTCATGACCAATTCAAGCTCTGCGTTAATGAGTAATGAAATATGTTGCATGGTCCATGGACCATGTCATTCCATTCCTTTGTCATTCTATCTATGCAATACCCCAATATTTAAATTTTCACCATTGATCGATGTGACTATGAAAAATGTGTCTAATCAGGAACCTGTATTATGTGCCCTCTCTGGATTAAACATGCCATAAAAATTTGGTGATATTCGGACCAATCATCAAAGAGCTGCACTACAGCATTTTTGTTTTTTCATTTTTTGCTCCTTCATTGTCCTTGGAGGCCAACCCAAGAATCAGATCGGACCCGCAACGAAATCTAGCCTAGAACTTAAAATACCCACATGTAACATAACATTTAAGTACAAAGTTTTTAAAAGTTCAAGTTCATAGTCTCATTGGTAACGAAATGTTGATTTCAAGGTACTATATACTTCCAAGCTCTTCACAGTCTTTTGAATTCGTTTTAAAAGCCTTAGTTAAAAAACCTTAAAGCTACAGTACATGTACCTTACCCTGAGAGTAATAAGTTTGGACAGACCAGTCAATGAGAATGACCACAACTTACCCTGCTCTGAGCCAGATCCCACGCATCTGTCACAACCTGCGAGTAATCATCACCATACCAGTCAACCAGTGTCCGCTTCATTCCAGACTTCATGGTTTCACCCATCTGAAATAATAACCACTCATGAAGTAAGAAAGGATATTGCTAGAGTGAATCAGTGAAAACAAATCAAGGCACTTTTGACACAGTACCCCAAAGCAGCATATTGTCCTTTGCCAAGCTCCGCCATTAACCACCTGCAGGAAACTTTGGTGGACTTGTTCAAAAATACTTCATTATCAACTGACAACTTCAAGATACGGACTATGACTATTCCCAGGCATTATCTTACAACCACATCATCAAAGCTGTCCATTGAAGCATATCGCAAGGCCAGGAACAACAGGTCTAAAAGCTCAACAAGTGCTAGCTTATTCAAATTATAAAGCACAATTTTTGAGACGCCAGTGTCGAGGTTGACCATCATCAGTGGCAGTGCAGGTACATCTTAGACTTCTTCCACAAAAAACACTACAACTTAAAAGAATTGAGAGCAGTAGTCTCAGCCATTGCTAATTTCATAACTGGTTGCATTTTAATGAAATCAGAATGAGGACTTTATAATTATAACCCTCTTGCTAACGAGCCAAATCCAATACATAATCTCTGCCCCTAAACCCGGACTTTTCCGTCTTATGCAGGTGTTGAGAAATGTCAACCTCAAATTGTCTAAATGTCTGCAGGAACATGACTATAGTCTATACGAAGGAATATAGCACATCAATTCAAAACAATGAGTCTTGCACAGCGCACATAAGAAGAACAATGTAAAGCCAATTGGCAAGTGTGGTAGCAAGAGGGTTAAATACATAGAAAAGAAAGGGGTACATCTAGTCAACACACAAAGCACTGAAAAATATGTCATGCACACGACAACGACCAGAAATATTTTCATGCTAACCAGATCGACAGTGTTCTCCAACTTCATCTATCTCTTGATACTCACAACAACCTACTATAAGTGCAGTTCTTTTGATGAGAAAATGTTATGAAATGAGAGCTATCATTTTTTATCAATATTTCAAGAGCTCAAGAATTGTTGACTTAGAATACCAATACCATCATACTAATCCTTTCAAACTGGTGGTTTTTTAAATACTGAATAAATTTTCTGAGTTTTCTGAAAAGAGCCTTCGGGTATGTATTCAATTCAACAAACAAACAATGCCAAAGTGAATCTTGTGTAAAGATATGATGGACCCATAATGACTGATAATTCCAAAATCTGTTGAAATTTACAACCCCCAGTTGCAAATAATGTAGTTTGATCGCATTCCAAATAAAAATCCATTGAACAATTACACTTATTATTTGGGGGCCGTAATCGGGCAAGCTGTAAACTCGTTGCCCTTATTCCTACGGCATACTGAAACTCTAGTCTAAGCAACAAATTCAAGCTTAACGTTTTGAAAGCATATTGAACACTTCATGCAGCACATAATCAGTGTCGGCAGACAAAAGCTAAACAAAATCAGCAAACAAGAAACAAATAACAGGGTTCTGTCATTGGTAGCCTGGTAGCTAAGAGTTAGATTATGTCACACAAAGTCACTGATAGGGGTCACTCCTACTGTACTATTATATCCCATATATTCACACTTGATTGTATGACGAACATAATTATTGCTGTCTGTGCATACTAGTCACCCCAACACTACCAATTTCAACCCAGGTCATGCCTACAACTCCCCTTTTACGAGACCAAAACTATTGGCTGAAAACAATGATTCCTTTGTTTTGGGAATGCGTGGAACTGCTGGGATTACATGGTACATCTACATGTACATGGTGTGTGGTATCTTTTTGCTATATTTAAGGTTATGGATCAGGATAAGTTTATCAGCTGAAAGATCTTCGCAGGGCTGGTTGGCAGAGCATCTTGTTGTTTTTTTGCCCCAACATTTTTTTCACAGATTGCGAACGCATTTCTAACAGCAGGGTGCTGCTTCAGACTGAGCCTTGCTTTTTCAGATTGCTAGCTGAAACAATGAGGATAATGATTTTTTTCCACAGCACGAGTTCCAAGAGGACTTGGGACCCTGGCACGAGGACCCATGCTTTCCTTTGAAGTGTGACTCAAATAACTAAAACTCTTTGGAGTTGGATTGGGTTAAAACGGTTGCACTTGCAGGGTGGGAGGGAATAGGTTTGATTCCTGAAGGAGTCTTGTGTCCTTATCCAATCCTAATGGAGGGACAGAACCCCGAGGCAAAAGTATCTAAAAACACAGAAATGATAAAAACCTAAGTAACCCTACCATCTGGTGTGAACAGAAAATGCAGAAAAATTAATATTCTAGAGTGATTGTATAAAAGTAAATGAAATCATGAAGAGCAATAATGTCCCTACCATAAGCTGATAGTTAAAATGGAAAGAAAACATTTGAAATTGTGTTACAAATTCAACAGGCAAGTTTGTTAAAATACCACCTATAAAAATATTACACTTGTCCATGCTGTCAGTCATGGTACTTTTAAATCAATGACTTCAAAATAACTGAAATTCTAATTGTTCATTTTTGGAACTTGTTGTAGTCAATCGAAGAGTATCTAAGGCCATTTCACTTGTAGTTGTAAGTAGAGGATTACTATCTTACGTGCCTCACTGCGTGATTAAAAAGTCAAGTAAAAAAATGCTTCTTCTCACACTATCGATGCATCAAACTATTTCTACAACATAATCTTTTCAATAGTTTCAAAAATGACAATTATTCTGAAAATATTTTTGACTTGACCAAAGTTTAGACTTGTAATAGCATGTTGCTGGAGTGTAAGCTCCTGCCAAAGGCCACATCCTACATACCTGATCCCTGAATGCGACTGCAACCGCACCGGCCACCACTAGTGCTAGGAAGAGGAAGATTAAGAAGAGCAAAAACTGAAATAGAAAATACACCAGGGATATAAGTCAACGAGATACAACTCAATTACATAGAATAACATGTCAGTAGTAAACAAGGAAATCATAATTGGTCATTGTTTCATGAAATTGCAACTTTGGATGATATTTTTTTTATTTCAGTGTTTTGACAACCTGGCATTTCAATTTTTTCCTGCCATATATATACGAAATCTTAAAAAGGAAGATAATAGTATCACACTTCTTAGGCTTTCACTATCGACCCATTGTTGCAAAGTTAAGAGTCAGATTTGACCAAAATTCAGTGTCCGAGGTCACCTGACTGAGAGTGAGAGGGTCCTGTATTCTGATTTGAACTTTTATAGTCCTAGTGGTCAAGACTAAGAGCCAGTTTTAATAAGAATCAGGCGGATTTCTATTCGAGGGTGATATGTTGCCTGAAAATGTTTTTGGTAAAAGGCCTTGTATAGAAAAATTCCAAAATTCCAGGTCCCTATTAGGGCCTCTAGAATGATCACTGTTTTGAGGGTCAAAATCAAGTTGAAAATCTCAATGAGCCAGTCACTGCCCAGCTCCTTCAGCCATATAGACTGACATCAATCAATAACAAGCTGGGCAGTCACTGGTGCATTGAGGTATTTCAACTTCAAAAGGTATTTTTAAAGAAGGCCAATTTTGACCTTCAAAATAGTGATAATTCTCGAGAAAAAAAATGTTGGTTTTAGAGACCTGGAATTTCGAGATTTTGCTATATACCCATAGGCCTTTCATCCAAAACAATTTCAGCCAAATTTGAGACGGTCATATATCACCCTCCCCCCCGTCTGAATCTTATACAATAACTGGCCCGAAACATGCCACTGTTGAAATAGGATAGAAACACTGCAGTACTGGAGACTCCCCTACGGTGTCGTGAGCCAACAATAATCTTTGGTTTCGAATCCGATATCATTAAAAAGAATACCTACCACAACAACTAGGCATTTATTTTCAGTTCTGGCTCCACAACATCCAAAGAATGCAATGACGATGATGATGATTCCAGAGCCAATACAAAGATAAGCAGCTGAGGCAAACAACTCGGCACGGAGCAGACTTGATAGGAAGTTTCTGTCGACGGATATCCAGATTCCTACGCCAAGCAGAGTCAGACCACATAACTGAAAAGAAAAGGATGAATTTGGTAAATTAAGATTTTTCAAAATCTGACCTGCAGTTGCACCGATTTACCAGCAGTCAATTCTGACATTCCAACATTTTGAAGTTTAGAAAGTAGAACATTGTCACCCAACATTTATGTTTCCAGCAACAACTGGTGCTACTGCTATGCGTTGGAAACATACAGCCATTTGTGTAGCTTAGCAAATCCACACTTATTCTGCTTGATCATGAACATGTTAGCTGTCGTAGTTACTGCAGCCAATCAATCAGATTCTTTCAAACCTTGCAAATATATCAGTTGTAACTATTGAAGAAAATAGATACCATGTTGATGTTCTCCATGTTGTGGCTTTACAACCCTACTTGGGGTCGCAATGTCGTCAGATCGTCGCCGAACACAAAAGTTACGACTTGTGACGGGTCAGTACGTCGCATTGATTTCAAATCTGTCAACTCGACGTGAAGGTAGATGACATGGTCCAGTAATGTTGATACTTACAACAAAAAACAGATTAAAGATGAACACGGCCCATTTAGTGAAGAAGCCACATCCTTCTTCAGTCTCACTCTTGCCCTTTTCTGTCGCCATGTTCTTTTTCTTGTTTCTAAAATGTATAAAAATAGCATTGCAGTATATGTAGGTCAAATGACGCCATGATGACTTTCTGCCATGATACCCAACTCATGAGTAATAATGAGAAATTCATTTCAACTTTCATTTTTAGACAATGGGCGATATGAATAAAGACTAGCAAATGCTTTTACTTCAATTCTGTACAGAAAGGCCTAGTGTAAATGTACATAAAGTTTTAGATAAAAGCATTTGCTAGTCTTTATTCATATCACCCACTGGCCCTGCTTGGCCTCTTGCCTGTCTCATCGTTCGGTGGTGCATTTAGTAGTTGAGTATTCTAAAACACCTGGATTTAGAATGAACGGCACTTTACAACATATGCACTGTGCAGACAAAGCCTCGTGTTGAATTCAGCGGTTATGGTTTGGCAAACATAACTGCTTGGCCAAAAGATGTGGTGCAAAATGTGGAAGCAGTCAACAAGCTTTTTTTGAAGACCACATTGTTCGTCATTTGATTTGAAGTTGAAATGTTAAAGAATAGAAATTGATAGGCCTACCTCACTGTCGGTATTGATGGTCTCACCAAAACCTCACCCCAGGTGGAGCTAAAATGTTGTTCAAAACCTTTGCGATTCAATATTTGTATTTGACCATAACAGTTGACAGCATTACCCACGAGCTCGCACCCAGGTGGAAGGTGAATGAAATGGAACACTGGTTGGTATGATAGAATTATGCCATCAGCCTGTAGATGAGATCCTTTGACTTTGTTGATGTGACCTGTATCATCGAAAACTACAAGTCACAAGCGAGATAGGCCTATTGGCATTGCCCAGGGCCAGGGGAAAAAAAAGAACTGAATTCACTTCATAATCATACCACACCCCACACTGTACTGTATACCATACATTAACAACTACACTACAGCATGACAGTCAACATGGTCTACGCAGTGTAAACATGATTCAGTACGGGTACTAATACTATACGGAATACAAATGCATTGGATTCACTCATTGCATGACCTAGTTAGTTTGTCAACTTCAGCAAGCCAATTTATGAGGTAAAACTACCATTTAAAAGAAATATCATAAGAGTTGTCATAACTTAATTATTTGAACAAACCATTTACCAATTTCAGTATCAGAAATATTGCTTGAGTAGATGGATAATTTGAAAAACAATTACAACTTTCCAACCAAACCGGTTCAGGTGTGGCGTCGAGAAAATTGTGTGTATTGTAACGAAGGTGCTGATTGGTTCATTGGCTATCGAGGCTTCAACAAATTGGTTTCCCACGCCACCGCTGAGACAAGGCGGTGTTGGTCCATGTGGTCGTGTCACGAATGTTGGTACAGCTGTAACCGCCATAAAACGTAAATATACCGGTAATAGGCGTGGCGTAGGGGCCTATGTCAGTTCGCATACTGTTCTTTGGTCAAATTGAATGAAAATCACAAATCATTTATGGCAGCCCAGTTCTGTGAGGAGCAAAAACAGTTTGATGCACATGATGTAGAACCCGAACTGGCTGAAGGACTGGCAGTGGGGAATAGGCCTAGGCCTACCCCTCCAATCAGTCCAACTCCAAAGCCTTTGAGATTGGAACTAAGGCATAGCAGTTCATGGGAGGGTACGGATGCTGAAAACATTGGTATATATTACCATGGTCCAATGGATCGTGTGGAGTGGCAAGCGATACTGAAGCAAAAAATCATGTTGACTGGTTATTGGGCCGAGTTCTATGATGATACTTGGCAGTCGGTGGTCGAAACTTACTGCGACATGATGGATGACATGTACTGTCATGAACATTCATCTGTTGAGCAAATACTGGGGATTTTGGCAAGTAAACCACCTAAACTCCAACTTGTCCCGGGTTCAGACTCCGTCACAACAAAGACACTGCGAGATGACGAGGATGATGATGATGATGATGATGATGAAGGGGATGTCGATGGTGGCAGCAGACTTTACTACAGGATAGCAAAAAAGATGAAAAAGGAACTGGACTCGGACATCAATCTTGACAAAGAGAAGACATCCTTAATCAAGAAACAGTGTGATGCGCTGAAAAAATCCATTTCAAAACTGACAATTAAAAAGGCACACGTCAAAAACCATAAAGTAGATATGTAAGTAGCCTACAGTCATCAGTCGTGGACGTCAGTCGTCACTATTTCTGAAGAAGAGGCTTTCCGTAGGGGCTCGGCCGATTTTGTGGGGTCTTCTGCTCGATTGAAAAAGGGCAGAACTGAGCATGTGTCACTGTCAGTGTGGGGGGGGGGGGGGGATCTTAAATTGGTAGTCTATAGTAATTTATCAGCTATAGCCTAGGATGTGTTATGCAAGACAATAACCTGTGTGGGGATACCTTTGGTTTATTGGGGAAATTTCAATTTTTTCAGGAAAAAAATCATTTTTACTTAGGTGGGGGCAGTGCCAGTGGGGGCTATGGCACGCCAAAGCGGAATTATTTCAACCCTGAAAAAATATTAGCAACTGCAAATTTCTTGGCAACAGAGAAGAAATACTATTTAAACTTACAAAAATATACCCGACAATCTTTTAAAAAAGATAAATTTTTTTAGACTCATGTCAACATTTTGAAAAAACAAGCCAACAATTTTTTTTTCGTGATACTTCGAAAAATTCGTTTACATTTTTTTCTTCTCTTAAAAATATTTTCCACGCAATTTTTTAAAAAAAATCTTGACAAAATTTTACTGCAACATTTATTTTCGTTCAAGATTTTTTTCTTGGCAACTTTTTTTTCGTTCAACATTTTTTCCGTTCAACAACGAGCGCCACCTATGAACTGCTAATAGAACTCGCACGCAGGGACGAGGTAAAGCTGGGAAGATCTCCGCAGTTCTCTCAGCAAATCTTCGAAATCGCTAGCATTCGCTAGCAAATTTAAATTGTTTGTCATGATTGTAGGGGTTTAACTTATGTAATTTAATGACAGTAAAAATCTGACACTGACACATTCATGACGAGTGACAACCACGTGCGTAAGATATTCGTGTAAAGAAACATGCCAGAAGTACCCCGTAGCTAAACCTCGTCTCGAGGGGATATAGTTCAATTAGTTGTTCACAGGTGGCGCTCGTTGTTGGACGAAAAAATTGTTGACGAAAAAAAATGTTGCAAGAAAAAAATCTTGAACAAAAATAAATGTTGCTGTAAAATTTTGTCAACATTTAAAAAAAAATGTTGGCTTGTTTTCTCAAAATGTCTGATCTTTTTTTAAAATAATGCTTATATTTTGTACAGGGTTGAAATAATTCCGCTAATGTTGGCTTGTTTTCTGAAAATGTTGGATCGTTTTTAAAATGTTGCAGGGTTGAAATAATTCCGCTTTGGCGTGCCATAGGGGGCAGTGGGTAATAATGTAAATTTTGTTCTGGTTTCCAATTGTTTACCAACTGATTGCGTTTTCTATCATTCAAATACATCCAGAATACAGCATGCAAAAGAAAAATTGCACGAGGCCAAAAAAGTTAATGTTATGTTTCTCGGTTCCGCCCGCGTCAATTCCAACCCGCACGTCAGTATCTTTTTATTTTCCTATTCAGTAGCCAAGCAGACGATATCCTACACCTGAGGCTGAGGGCTACATGGCGTTTATTTGAACTACCACATATTATACGCATATACTCATCATTGGAATTTCCCACAGGCGTGCATTGATTTGTATTGTATACACTGTTCAGCATTGTTTGGCCACACGCCGCTATGGGTGTAAGTAGGGACACGCCACGTGAGCATTTCATTGTATTGATACGACAATGTCACGGCAGCTAATTTCTGTTGCCATATCGTTTGGTACCCAAAATTCTCCTACCGTATGGAATGGTATTGTGGATATCGCCAAAGTAGCTTACTAAAAGTGATAAAAATTATCACTGAAAAAAAACCCCTGCATGACCGCATCCATTTTCAGTTGACCATGAAACCAGAAACATAACATAAACTTTTTTCGGCCTTATATACTAATTTGTTTACAAAAATCCAATTTTCCTCTTTTAAAATTTTTTTTTGTTCTGAAATATGCACAATTACCATAGCAATCAATATGTTTTTGACCATTTACCTAATGGTAATTGCCCCGTTGGAGGTTTTCTTTGAATAAATCACTTGAAATAGAGTCACAGAATATGTTAATTATGTCACATGACCTAATTTGCATAAATTTGCATATGTATTTTCCTAATTAGAAATCAAAGTTTAGTTAATTGGTTATTAGTTGCAACTGATTAACTTGTCTTTATCTCATCTGCTTACGGAGCACCAGACTTGAGAAAAAAAGCTCCAAAAATCCCTTAATTTTGCTCTACACTAGGACTGGCACATAGCTGCAGTTACGAAAGGGTTAAGAAGTCCAGTTTTGAGTGAAATTTGACTCTCCAAAACAGTGACTATTCCAACCATGCCAAAAGGCCATAGCAAAAATACTGTTTGGATTAGGCAAAAAAGGTAATTACTAATGTCATGTTTCTGGTTTCTGCCCGCTTCAATACCAACCCCCACGCGTCAGTATCTTTTTATTTTCCCATTCAGTAGCCAGCAGCCTGTACCTGAGTGCCACGTGGTGTTTATTTGAACTACCCTATTGCATGACTCATCGTTGGAATTTCCCTCAGGCGTGCATTGTTTTTAGCTCACCTAGAATAGATGGGGAGCTTAAGTGGCGTCCGCCGTCGTCCGTTAGCAGAGCATGTTTCGTCACCGCTCAGGCTAGAGAGCTAAAACTTTGTGTGATGGTAGCTTTGGGCAACATGCTCAGACATATTTTTAGCTCAGCTGACAAAGTCAGCGGAGCTAGTCAAATAGCTAATTGATTGGTGTTTGTCCTTCCATCCTGCCATCCATCTAGCCATGTTGGGCATTTTGTAACCGTACAGCCGAGGCACTTCAAATATGGTTTTGTATATAAACACCGCAGAAAATGTTGCTTACAGAAAAAAATTTGGGCGATTCGACTCAAATTCAGCTCCCCAGGGGGCAAAAGGCGTAAATGAAAAAACAATTTTTTGACGCTCTATTCGAGCAGATAAAAGCTTGAAATAAAGTTGAAAAGGTCTTCATGATACAGAAGTTTTGATATAAAATAGATTAGTGTGGATTTATATCACCAGTTGGCGGTAGTGAGCAAAACTGTTGTTTGACCCCAGATGACCCCGCTTTAAATTTCCCGCTGCGAACTGACATGAAAACCTCGAACCAGGGAATACCGGACTGCTGGTATTGCCAGTGCATCCACTGTATGAACGGCTCGTCTGGGGTAAATTGACGAGGCGGCTCGACCCTCCACTGCGTGGTCGAGGTTACCTGGAGTACTATCATCAAGAAAATGGCGGTGACCTTTTTATTTCTACCGGAGCGATGATTTTGGAAGTGACAAATTTTCTTATTTAAGCCTTTACGGAAATGTATTTTGGTACGAATCTTCACACGTTTATAGAAAAGATCAACGAGAATGTGTTCAAATGCC
Source organism: Lineus longissimus (assembly GCF_910592395.1). Lineage (NCBI taxonomy): Eukaryota > Metazoa > Nemertea > Pilidiophora > Heteronemertea > Lineidae > Lineus > Lineus longissimus. The sequence goes on from NC_088315.1 coordinate 14,144,630, forward strand.
CTCATAACGATGAGTTCAACGGAATTTGGTCAAAACAACCTTCGAATGGAGTCAACTTCCTTTGCGAAATTGAAGCGACGACCTCATTATTTATCGTAATTTATGCAGATCTGAGTCCAGCTGATGGGCAAAATTAGCGATGGTTTCAAAACAGTCTCCCAGACATGGGGCAATCTCTTCATTATCATAATGGGATTTGGAGGCATGTTTACAGATTTTACAAGTTCGAGACCTGTAGGACCTAAAACTCGCATAGATCCCCATAGATCCCCTCTATTTGTCGAGTAATAGCGCCCCTGTAAAATCATGCATTTTCGGACACTAGAACGAAATCTTTCTGCGGATATCGCGGTTTCGGTGATGATTTAAGGAGAAATTGACTGTTCTTAGAGTTGTAGGGACAGAAATGAGTTCATACTTCATGAATACATGAATATATTATGATATGGGCGGGCTTCTAAGTCAAAACAATAACAAACTCAACTGCATCTCTACGGTGTATCGCGTAGTGCATTGCCTAGTGCATGTAGTGTATTTCTTAGTGTATTTTTATAGCCGAGACATTATTTCCACACTTTGGCCACGCCAAACGTCTTTTTTATTCGTGAAAGTTAATCTGCTCTGTAAATTTTATTTTACACAGGAAGAATCCATACAAGGTATTGCAATATTTCATGTCTATTGGGTGTATTTGTGTACAGGAGCGCACCAGACAGTGAGACGTGGAGATGTGTTCAGTGCTGGTGCTGTCAGTAGACTGAATCTGATTGGCCATAGCGATCAGTAATATGGGTCGTGATCACGTGATGTGACGTCACCGCGGTATCCTCCTTGGCTGATGGGTGATGTTCTGAGTTGTGTTCAAACTATTGGAAACTTCGGAAATTAGTTCTATTAGTTCTACTATTCTGCAGGAGTATATTATTATTATAGCCATTGATGCTGACAGCTAAAAGCACGAAAACTTTGTTTATTTATCAAACTGTATCGAGTGTTATCGAATCGAATGGATGTGTCGATCGTCGGGGCGGATTGATATGTGGTTGTGCGTCCAAGGCGATTAGGTCATTCAGTTAGTTTGAGAAAGATCATGATCATGAAGATGCGTGTTGTGTTATCATAACCGGAAAATAATTTGAAGTTATTAGTGGTGTTGTCATTGCCATTTTTTGCATGGAATGATAGTTCGAGAGCTCTCATCGACGTATTCAGCATTGACGGAAAGTAGGTCCGGATTTAGCAAACACTGTACAATCACTTTCCATCTTGACGTCTTGTAAATGTAATAATCTTTGCCAAATCAGTGATTCTTATATAATTTACTCCATGATTGCAATCAGCCTTTGTTAAATTCCAATCACCTGCAGGTCAGGTCAATCTTTTAACAATAAAGTTAATTTTCTTAAGCACCTCTTCATCTTACTTCTTCACATACAGGGCATCCCAAACACCTTGCTAAATCCACTAACCCCCCCCCCCCCATTTCAAGTTGGTATTGCACCAGACCCAAATCATGTAAGTGTCCAAATACCTTTTCAGGACATACTAGTATGAGGACATCAATTTTGATACCAGAAGGAAAACCAATCCTGTCTGTGTGTCACTGTGACATAGATCCTGGCTCTATTGGAAATGTCGCACTCGCACTGCATTACTTCATGTGATGTCACTAATACATCTTTCACTGTTGAGTTGACAAATTGAAGCATCCATGGTTATTGTAACTATATATAGTCCTTGCCAAATCTATCTAAAAGTATCAGTAAAACTGCTAAACTATGAATTGTATCTGCTTACTCAGCTGAGCGCCAGGCCCTTGGGCCTCTTGTTCTTTTTCGTGATATGACCTACTTTCTGGCCTCCAGGTGGCCATCTTGGAAATTGTTTTTTTGCCTTTTTGAAGCTAATTGTTGTACTTAGGGTGACGACATTTTTATGGTGGGTGTATCTAATAAGGTTAAATGACATATCACCCGGGTTGTTGATTTGACCTACTTTTCAAGGTCACAAAGGTCAAAGTTAACTAAATCACCGATAGGTGGCACGTTTCGTTTCTATATTTGAGCCAGAAGGTTCTAAACTTTTGAGGACATGTATCTAGGGACCCTCTATCCTACCCCAAAAATGTGTCCTGCTCGGACTTCAAATTATGGCTGCCAGGGGGCCATCTTGAAAATTAAACAAAGTCGAATTGCAACCAAATTTCATGTGATTGTATCTACTATGTACTCTCTACAACATCCCTGACTTTCAGTCATAATCAATCTACCAATATGGCCACCAGGTGACCATCTAGAAAATTAAACAAAGTCCTCTACTCCGCAACTAACGATCAGATTGCAACCAAACTTCATGTGATTATGTATCTATGTACTCTTATCAATATCCCTAATTTTCAGTCAAATCACATGACAAATATGGCCACCTGGCCGCCATCTTGAAAATCGAAAAAAGTCATCCTGAACTGTTGAACAGATGTCAAGCAATTCCATGTGACATGTGAGGGGTTCAGGTGCAAAACCCAGTAAGTCCACAATACCCCTATTGTTTTAAAACAAGAATTTTTGTTTGGGAGTAGGTTCATTGGTTACTGGTTTACTCTCATTGTAATCAAATAGTTTTTTGGTTGGTAAACAAAAGGCCAGAATTACAAAAATTAACCTTTATTATGAAAACTAGTTATCAAGCAATTTTGATTGATATTGGCGGCAAAACTCTGTAAGTCCAAATGCGTTATTTTTGCAAAATTCAGTAAGTCCAAAAAATCTGTGTTTGCAAAACCTATCACTGGAAAAATATGCATGAAAATGTAACAGAACACAACACAGTTAGCAATGTACTCAAATTGGATTAATAAAAGAGCAAATTCCAGTCTGTGAATAGTTTTGAATGTTAGTGTTTTTTGCCAGGAGTCTGTAGACCAGAAACTACCGACTGTCGTCACTTGGGAGGCCAAGCCATCCTGCTGTGATAAGTGAATGAAATCAGTACTGGGTACCACAATTTAATTAAATGCCTCCCATAAAGCCAAACTTTTAAAATCCAATTTATTCATCTTAATTTTGCGTAAATTCAGCAGAAATTGACAAAAAAAACGCTATTCTACAGCGAAAGCCTTGCGAACGTGGGCGCCGCCATTTTGTGCGTCATGTGACATGCAGTTCATTAGTGATTGGCTTACAGGGACCTACGTGTTTCTGCACCAATATGGTGGTGGCGTTTACTGGGTTTTGCAAACAAACTGGGTTTAAGGTAGGCATTTACAATGGGACTTACGGGATTTTGCAACAATATGATTTGACTAACGTCATCTACATGCCAAAAGCTGTACATTGGTACAGCTATCTCATTTTTCATAGGAATGGCGTTTACGGGGTTTTGCGCCTGAACCCCTCATGTGCACTCTTTAGTAACCCTGAAATTCAGTCAACTTTATAACCAAAATGCTATACTTAGATGGTACCGGTAATTTTCTTTGGTGCCATTGAGCCGAGAAGCACATGGTCCCTGGACCATTTCATTATGTCACGGCAGCCAATTTTCATTCTTTGTGAATCTGTGCTGTTTTTACCTCTGTTTTAGTTGATTGGATATCGCCAAATTAGCTTTAAAAATTAATAAAAATTATCACAGACAAAAAACAAAACCCGCATGACTACATCCATTTTCAGTTGACCATGAAACCAGAAACATAACATTAACTTTTTTTGGCAATCTGGCAAGCCTCGCTATGTATTATTATCAGGATAGTCTCTTCAAAAATGGCGGGCGTCAGCGACTGGTCATACATGTCCGTGTAAATCCCTTGCTTATATTTTACAATGACTAATAATGTACATAAAAGGCAGGTAAATGGGTCCGGTTGTTCAAAAGCACAAAAGTCGTCTTACCCCTAACGGTTCCGTCAGGTATCCTCAAGGACGTTATCTCTTTCAGTTAAACCCACTGAAATTTTCATGTTAAAAGACTTTACGTCTCCATTAATGCTGACGTTGTTTTGAACAACACAGTCCTGATTTTTAGCTCAGCTGAGGAAAGTCAGCTGAACTAGTCTACAAATTTGTCCAATAGCTATTCGAGTTGTGTCCATCCTTCATCCAGATGATCCATCCGTCCATCTGTCCTTGGACACTTGGGGCATTTTGTAACCATAAGGCCTGCATGTAGGCACAAATTTTCAAATCTGGCCGTTGTAAAGGACAGGCCCAGAATTGCTGCTGACAGAAGATTTAGCATGACTTGATTCGAATTCTGCTCACTAGGGGGCTAAAGGCGTAAATTTTAAAATTACAAAATTAGACATTTTTTGTCGCTTTATTCCAGTAGATAGAGACCTGAAACAAAGTTGAAGAGGTCTGCATGTATGTAGATTTTGATAAAATAGATTAGTAATTTCGTAGGCGGCCATCTTGCAAATCGTTTTTTGCTCACCTATCAGGGGAGCTTATACGACACCGAGGTGTCCGTCGTCCGTCATTAACTTTGGAGTAAAGAGTGGCACGTTTCTTAACCACTTCACCTAGAATGTTGGTGTGTGGGTGCCCTGAGGCAAGACCTTCTTTCAAAATGAGAGTTAGTGCAATTGACTGCTTGTCTGCCATATAGGTGGCACTCTTTGAAAAAAAAATTTATGAATGGTGCTAGCTAGAATCATGAATTTTCTTTTTTCCATATAATGGTACTTGAAATGAACCCAGGTTTTTCATTTTACCTAGTTTTCAAGGTCACAGAGGTCAATCAAAGCTCGCTATCGGCATCGCCGTTAGGCCAATGACCTCAGAGACTAAATTTCGATGTGATTTGATTCATCAATTGGCCACCAGGGGGCCCAAGCCCGAAACACAAAATTGCTATCTCTCCTAAACTTAAGGCTGGATCATTTCCAAATATTTATCATAGGTACATCTAAAGGATACATGACAGAATACCTGGATTTTTTATTTTGACATACTTTCAAGGTCACAGCTTAGGTCAACTTTGATAATTTCAACAAACACGGCACGTTTTCTTACTATGCCCAAACACCCAAATACAGTCCGGATTCGATTACAAATGTGGCCACCAAGGGGCAAAGTTAAAAAATCATGTAAGTCTATTTTTGTCAAATGTGGAGCTCTGATGTTGATCATATGTATGTGGTGTGAATGTAGCCACATGCATCGGATCTCCCTTCCATGTGACAGCTGAGCACAATGGCCCTGGCCGTTTCATTGCAATTTTAAAAGCATTTGGCAATAGCTGGAGTGTCTAAATTTTTATGGTTGGTGTTAGTCTCCATTACATATCAGTATCACTGAGGTTTTCAATCTGACCTACTTTTCAACAAGGTCATATGGCTCAAGCTCTTAAATTTCACTGATAAGTGGCATGTTTTATCATTACTTGTCCAACTCCAATAGTCTTTTTGCTTTCAGTTTGGTATCGCGTGATAGGCATAACATTGTTAACAAAATCAAGGTTGAAAGAGACCTACCTACCTGCCTACTTTCCATTGTATCCATGTATTTCAACTGAGCACCAGGCCCTTGGGCCTCTTGTTGGCTCACCGGTACGGTGAGTCTTAACAACACTGCAGTGTCCGGCGTCCGTCGTTGTCATCGTCGTAGTCGTCCGTTGCCGCCAGTCGTATCCTATTTCAAAAACAGTGGCACGTTCTTAACCCCTAGGGCTATGGACTCAAAACTTTGTACGCATGACCCCTTTGCTCAGATGACCTTTGACACTGAATTTTGGTCTGATTCTTGACTTGGCCACCAGGGGGCCAAAACTGAAAACATAAATAGTGTGATATCTCACTTATTAGTGATTTGTTTTTGATGAAATTTTTATGGTAGGTACTCCTAGCAAGGATATATCGCATATCTTACGTGTTTTTGATTTGACCTACTTTTCAAGGTCAGAGTGGTCAAATGACATTTCTTAATCAATGAAGCTATGAACTTGAAATTTGGTACACATGACTCCCTACATCATATAACCTCTGCCACCGAATTTCGGTCTGATCAGATTCTCGACTTGGCCACCAGGTGGCCAAAACTAAAAAAGGTAAAAAGTGCAGTATCTCGCTTAATAGTGACTTGTTTTCAATTCTATTTTTATGGTAGGTACTCAGAGCAAGGATACATTATATATCATACGGGTTTTTGATTTGACCTAATTTTCAAGGTCACAGAGGTCAAATGGTGTGAATTGGCCGTTTGTGTGTAACTATGGCACGTTTCTTAACCACTAAAGCTTTGAATTTTAAACTTGGTACACATGGCCCCCTAGGTCAGATGACCTTTGACACTGATTTCGGTCCGGTCTGATTCTTAACTTGGCCACACGGGGGCCAAAACCAAAAATTTGAATAGTGCCATATCTCGCTTATTAGTAATTCATTTTCAATAACATTTTTATGATAGGTTCTCCTACTCCTAGCAAGGATACATCACATATCATATAAGTTTTTGATTTGACCTGCTTTCCAAGGTCACAAAGGTCAAATGGCGTCAATTGGCGTAAACTATGGCACGTTTCTTAACTACTATTTAAGCTATGAACTTGAAATTTGGTACACATGACTCCCTACGTCATGTAACCTTGGACACCGAATTTCGATCTGATCTGGTTCTCAACTTGGCCACCAGGAGACCGAAACTAAAATAGGTAAAAAGTGCAATATCTCGTTTATTAGTGACTTGTTTTTGATGATATTCTTATGGTACTTACTCCAAGCAACGATACATCACATGTCATACCGACTTTGGTTTGACCTACTTACTCTAAATGTACACTGTTTCTTAAAACCAGGATTCCAAAGCACCAAATATCTATACGGTGAACACAATGGCCCCTGGCCGTTTCATTGATCAATCTTGGCAAATGGCACAGTGAGACATGTACCTTTACACGGCCTGTACGAACATCATACCGACAACATCAATGGGTAAGTTCAATTCCTGGCAAGTGGCAATTGGCAATTGGCAATGTATCAAATGGAAGTTGGATAAGCTGCAGGCCAGATTTGAGACATCCTTCAGGGAAATTCTGTTGGATAGATTGATGGACTCTACCATGTCTACACTACAGTAATGAGATAGTAGTGATGTGGAACAGCTCCTGTGGGACAATAAAATATGAGATTCCCAAAGACCGTTAATTTACTTAAATTCGAATCAGTCAGGCGGCATTCCAACAGTGAAACATTCCCCATGTACACACACGATCTATCATAGTGCCTTTGGCGGGAGTGCTAGCATCGAAAATAAGCACCACCCATACATGTACATCCAATCAGAGCCGATCATGTATACAATCAACAGATTGCATGGTTGGGTTTGCCGAGTGGTGAGAGTTGGCGGGGATCTTTGCCGGGATTTGAACGATTATCTTGGGGTGAATGGAATGGTGTATTGTAGATTATAACCTACATTTAGAAGTGGTCAGGCTGCCGAGGTAAGGCACTAGTCCGTCGTGCTAGTTCCTGAAAGATTTTATGCACTTCCTGCTAGCTCAAGTTAAAAAGTGGCTCGTCCCAGGCTTCGGACTAGTCGATTTTTCAACCCCTGATCATTTTAATCCAGCCCTCCAATCGAGTCTTAGATAGGTTATCAAAGTCTGTTAAGATATCGCAACCATCGATTTTCCAGCGAGTAGAAAGAAATGTCTTTGGTGTCTGCAGTATACAGCCATCACAGTATAACCATAAAGGCGCGGTTTGAAATTATTTTCCAAAAACCTGATACCATTAGGCCCTGTGTGGTGGCGCTGAGGCGGCCGCTGTAATGTAATCAAGAGAGTGCTTGAGTCACTCTAATATTTCAATGACATTGATTGACTGAATGAATCTGTGTCACCACATTGTCAATGCGGCTAGAACTAACATGACATATTGGTCAACAAGACCAGAGTCTTTCAAATAAAGTCGTCTTTGACACTATCTAAATAATTGTGCAGAAATCAACATGAATTTGAAGCTGGCATTTGCTTTAAAATGGTGCGTTTGCTATTGCCATGTTCAGCTGATCGAAGAATTCTTCAAGTTCCAGTTGTGTGGAATTGGCTGGGGTGTACCGCGTGACCCAAGAGAGCTCTGTCCCAACGTGCGTCTTTTGGAACCGGCTGTTACTTTGATGTTGAATTCTAAAATACCTTGGTACCGTAAAGTCAACTTTTAAATGGAAAATGCATAAGCCTCGTTCTGAGAGTGGAGTGTTTTGGACATGCAACCAAGATGCTCTACCAAAGTTCCCTCGGGTTGCACTAAAATGTGGAACCATGCACACAGCTCACTTCAGAAGTTTGAGGCTCTCAAAACACTGCTTCAAACACAAATCAGTCAAGGAAGCATCAACCACCCTAAGTTTTTTAATGAGCACTACACATATTTGCTGAGAAAAACGCTCCAAATAGCCCATTTGCGCGGATTTTAGCGTCACTTGAGCGAGCCGATCCGGACTTCCTATACGGGCTGCCGTAACATAATGTAAACAACGGCGCTACCGGCGCTCCGGGCAGGCGATGGATGGAATTTGCCAAATTCGCACATATTCAAGTTATTTCGTGGCCTATCTTTTTAAGTTTGAGGTATTTTAGAATAGAAATTGAACCCTCGGCTTCGGACCTTGGTTGAGTTACCAAGACACTCTCGGGTGGAGCTAAAATTTCGTCCAAACCCTCGCCTGTCGGCTCGGGTTTGGACTGTATTTTAGCTCCACCCTCGAGTGTCTTGGTAACTCAACCAAGGTCCTCCGCCTCGGGTTCAATTCCTTAAACCATTCGTTCTCTAGTTGCCTGACTGGGCTGGTTTGCCTCGTTTTTTCTGATCACCTCTAACTTTGAAGGGTTTCTCATGTGACAGATTGAATTGAAACTAAGGCTTTTCGTTAAAGGAAATCCAAAAAAAACGAAGATCTGATACTTCACAATTTTTGGAAGAAAATGCCCCAATTACGTAATTTGTAGTTATACCTTTATGTTTATTCCTTTATGCTATAATCCATCATTAATGGGGTAGGACCAAAACTGGGTAGGACTACATCAACAGCGGAATTATTTTATTCGTACACCCCTCTATCTATCAAGTGATATCGGTACTTTTCTCTGGCCTTGTATAAGTTTACATATCTTAAAGTCGCAATGATTTCGTTGTTTTCGCCTGGGAAGCGCAAAATATGTTGAAGGGTCCCGTCACCATAAGCGTAGCGGAATGAATATGCCCACATGCGGCTGGTATAGCCGCCAGTTACCCGTATGCTGAACCCAAGTATGACATTTATTTTCTCGGCGTAGGAATTATGGCCTTGGATGATACCATTTTTGGGTAGGCAGCTTATACGGACTGCTGATAATGCGACTCTAGGAAGACATATGTTGATGACGATTTGGTCCCGTTTGTTCCACCTAGGGAGACACTGAGATCTGCTCGATGCGTCTTTCGGACGAATGTTAACGTGATTCCAGTGCGATTTCTGGTAACTACCGCGCAGCGTGAACAGAATAATCGTTAAGCTATCCATAATAACAACAAGATCATATTTCAAAGTGAAAAAATGCGGCGCACTCGAGCGAGAATCTACAGTTATCGGGTTGGAAAGAATGAAATATTGCGTCCCGTTTTCTGGAATCCATTCGACGTCATAGATGAGTATCACTTGTAGTTTTGTATGGCAGTCAATTATGGCTTTCCCCTGGTGAAAGTAATGGTGGTTCATTCTGTTCATTGCACAGGGGTCATTCCTTGGAAGATAAACCTTCCGAGAATGATGCCCAGTTCTTATATCATACATTGCGAAATGATTTGTCTTTTTATTCAGTTTGTCCGCATCGCATACAGACACTAAAGACATATTCATGAGGACGATTGGAAGTATGATACAATTTTTTAGGCGGGTTGTGTTGTATGCAATTGTATACACACTTTTGTTCCCATTGAGACGATAACCAAGCACGGTATCCAGGGGGTTAAAGTCTCCACCTGATATAAACACGACGATGAGATCAGACTCTGCATCAGAAAAGAAATCACCATCTTCCTTCAATGCCACGGGAGGAATGAAGGGTAACCTCTTGTGGAAATGGTATCTTAGTATATTGCCTTCCTTTAGGGGAATAAAGAAGTAATGTGGAAGTCATTTCGTTGTTAAGGATATTTGAACGAGATTGCATTAAATCCCAGCCAGGCCATCGTATCGATACAGAAATACTCTCTCCAACTAGGTCAGGGACGTGGACAGCCGTCAGAATGATAAAGCAGCAGTGTAGCAAGTAACAGCCATCCTTCTGACCTGAACTTCGTGGAACAACAGTGCTGTATAGATTGAGAGGCCGTCTACTTGCTGAATGCTTTTGCAACCAATGTTCCAATGTCCGGAGTCAGTATAGGTCTGTGGAAAAGCAACTGACGTACATCACCAAATACGGTTATAGGACGAGCCTATAAGCACAGCGCACAGCTAACTACAGCTTGAAAGTGCCCTAATTCAGCTGACAGAGCCAGCAAATAACATAACATTTCTACCCTCGTTTGTTGGGATCTCGCGAGACAAAGAGTGGATGCCCTGCATTTTTCTCCTTGCCAAAACTGGCCTACAACATCCTTCTGTAAGCGTACAGATGCGTCATTTGTTTGACATAGCCACCCCGTTTTGGATTGGTTGGATGTGAAAACACCAAGTGATAAAGTTCTCCAGTCGTATCAAGGATAAAGTCACTCTTGAGATGTGTGAGCACCAGCGGTAGAGCTACACGCAAGCCTCGGAGTCGTTTCCCGAAAATATAATTTTGAGTTTTTGATATGTTTGGGTTGCATTCCATCTCAAACGCGTATGATATTGTTGTTTTGGCCCCAAGGAGGCAGATTCCTAAGTTATAGCGCCAAACTGGAGATTCCTGGTGCCTTAAGTAGGCCAGGGTGTGAAATGTCCGGCTGTAGTTAGACGCACCGTCATACAGAAGCACATTGTGATATTTCCCTTTTTCGTTGTCAAAGTACAGGAAGTCAGTGTTGTGCAAAAGAAGAGCATACCCGAAACTTCCAAAACAATGTGGTATGTTTACTTTTGTACCATTTGTAAGACTGTACACAATCTCTTTCTCACTTATCACAATACTGTAATCGTATATGATGAAACTAGAACACTGACATGAGAAAAAGGCCTTTGAAAGTAGCTGTAATTGCACACCGAGCAATTCACTTCGATGACATTGGTCTTTTTCAGGGAGAGAAATGCGCCCAACAAGCCTCCCTCTCTTGACATCATAAACTACAAACTTCAACACCCTTCCTGGGACCACTAACACAATTATTGTACGGTGTATAACTGTTAATCGCATCCCATTTTTCCGGTAGAAGAGTTTACTTTCGAAGTTGAAATTGAATGTACGGTTGTGCAGTTGAAGCGTATGCAGAGCTATGTGTATGTATTGACCGATGAAGTAAATGGTTTCAATGAATCCTGGGTAATCCGGAACAAACATTGAACAGTCTCTCTTTTTCAACATTATTGGGGGTATGATAGTTAGTTTACTGCTGAACCTATATCTGGCTATTGTGGCCTCCTGGTGAAGGAATACGGTTAGTTGGGAGAGGGTGTCATGCGTTGACATCAAGTTATGTATGCCTTCAGGTCATTCGTAACAAAATATGAAAAAAATTAATAATGCAATAGTGCTTTATGATACAACATCCTCCAAGCCCTTTACCCCAGAATAAGCTGAAACCTTTCAATAGAACTCATTATGAGCTGCTCAAATAGCTCTACAACCTTAGCATTTCCGTCTGGTACCCATTTAAAGACCTGGGTGGAGTAAGGCATAGGCAAAGAGACCTACCTAGAGTCACACATCGACAGCGGGGATCAAACCATGCATGGACCTAATGACCACTAGTCAGAGACCGGAGCCACTTCACCACCATTGCTCTGCGTATGTGTATTGTGTTATACGAATAAAGACTAGCAAATTCTTTTACTTCAATTTTCAACAGAAAGGCCATGTGTAAATTCACATGGAGTTTTTGAGAAAAGCATTTGCTAGTCTTTATTCATATCACCCATTGTGTTGAGTTACTTCAAGTAAGTTGGTCCTTGTGATCTATATGACGCTGACATTACAACAGTGATTCACGAAAGCAGGAGCACACTGCACTCGCGCCCCTCAGCGCTCCTCGACTTGTTGTGAGGCGCGTGATTGACCGCACTCCTCACGATTTACGAGAAATTGGGCCCCTCACGATGTTCACAATGTCAACAGGTGCGCTCCTCGGTGATCCTAGTAATCTATACTTGGATTCCCGCCTTCTGGACTGTTTACAATGTCGCTGATTGGCTTAATTCCATGTTATGTATATGAAGCGTCATCAACAAAGCGTCATTTTAAATGAATATTAATGAATGCAGCAGTCTTGCGCATTGCCAATTACCGCTACGTTAGCATTTTAGATCTCACTGGTGAGTCACTAGCCAGTGGTGATCAGGTCTGGATTGAACCCCCCCCCAAAAAAAAAAGTTCTTCAATTTCGAGTGATTACAGATTATCATGGATACAGATGGGCCTACTTTATCCCTATTGCTACTTGTTCCAATGTAAATGTCCAAGGTATTTTACGAAGGAGTAGCTCTGATGATTATTTGAGGAAAATACCAGCAATTGCATTCCTCAAGCTGCTTGAGGAGTAGGAGTGCACTCCTCATCAAGGTTGGGAGCTTAACTGATTGAGCAAATTTCTTATATGAAACACTGGTTACAACTGAGAGTAAACCACCTGACAATCATCTTTGAAAAACATTGATATTGCCATAATTGGGAGGTTGTGTAATCCAAGGATACATGGGATGCAGACAAAAACATCGACGATTTGATGAATTGTTTGGATTGATATTAAAGTATAGCGGTAAATCATGATATTTTGCGTAATTTGATTTCTTGACACTTTCTGATTCATCTTGACCCTCAATGTGTTGGCATTGCTCAGCTTACAGTCAACACTCACGGAGGAAAACCGCTGGAAGAATGATTCAGATTGGACAAATCAAATTTCTGAAAGTTTGGTGAAAAAGACCCGACTATTTACTGACTCCGACTAACAGCTGGCTGTTCGGGCAACACGTCATGTATACTGGATGAAGTCCATTGGTTCACTAAATCGGCTGTCACAAACTTGTTATAAGGTTTGAATCAGGCCTGCGTCATTTTCCCGGCAGGCGAAATACATGTGAAACCTAGATTGAATCAACGGCTTTTGTAGGTATTCTGATTGAATGGACTAGGGAACCATCTCCTGATACAACACATTACCTTTCTCCGATATAAGCGTGATCCGCGTTTCGTGAAGACCTCTTCCTTCTCCAGACATGTTCCCTTCTTGTGACTGATCTGACAAGCATACGCTTGGCCATCCGCCCAGAGAACCATGGTCATGCAGCCACTCACCCGGAGGCAGAGCACGGCACATCTTAGGTACGACACCACAAAGACATTACCAAGATCTGATCTCATCAAAGCATTACCATCCACAAACTTCTTGAAAGTGTTACAATAAACCATTTTAAGGCTTGTTTTTAAAATAATTATCTGGTGAGCGACAAATTTCTTAAGAGTTACAAATGAACCATTTAAGGCTTTCTTGAAGCAGACTGCACACAAGCTTCTTGGAAGTGTTACAGTGAACCACAAGGCTTTATTAAAAGGACTCTTTGAGCAGCAGCTGGGTAGGCAAGATAAAAATACACGAAGTCACCAATAGGGGTCTCGTCCAACTCATTTTACCACCAAAACTATTCAGGCTTGTATGACGAATATTTATGTAGTGCTGAATGAAACTTGATTCATGCAGTGCCCTTTTTGCGCAGATTAGTCACCCGATGGCGATAATGGCTAATTCAACCCCCTGCGCCTTCCTATAGTCCTCCTTTTTATTAAAGCAGACTGCATACATGAGGGGTTTTGAAGGAGTTACAATGAACCATTTAAAAGCTTTGTTAATACAGACCATACATGAGTTTCTTAAAAAAGTAACGATAAACCATTTCAAAGCTTAAGTTTTAAGATATTTCAGCAGGCAGAAACGTAACATACATTTCGTGGCAGATGCATTCCTGAGTGCTGACAATATTGAAACTAGAGGAAAGATAGTTTTGAACGTAGCAGCTGTTGATACAACAGCCAAGTTGATTTTTCTTCGTGATATCAAGTATAGATTACTCCATACTTCGTGATATCAACAGCGGCAGATATAGTTGACGCTACACAAGGGAATATTTTGGTCACACGTAGCTTTGACTATGTATCTGCTCCATCACCGTTGATAAGCGTGTTAAGGCGTTCGCTGCCGAGCTACGAATATACTCGAAAGCTGGTTCCTGCTCCATTGCCAAGGTACGAGTTTTCGTCACCATTGCCAAGGTACGAGTATATTCGGAGCAGTCTATACATTATTCCATGTATTTCAAATGACTGGCGAGGGTGAATACGCTTCTGTTCTGTAAAGCATTATGGGATACTTTTATTTTAGTGTGTTCATTATGCACTAGGTATGCTCTAGGCTCAGGGCCTACACTCGTGGTGTGGTAATGAAGCAAAATGCAAAACCTGGCAAACCTGGCAAATGGCGGGGCGCTCAAAAGAATGGGGCGGCACTGAACGTTTGAGGAATTTAGTTCAAAAAATCATTGTGCAACTTGAAGATAGGATGAATTCCATTGCTGCTAAACGGGAGGGCAGCAGGACCAGGCAGAAATCACACCAGAAATCCCTGTCTCAACCCTCAACGACGTCCCTATATAGTGAGGCTTCCCTATGCCTTTCTGAGAACATCACTGAGAATGGCATGTTTTTGTGTGTGACGTCAACAGTTCCCGTTCTCGAAAGCGGATACCATGAATCAGCCCTTGGAACCTGCTGGCTCAGTCGCAAACAAATGGCAAATAACAGCATTAAATGACCTTTTTTCTTCACATTTGATTGACTAGATACGGTATTTATAAAGTCTTTTGACAAGTCTGTTGAGACAGCGTGATAGGCCGTATGTATACACCACTAAAAAAGTCGGTCGAAATGCTGAAAAAAACAGCCACTGCTGGATCTCGGTCAGTTGGCAAAACCCGTTCTTATTTATCCGATAACGGAAACGAGAACAAGTACCTTTCTCGGTGAATTGGTTCTTCTCGATACAGCATAGTGAAACCTCACTAATGATGTTGCTGTTAGTGTTACGACACGCCAAGTCTAAATGGAGGCATGCGCAGTGATCAGTACACCCTGAGGTGTTTGCGCATCTGACAATACCTATTGATATACCTGTATTGTGATGCAGCTTCTTATTATATCCTGGACTCCCAATTGTTTCTAACGTCAGTTTTCTCACAAAGGATCATAACACGTTCATTATATGTAACATTGGTGTTAATATCATTGTGTTTTTTTTGTAGCACTGGCAGATTTGAATTAACCCTGTTCGGCCTTGAATAATATTCGCCCATGTGCATATATAGATATATCATTTAGAGGAAACAAGTTTCGACGAAGGAGTTGCAGTGCATGAGGTGTCCTACAAAACCTATTTTGCTGGCAGAAGTCAAGTTATATATTGCGTAGTTTTAGCTTCCTTCCGAGCCCTTACACTCTTATGCTCTTCAAAATAAAGGTTTTTGAGCTTTTGAAAAACCTTTGAAAGTTTTGCGGCCAACAAAAATACGCACCCTGTCGGGGCTATTTCACAGTGAGTCTTGGTATTGGTTAATAGAAACAAGGCCCTCCCATTACAGTGTTGGAGGGGTACAATTGGACGAAAATAATAAATGCGGGCCTTACAGCCCTCAAAATCATCCTGAAACTCAGACCAACACTCAGCACTAATGACCAAGCTTTACATGTAACGTGTGCAAGGGGAGGAGGATACGACAGACTCTTGATTTCTGAGGGTGCCTCAAAATGAACTAATCTTTGTATGTTTCTTTTGTGTCGTCATTCTCTCTCCAGGTAGGCACGTATTTTTCTCAAAGGCAAACCCATACCTTTAGCCACATCCTGTCATAAACAGTGGTTTTAAACATACTCCGCCTCTCGATATTTCAAACAGCGTCCAGGCTTCCCCCAAGCGACGTCATGTACATTTATTTAACATCCAACACAGGCACGTGGAAATAAGAGCTCCATAGCCCCCCAATTGACAGACAAACACCCCCCCCCCCCCTCTCCCCCACTACATGTGTATCGGTAAAAGACTTTATGTGTGTTGTCAGTGGGGAGGGGGAGGGGGGTGCTAGTCAGTCGATTGGGGGGCTATTGAGCTCTTATTTCCAAGTGCCTGTGGTAAGGGTACAAATTTGATAGGTCTATTGGGACAATCAGATTGATAGATCAACTAAGTTACATCGTAAGGTTAAGTGGTAAATACCGTTGTATCCCTGGTACCTTACCTTACCATGTAGATAAGAGGTGCCAGTAGGAACTACTTGGGCATGGGATTTACCTAGCCATGAGGATAATGACCGTGCTTACCACCATGCACTGCCACTTTTAACTTATATTATCATATCTTATTAGTTTGTGAACCAATCAGAGCGCAGTATTCAGTACCACGTGACCGGGCGATAAATTTGACTATTGTGTGACATTCTATAAAAATTGCTGTGTGAAGGGGTTAGTTCAATACCTGGCAATTGGCAATGGCAATCTGCGAAAAGTATAACAAATGCTATAAAACAGGCTTGATTTACTACAACCACAGGAGCCGCTCCATATTTTCTGGTCCCAGAGGAGATGTTTGGTGTTCCACATCACTACTATCTCATTGTTGTAGGGTAGGCGTGGTAGAGTCCATCAATCTATCTTCAATAGAGAAATTACCTGAAGTCCCCTGAAGCATGTCTCGAATCTGGCCTGCAGTTTATCCAACTTCCATATTTGATATACTTTCGGCACATTGCCATTGCCAATTGTCAATTGCAGGTATTGAACTAACCCACTTCAACTGCTATCTATAGACGTTATGACATGCCACGACGTTAAGTCATGCGGTATGAGCGTCACGTGTCCAACAGAGCCAGCCATACCAACTAACAGAATGACAGAGGGAGAAAAATATGTCCAAATGATGCACTGGATCTTGTGATACTTGATTGGTTTCACCATGGCCGTTTCACTTCAGTTGTTTTTCTGATATTAAAACTGAGCAGGCAGACCTCTCATGAGCTCTGAAAAGGCACACAAGTGACTGCGCCCCCTAGCGGAATGGACCAAAATCACCCCAAGCCCAGAAATTAACACGGTCAACCCACAACGAATATTTCATGGTTTGAAGTCTGATTATTATTTGGCTATTTGTCCTCCGGGTATTACTTTCATCGGAGTGTCTGGGAAAAATTATGAGCTGCTAGACATGCTAGATGTCGCCAAATGTCTGAAATGGTTGATGCATTAGAATTTTATTCCTAGTGTGTATCCCCCCCCTCCCCCGTACCCAATGCATTTCTTGGCCTGCAAAAGAAGTGTATGTATGTATTTGTCAGTCACATCAACTCTAATCTTAAAATATATTTTGCCACAGATACCATTCCATTCCACAGTGAAGTGATGCGGTCAATACATAAATCAAATAATGTCCCAGATGGTATCAGACATGCTTCTTTGTCAGACTGATCATTCTGGTGTCTGTAGGGTAATAATTTTGGCACTGTCAAACATGACTATCTGAGTTTGTGGGCTATAGATATGCTATAGTCGATATGAATTATACGTATGTATTCTTCAAGTCAACATTACATTGACTCTACTTTTTTCTTTTCTTTTAGCATTTCACGTATCATGCAGTTTCTGGATGATTTTGGAAAGATTTTGGTATTTTGGCTAAAAAATGGTATCGCCGCTACTGAGGCAGCGTATGAACGTGTTTTCCAAACCTTTGCCGCTATATTCAAGATACCATTCAGGTACAGTATTCCTGGTCGACTCAATCATGATTGAGCTTTACCCGCTTTTAAATTTTCAAATCAGTTTTCTATCTTTTTGCCTTAGATAGTTGGAAATACTTTCAGTACAATAAGAAAACCACACGAGGCTGTGTTTTGAGTGGAAATATCACATGACAACCACGAGTGTGATATTTTCGCTCATAAGTCAAAATGAGTTAACTCAGAGTTAATACTAACACTAACACTAACCCCAGTGTTAACCATGAGATTTGACCTCTTGACAAAGTGTTTAGCTAACCCATGCAGAGTTAACCCGAAGTTAAAACTTTTTTGGCCCTGCAGTTTTGTAATGTTGGAATAAGGGTAAATAGATATAACGATAGACGAGTACTAAAATATGAAAATACGGTTGTAACTCTGTCATGCTCTTCGACTCCTCTTTTTCGCGTGTCGTCAAAACATTACCCCCGCGCTCTCTATTGCGTCAAGAGACTCTGACATAGGAGACGCTTTCTGTTACGTCAGGATGGACTGTGACGTCATGTCTCCAAACCACAGTTAGTGTTAACTCCGAGTTAACCCAGGCACCAGGTGTTATTGAGGCAAATTTGTATTACAAATTGCACTAACACTAACCCCCAGAGGTATAGTAACTCTGAGTTAACACTTTTAAAGGTCAAGTGTCAGAGTTAACTAGGCAGCCAATTCAGTCAATTCTATTGTGATAAATAGAACAATTTTTATCGCAAAATTGAGGCAGCTGCTATGTTCATGTGTGTTTTTTTGGTCCAAGTCCTGCATTTGTTCGATTCCGCTCCTGCCATATTGTTTTTTGTTTGTGTCTTTGGGGACCATTGGACTCAAGGGCTCACCAAACGATTTTATTCTGCTCGGAAAAGTGATTACACAGTGTTAGTCAGGTGTTTACCCCAACCATGTTTTTTTCTGGCTGCAGTTATCACTAACACTATGTTTTTTTCTGGCTGCAGTTATCACTAACACTAGTGTTAACTCAGCACTTGACCTTACCCCCATAATTGTTTACGAGTATTTTAAAACTTAAATGCATCATTGCATGCATAAAGCCCCCAGCGGCCAAGTCAGAAAACACAGGGCGAGGTTGTCTGGGACCCGAGGGTTGATTAGGAGTGTCATATGAGATTACGTCATGTTTAAAATGCTTTTGAGAGAAGAGCAATTTAGGCCAAAAATAGTTTAAATTAACCTTCTGGGCTTCCGTACCGATCCACGGCCCAGGACCACTCCTCGCGCCTGAACTCGGCTGGCCACATACCCTGGACCAGCACTTGAAACATGATACATTAGACACCCAGTGACTGGCCTCACTTGACTGCAAAAACAACAAGTTCATTGACGAGACAGGTCACAGCGTTGGCGCTCTCGGGAAAAAATGAAATACTGAAAAATATTCAAAGCGGGTTTGAACTTTGGACCTGTCTCTTCGAGGTTCACCATAACCATGAAATGCCCCATGTAGCAAGTAGCCCACAACTGGTTTATTGCTTTTTTCCATTCCTTTCAGCACAGGCCGTGTGTTTGGTGTACGTTCGGTAACCATATTTGGAACCGAGGTGGCATGTGTACCAGATCTTCTTTATACAGAGTCCTCCTATGATGAGACCTCAAGTAACTGTGTAGTTACAATTGCAGAGGTAGGTTGTCATGATAACTGATTGGTTAACGAAACAATGGTCTGATTGGTTGGCTAGCCTTGTGACATCAAACTATTTTTACACCGAGGGTTTTCCTGTCTTTCATCGTGGCTTAAGCTTAAAGGCCATGACTCATGCTTTTATGATTGCATGACATGTACAAATCCTCAAACACTCGACTTAAAGCTCCGCATTAAATCAAGTTTGATCAAAATTGAAGAACCCAGTCCAGAGATATAGCAAATTAACGGCTTTGTTTACATGTTATGTAACAGCCTTGGTTAGGTTTCTAAGTAAAGTCAGGCGGCAGGTTTACTGACATAGATCAGGCTGACGTTGGATTTCTTACTATAAATAGTATAAATTTGTCTGTATTACAAATTGATGTATTTGATGCAATTTTCTGTAAAAATAATCGAATTTGAAAAATCAATTAAGTTCTATAAATTTGCCTAAATTGTCTAGAAAACCTAATTGGACCATATTTGTGGGGTCTATGTTTTTTTTGGCATTGATTTTGTTTCCCCACTTCATGAATTAGCTCAAATAACACTTTTTAGATGTGAGAGTTGACTTCTAAATAAATATAACCGGTTTTCCAAAAAAAATTAAAATATTTTTTGGAATACAATAAACTCATTTATTATGGGCAAAGGTATGCTTTCATACTTGAACATTGAAAATGTCAATGAAAAACAGACTTCATATATCAATTTTAAGAGCATTAATTTATATGTGTCCTCCCAAGTAGGGCAATAAGCCTGATCTACATCACAATTTTGGTGAACCCGCCGCCTGGCTCTAACAAGCCAGTTGCTAGCCTGATTAGGTGATCTAGTTGTCAAACACCTGAAAGGCTATATCTTCAAAATGGATGGAGCAAATTGCATGGGGTTTTCTGTATTATATAAATTGATAGGTGCACTTTTGAAAACGTCTTACAGCAGGAAAAGGCAAAATACCTTGAGTTATGGCCTTTAAATGCGTTTGGGCTGGAATTCCTGGCTTTTTTCGAGATAGCACATAGGCTCGATGTACAGCGTAGCAGATCAAGGCTATATAAAGGGCTAATGTAAACTCTGCGATGGCGGAGCAAGTTGAGGGCAGAAAAAAATTAAATTGAAGTGCGCAATTTTGTTTCTCCTCATCGGAGGGCGGAGAAAAATTAAAAATTAAAAAAAGATTCTTTCAAAAATGGGTCTTTTCAGCATAGGCAGATCCGCAAAATGCTTAATTTTTTAATTTTTTAATTTTTTTTCGGTTTTCAAAATATTATTGTCGGCGGATCCGCAATACAACTTTTTTTATTTGTTGGTGCTTGGATCCGCCGACCTCCCGATGTCCGAAATAAGAAAAAAAATAAAATTTTTATATCTAGCCAGTCTCGGATCCGCCGATTCGAACATTACTGATTTTACAAAAAAAAAAAAGCTCCGACGCCCGACAGTAACTTAAAAGATTAAAAATATTTTTTTCAAAATCAAAATTCAACATGATTGAATTAAAATTAGCTACGTCGGATTGATCATTCGAATCGAAAGTGCGAATGCCAGACCAGCTCTGCCAGACCTAGACTGGTTCTTGTCCTTTCCTAATGCATCCACAGTACATATTATGACGAGAACCAGTCTATTGTTAGGAGTCTGGCTGCTGACTGTTCAATGTGTGAAAATGCACTACTTTTTTTAGGAAAAATTTTTAGTTTTATCCTTCCCTCCGACTTTGAGAAATCCTATCGATTTTTCGAGACCATGAAATCTTTGGAAAAAAACATTTTTTTTTGTTTTTGTTTTTCGTCCTCCTCAAAAATATATTCCTCCAAAAATCCGAGCACCAACTTATAAAAAAAGTCTCGCCCAAGGAATAAAAAAAGTCTGGCCTAAGGGTGCTTAAATTATAACCCGAGTTTTTGATTTGACCTACTTTTCAAGGTTACAGAGGTCAAAGTTCGCTCTCGGCATTGTCGTTAGGCAATAGTGGCGCCTTTCGTAACCGCTGTTGTTACTGACTTGAAATTTTGTACATATGTACCCCTATGACCACAGAGGCTAAATTTCGATGTGATTTGATTCATAGATTGGCCACCAGGGGACCAAAACCCAAAGTGCTTTTTCTCCTGAACTAAAGACTGGATCCTTTCCAAATATTTATATTAAGGTACATCCAGTAAGAATACATGACATGATACCCGGGTTTTTGATTTGACATACTTTTTAAGGCCACAGATGTCAACTTTGAAAATTTCAACAAACATGGCACGTTTTCTTACTATGTGACCTAGATCGTTCTAAACTTGTACAAAGATGCCTCTAGGCTACTCCTACCCAAACGACCAACTACAGTCTGGATTGGATTACAAATGTGGCCACCAGAGGGCAAAGCTTAACAATCTTGTAAGTCTATTTTGGTCAACTAGAGCTCTGATGTTGATCATATGTGGTGTGAAGGTAGCCACATGCATTCCCTACTTTAACGACCCACTTTGATCCCAGTCTGATTATAAATGTGGCCACCAGGGGGAAAAGTTCATAAATACTCAATATCCATTTTTAGCTCACTTGGCGATACTGCTGTATCCGTCGTTGTCATATGCATGATTGTCTCCCTGACATTTTTTATAACAAGTTCTTCTTCAGGTTCTCCCTTTCGTGTCGACAGGTGAGCACAATGGCCCTGGCAGTTTCATTTGGTCAAATATTTATGGTGGTTACTTTTACTAGCAAGGGTTCATCACGTATGTACCTACGCTTCACACTTGGTGACCTTTTTGTCAAGTGTCTTGCCCAAGGACCCACACCTTGCCACACCTTTGCATCCTAGTCTCTGGACCATTTTATTTTCAAAACAGGGGCACGTTTCTTCACCGCTAGATGGTTCTTCACCGCTAGGGCTGTGAATTTGAAACTTTGTCCACTTGACCCCCCTAGGTCAGATGACCTTTTTGGTCTGATCTGATTCTCAACTTGGCCACCAGGGGACCAAAAGTGAAAACATAACAAGGAAAGTGTTTAAAAAAACACAGGGCGTGATGTGGACGTGTATCATTACTGGGATAAAGGTTATTCAGGACTGGGAATAAAGCATGTCATGTCATGTCATTGCAATTTGTAAGGGTCATCTATTTGATAATGGTCAAATATTGGTCCTTGGTAATTAGTCGAAGAATGATTCCGGCTTGGGAGTTTGGTCTACAGACAATTCAATGATTGTCATCGTCAATTTGGTGATGGAAGATATTGTGTAGCGCCAAATGAATGCGTTACAAATTGACAGTCCTTTCGGTCCTCAGTTCCTATTCTTTTGGGATCTTCTGTACAAATCCCGTCCCCGTGTTATTTTCATATGTGAAACACCAGCCTCCCATGCACAATGGTGAAACACATGTAAAATTGACGTACAATATGGTGTTGGTGAGGTTTTCAAATGATACACCACTTCTAGGCACGTCAAAACACCTTTTGCCCGGATAACACCGGTTTTTAGCTCACCTCTTAGCAGAGATGAGCTTATCCCATACCGTGGCGTCCGTCGTCCGTCGTCGTCGTCGTCGTCGTCGTCCGTCGTCCGTTAGCAGGGCACGTTTCGTAACTGTTAGAGCTATTGAGTTGAAACTTGGTACACATGTACCCTTATGTAATGACACCTTGGAGACCAAGTTTCGGTCCGATTCGTTTCATGGTTTGGCCACCAGGGGGCCAAACGTTAAAAGTGAAAATAGGCAATATCTCCCTTAATAGTAGTCGGGAAATTTTGAAAAAAATATGGTAGGTACTTCTAGCAAAGGTGCATCATATATCCTCCGGGTTTTTGATTTAACCTCCTTTTCAAGGTCACAGAGGTCAAATGGTGTAAATTGGCCGTTAGGATGTAACGATGGCACGTTTCTAAACTGCAATGACTATTGATACCAAATTTGGTACACATTTACCCCTTAGTCAGGTGATCTCAGGGACCGAAGTTTGGTCCAATATGATTCACCACTTGACCACCAGGGGGCAAAATCCAAAAACCTTAAAAATGTGATTAATCCTTAACTTCTTGCCCGATTGCCACCAATTTTATATCATGGGTACATCTAACCACCATACAGTATATGTCACCCAGGTTTTTAATTTGACCTTCTTGTCAAGGTCACAGAGGTCAAATGGCGTAAATTCGCCGTCAGGCCGTAACTATGGCACGTTTCTTAACTGCAATGACTATTGATCACAAATTAAGTACACATGTACCCCTTGGTCAGGTGATCTCAGGTACCGAAGTTTGGTGCGATCTGATTTGCCGTTTGGCCTCCTGGGAGGGAGCCAAATCCTAAATTCTTCAAAATGCCATTATTCCTAGTAATGACTTGCCCGATTGGCACCAATTTTATATCATAGGTACATCTAATTCTAACAACCATTCAATGTGTCACCCGGGTCTTCTTTGATTTGACCTACTTTTCAAGGTCACAGAGGTCGAATGTTATGTAAATTGGCCATTTTGGGGAAATTGTAATTGCTTGGACCTACATCAAACCTAACACTACATGACACAATACCATGCTCTTTATCCATCTTTCCTCCACATGAGGTGAGCACAATGGCCCTGGCCATTTCATTCTGTGGTTGAGATCGAAGTTTACATGATATGATTAAGTAGTGAGAGGTGGCTAAACACTGCGACCCTTCGTATCATTAATACATGGCAAGATAATCTTCAGGCGGGCAAAAATGGCGACTCTCAAATTCCACAATGCACTAATACACTGAGCAATGTATACTGCGCAGCCCTGAACAAACTCATACACACAGGATGATGACATGTGAGGTAGAATATCACTAGTACTGATGACATACTATGTGATTTTGTTGAGAAAATGTTACTGTCCAAGAACAGAGGGCGTCAGTAATTCTGTAGTTCATTATCTGTAACTTCAGACTCTGAATCCATAAGTGTGTCATCTCTCTTGTTAATGATCTATTTTCAATAAAAAAATTCTGGTAGGTATGTTGCATCGCTTTGTCGGGGGGGGGGGGGGGGAGATTTTAGCTCTCGATCAACGTTAAAACGTCTTTCCTGTATCAACTTATTACTTCTCTTGTACAATCCGACACAGATGTAGAGCAAACATGCTCTACACCCGTGATTCCGATCACTGGTTATTCTGGACAATCTTTCTGGGGATTTCTGAGGTTCTCTCTTGAGGGAAAGAAATCCCCCCCATATTTATACATTGGTTTGTTGTTAACATGTGTCTAAGGCGACAGTGATATCTCTCCTGGTACAAGTGACGTGGCGGGCCCCTTGAAACGGCCTAAGTTTGGTATCGGTCACGTCAACTTGCATCATTCGATTTGTGAATCAATATCGCCTCCCTCTAGAAGAAAAACTCAAACTCAATAACCTCACATACAGTTAACAATTTCAAACTCAAAAGTACACATTATAATTAGCTTGTTTCCTTCTCCGTTTACCTTCCCTCGGTTACTACAATTCAAAAGTTGCTTTTAGTATTTCCCTTTAAACATGAATGGAAATCAATTGAATTACCTTAATTTGAGAGGCCATAAACTAAGTACTTTTACAAGGACTTTTGACTTCAAAGGTTAACTGGAGTCTATACTTTTAAAGGAAGTACCCAACATTCTCACAGGTACTCCTACATTACATATCGTACAGGTTACAGTACAGTGATGTACTTTTCAAGGTCACTGACGTCAAATGTCGTAAGCTGGCTGTAAGGCTGAAACTATGGCATGTTTCTATGAAACCGCAATGACCTTCGATCTCAAATTTGGTACACATGTACCCAATAGTCAGGTGATCTCAGGTGTCGAAGTTGGGTTCGATTTGATCCACCATTTGGCCACTAGGGGGCCTAGTCTTAAAACCTTAAAAATGTGATTATTCCTTAAAGGCTTACCTGATTGCCACCAATTTATATCATGGGAATATCTAACCACCATACATGTCACATGGATTTTTGATTTGACCTACCTTTTAAGGTCACAGAGCTCAAATGGTGTAGGTTGAGCTTGAGGCTATAAGCATGGCATGTTTTGTAATACCAATGACCATTAGTCTCAAATTTGGTACGCATGTAGCCTTTGGTCAAGTTATCTCAGGTGGAAATTCAGTCGGACCTGATTTTCTGATTGGCCACCAGGAGGCCAAATCTGAAAACCTTAAAAATATGATTATTCCTTAACTACTTGCCTGATTGCCACCAATTTGATGTCATACATGTAACAACTATATACAGTATGTTTTTTACCTGTATTAATAATTTGACATACTTTTAAAGGTCACAGGTCAAATGGCATAAGTTGGCTGTCAGGCTGTAACTATGGCACATTTCTTAACCGCAATGACTATTGATATCAAATTTTGTACGAAGTGCGTGTACCCCATGGTCAGGTCATCTCAGGGACCAGCTCGATCCACTCTGATTCTTCACTTGACTATCAGGTGCCAAATCCTAAAATATTCCCTTAAAAAATTTTCACCTTAAAGACAGCTATCAAGTGCTCTATTCATGTCTTTTGTTATTTTTGTTTTGTAGGTGAAACCGGCTTGCAAACACAAGGAAGGAACTCCTGATGTCAAATCGATACGTCCTACAACTGCCACTGCTGCTTCCAAGCCTGCTGCATCACATCAGCCTCTGCCAACACCCACTGTTTCAACTTACTTTCCCCTTCCTGATGGTTTAAAAGGTCAGCATGCTACACAGCTACTCCTTGATTTACCTGCTGCCCTACCAGGGCCTAATGAAGCAAAGAAGTGCATGTTAGGATTGATTGTGCAGGCCACCAAGGTGAGTGGAAGTTTGTCTCTACAATTCGACAAATACACTTTACATGGCTCTGTCGTCGATCCCTAAACAGGGGAGGTACAGGGTTTGCATTGACCGCTGCATAAAAAGTACTTGTTTTCTGGCATGTACAAGAGACAAAATAAATAAATGCACTTGCAGTGGAAAAGTTTTAACTCTTTCACTGCCAGACTGGGTTTCTGCCAGAGGGTTGGGTTGGTATGTTTTACGTACCCAGGGCTTCCGCTAGCCCCTCGCCACGCTAGCCATGGCTAATATCCATACTTTGATCACCCAACTTTTTCCCATGTCAATTGGAATAGCAATAACACACTAAAATTTCAGCCTCAGGGGATGAATATAGTATATACGTAGTATGTATCTTGATGTTCTGTGATAATAGAAAAACTAAGCATGTCAAGTAGTCGTATGATTTGAACCCCACTGCAGTATTGATATCGGTTGCTGACTGATTTTATACTTTTTATCATTCTAAATGTAGGTTCGTCTGACTTATTTTGAGATCCACTCTGAACATGTTCACATACTTCAACAACCAAAGCCAACACATCTGAGGGGTCACACGTCTTTGATCCGTTACTCTGAAGCCTACGACATGTTTGTTAAAGAGGACAGGAAGGAGTTGGTACACATGATGCTAGGTTTGGCTGCCATTGGAAAGGACTGTATGAATACACCCTTTATGAAACACTTGGTTTGAGATTGAAAGTGATGCTTGCCCAACAGGGTTGATGCCTTTTAAAGGCTGAAAGCTCAAATAAAGAACTTTTTTGACAATCATTTCTGACCCAAATTTAATAACCTGTCGTTAAGTTCTGATGACATATAGGTTTTATAAGCCGGTTTATACGTATGCAACAAATAGTAGAATTATTAGCCAAAAAACATTAAAAAGTTATAAGAGTACACACAAAAGTACAAGTAACATCACGATTTGTGTGTGACATCATATTTGGGTCACCGTAGGGGAGTAGTTACAACACTGCAGTATCTGTCGTTGTCGTCGTCCTCGTTGCCCGTATCCTGTTTCCAAAACAGTGGCACGTTTCTTAACCGCTTGGGCTATGAACTTCGTACACTTACCCCCCCAGGTCAGGTGACCTCTGACTCTGGCGTAAATTGGCCGTTTGAGGGTAACTATGGCCCGTTTCTGAACCGCTGAAGCCATGAACTTGAAATTTTGTACACATTACTCCCTAATTCAGATAACCTCTGACACTGAATTTCAGTCTAATCTAATTCTCAACTTTGCCACCAGGGGACCAAAAGTTAAAACCTGAAAAAGTGATACCTCGCTTATAAGCGACAGCGACTCGTTTTTGTAAAAGTTTTCATGGTAGGTACTCCTAGCCAGGATACATCACATATCATACGGGTTTTTGAGTCGACCTAATTTTCAAGGTCGCAGAGGTCAAATGGCGTAAATTGGCTGTTTGAGGATAACTACGGCATGTTTCTTCACCGCTGAAGCTATGAACTTGAAATTTAATACACATTACTCCCGAACCGATAACCTCTGACAACGAATTTCAGTCTGATCTCAATCTTGACTTGGTCACCAGGGGGCCAAGACAAAATGAAAAAGCCAAGGGCCATTGTGATCACCGTATAGCTATTTAGTGGTGAGGAATTCATCCGGGTTAAGAAACATGCTAAATGTGTAGTATAAAGGTCAAACCAAAGTCGGTATGACATGTGCTGTATCGTTGCTTGGAGTTCCTTCCATAAAAAATATCATCAAAAACAAGTCACTAATAAGAGATGTATTGCACTTTTTCCTTTTTTAGTTTTGCCCCTGCTGGTGGCCAAGGGAAGAATAAGATCAGATAAAAATTCGATGTCCAAGGTTAGATGAGGTAGGGAGACATTTGTACCAAATTTAAAGTTAAGTGTCAGTCCATGATACCACCATGCAGAGGGTGGCAAGGTGGGGGTCAACCGTTTTTAACGAGATTAGGTATGCAAGATCCTTCCACTAAGACATCATTACACAGCAATTGATGACTCTCAAAAATCACTAGCAACCGAGTTAGGGGCAGGCCTAGTTAGGGGGCTTGTTTTAGCTTTTTTCCCCCTATTTTTTGTGTATTTTAGGGTCAATGTTGGGCACTCCTGCAGAGACTAAAAAAAATAGCTGGATTTTCCCCCTTTGTATGATGGAAGTATTTGATGAGATCTTCCATTCTGCAACAGGTCATTGAGTAAGACTTCATACTTTGGTTGTGCTAGGCCTAGTAATTATGCATACCTAGGGGCAGTGCTTAGGAAGAGCTCTCTATCGACGCTCATATCTCCAACACTGCAGGTCTTTGAATGCTGTGGCTTGCACATGATAAAGGTAATGATACTTACTTTCAAAATCAGAAATAAAATTTCCGGCCGCTTTTACTGTTTTCCCAGGATAAACCAAGGAAAAAGTGCTATTTTCCACCAAAATGACACTCATTGGCTAGTGCTGCCACCTTGTGTACACTTGATGAATTATAAAATAAATGCATAATGAACACATAATTTATGCTTGGTGCTGGCCATGAGGATTAGTAGTTACTGTCAACCACCATGATCACCCCCCCCCCCCCCATGCCTAGGCCTACTAACCTATTTTAAGTAGGCCTACCGGTTAATAACTCCACTTGCATTTTCCCCCCAAAAAAAGAACAAGCTCATCACTACAAATTTGCCCTTGATGAAAGCCCTTTGGGGAATTGGGCCCCATAGGTCCTGAAATGCTGATTTGAATTTCAAATAACATTTCGGCCTTGGCCTACCTGATGGCAACGTAATTGAATAAGCTACATGTAGGCCTTCTTACAGTCCGAAAACCTAAAGAAACCCCCCTGTTGGTGAGGATGCTAATGTTGACCCATTCATTAGCCTGTGTCATGCTGCCAGAGCATGTTGTAAGGGTTGGACCCCCCCCCCCATGGCTAAGGCACCTGAAGGGCATGTGGTATGACCTTCTTATACATCTTTATCAACCCATGCAGGGATCATCCTGTTCCTAAGAACCTTGCAGAAGTGCTCATTTCACATACTAGTAACACCTTCCATTGCTAAGGAGCCAATTGACCAAAGGTGCAGTTCCTACTGTAATTACTGTTTGATGAGGACAACCCTGCAGTTGGCTGCAACGTCAGAGTACTGCTATTGGAAGTTTTTAGCTCCTTGGTTGGCGGTGAAATGTTCTCCTGGAGTTGCTCTAGCATTGGCTAAATTGTACATATACATGTACTGGAATGGAGAAGTTTTTCATGAACTGAGTTACGGTACTGTCCAGTCCCTTAGGAGAGATCACAACTTTCCACATGCTACACTTGTACCTGTCTGCAGAGGACAGTGCTGACTCCTAAGAAGCAGGGATACTTTTTTTTACAAATGGGTGATTTATTTACAAGCTAATATAATGATACATAGAAAAAAGGCTATTTTGCAGACAATAGCCAAACCACTACTAACCACTACTAGGGAGGGACCAATACTAGTAACACCTCATTTACGGTACTACATGTCAGGCCCAAGTGCAGGATAGTATCAGGAGAGAGTCCCACTTTCCAGTAGCAGGCTTGGTTGTTCAAAACTGACATTAGCGCTACTAAGTATACTGACATTAAAAATCTATCTTGGCATTTACAATTGTTTACTGAAAGCCAAAGTTCAAATTTATCCCAAGATATCGCTATAAAATCATTTTTTAACTAAGCCCCGCATTTTACCTGATGAACCATCCGCTAGATATACTAGAACATCAAATCTGGATGTCCTTCATATTGCAGGTTATGTTAGTCAAGGGAGACAAAAACACAGCATGTAACAGTTTTGGAAATTCACCATGTATTTTTTTTAGAAAAAGAGAGATGTATTGTAGAATGCGAACAATGCATTTGCAATCAATGGCGTGGAAAATCGCAGGTCAAGCCTGATGAATGTACATCCAATAAAGTCGTACCCTTTCATTCTAAATCAAGAATTCTTGATGTGTAGCTGACAACTTTCACTGGGCTAATTCTGCCCAGTCATGACTCAAAGACCAACATTTCAGAAAATCTGTCTCCACCCTCTTATCATTTCTCTCTCCCAGCTCAAGAGTGCTTGACCAGCAGTCCTTATGATACTGTTGCAACAACATTACCCATCAAATTATTACTCATCTGAGATCATCTTAGATGATTATTATTCGGAGTATGTTGCAAAATACAAATAATACCTCAGTTCGATTATTCACAACTAGACTAGGCAGTTTGTCTCAAAACATCCAAATACATGTAGTACCTTACGAATCCGCAAGGGACGCGTTAACAATAATGTTGCAAAATGACTGTAAAAAATTGGTCGCACTGATCGTAAACATTGTCTTATTTTTCAAGATGAGAGTATGTTGATGATAAGAAAACGTACACCACAAATAATAGACCAGTATTTTTTAAAGGACCAGTATAGTAACTAAGGGCAATATTACCAAGCCCTCGGCTGCATAGTCACCTCCTATTCTGCACAAAGTTTCCATCATCAAATTGCACAAAAAATGGAAAAATTCAAAAACTGACGAAACTATCATGTATATCTGACTTGAGAGATTGCCCTTCTGTCCCGTCTGCTGAGTTTTCTAAGGCGTCGGCTGGTTGAACAGAGGAAGAGGCAACAGCGGACTGAAAAAAGATATTGATGGAGAATCAGGTTTGGCTTAGAATCCCTCATTGCCAAGGAGATGGGAGCCAAAATGGCATCAAGGTTTTCAGCTTAGTCCCTCCTCTCTCATCAGTGACCTTCTTACATGTAAGTCAGTCGCTGCAGGCAGAATTAACCAATATTCACTTTGGCTTGCCCCGAATCTTCTCCCCTTTTTTTTCATTCAACTCACCTCTGTATCCACGGGTGCTGGTTCTACTTCTGGTTCTACATTTGCTACAGATACTCGATGTTTAGCCTCACATCCTTTACACAGAGCTGAAAAGGCACCAGATTATGGGGGTAATGATAATATGATGTGCAATATATAATAGTGTGAGGACATGATGATGATGATAGACTTGTTTTGATAATGCGACCGGCCATGCTGATTTTGTACGGCAGTGAAGCATGACCTCCAGTGGCACTGGCAGGGAATCATAACTGGGACTTCCTGATCATCAAGCCAAGGCTCCAATCAACTTTCTAGGAAGAACACAAGTGAAGTGGTAAATCGTTATCACTCAGTTGGTTTTGCACCAAAGTTAGGTTTAGTCAGAGTGGGTATCATTACAGGCCTACTGCTTCTTTTCTACTTCAGTGATTTTGAGACTGATCCCTTACCTGAGCCAACTGGGACAAAAACTCCCCACTTGATGTATATTTCCCGAGACATCACTCGATGAACTGAACCACCATCTTTTCTGGGCTTCCGACTTGTTTTAGAGGGTTGATGAAGTGGGTGCTGGCATCTCCTTTGCTGATTCCATGATAAACTCAACTTGTATCGGTGGTTCGGGCATATTGTGGTGTCCAGAACTGGAGAACTCATATCAAACACGCCAGCACGAAGTGCTATGAGCTCCCATTCACTTTTGACTTGACTGGCTTTCCTGGAGGACATCCAACGCATCAAATGGGAGTGCACGTCCTTCTTACATTGTTTCAAGGGGATCACACTCTTGTCATTGGGGTATGAAGCGTCAGTACCACACTCGATATCCTTGGATATGACAGCAAATCCACATTTCAACTGTGATTTTTCAGGTTCCATTTTCAATAGACTATCACACAATGTACACGTGCATGTACACAATGCATTGTAACTGTAACTGTTGTTGTTGTCGTTGCTGGTGTACGTTTCCGCCTAGACCGTTAAGCCTCCACAGGGGTAATAAAGGCCTCTAGGTTGTTTGAGGGAGTGTGTGGGAGGGGCAAGGGAGAGGGGGGTTCACTAACATCTAAAAATGTAATTTTATTTGGAAAGCATGTGTATTTCGTCAGTTATCTGAGGGAATGGGCAAAAAATGGGCACCAGTGAGAAGGGCGCGACTCGATGTAACGACCTCGGAAGTTAGGACGACGATAAATAATGGCCAACATAAGACACGAGTTGCGACTGATCCCGGAACTACTTTATTATAATGATGTATCAATACGCAATACACTACATCTCCCTTTCTTTGAAAAAGAAGAAAAAGTTAGAAGACATACAATAACAATGATACATGAAGATGGAATAAAGATAAGACCATTAGAGGATTCAAAGGTCTGTAAATAGATTCAAGAATAAGTCACTTTAACTACAACAAAGTAACAAATTGAGAAGGGAAAAAAAAAACACACCAAATGTGATAAAAAAATTTAGAAAATTACTGATTTTACGTTTTGTAAGTTTCTCTAGTTTCCACACTATTCCAGATTACTCAGTTTTCCAATACCACTATTGAGTAGAAGACTCAAAACTTATACCAACATGAACCAGTCTAGTTAGCACGACACTCTACACAAGTACACATTTACTTGACATAGTCTTTCAGGTGGTTTGGAGCACTTGAGACTCTTCCTGTTCTCAACTGTTCTGGAGGTTTAGAAGCAGGAGTAGGAACTGACCTGACTGGAGCTGAACCTGGAGGACCAGAAGCAACAGGCCTTGGAGCTGCAATAGCAGGAGTTTCTGGTGGCCTGGGCTGAGTAGCAAGCTCAGTTTTCTCATTCATCAACAGATGGCGCCTCATGGGCTCATAGATTCCAGATTCTCTCGTTCTCAGAATGTGTCTCCTGTTTCTAACTATGGTCTTGCCAGAGGGTGTGACCAACTTGTATGACCTTGGACCATCAGCCTCAGACACAAATTTGGCTGGTGTCCAGGTTTTACCAGTTCTGTACCTCACAGTATTATTTCTAGTCAAGTTTGGAAGTGGTTTCACATGCTTGTCATAGTGTACCTTGTTTCTGGCTTTACATTATTGCAACCTGCCAGTCACTTGCTTTGGGGACAACAATTTAGGCTTCAGCAGTGACGGATTTGTAGGCAATCTAGTCTGTGTCCTTCGTCCCATACACCTTTGTACAGGGGAACCCAAGACATTGTCTCTAGGGGTGTTCCTATAGTCCAACAAAGCCAACTGAAAATCTGTGCCATCTTGCCTACACTTCTTCAGCATGTTTTTAGCAATCTGAACTGACTTTTCTGCTAGGCCATTTGCCTGTGGATTCTTAGCACTGAATGCCTTGATTTCAAACCCCCACTGGGTACTGAAATCTTTCATATCACGACTAGTGTACTCCGAGCCAGGATCAGAATACAAAGTCCTGGGGATGCCATGGGTGGCAAAGACTCTTTTCAGTTTGGATATGACAACAGGTGCACTATGATCAGGTTTCAGTTCATCCACTTCAAAATACCCAGAATAGTGATCTACAGTCACAAGATAGAAATCATCATCTAGTACAAACAAGTCTGATGAAACAGACTGCCATGGTAGAGTTGGCACAGGAGTGCTCATCATAGGCTCTTTCTGCTGTTGACTTCTACTGGCTTGGCACAATGGACATTTGCTTACAGCTTCTTCAATCTGCTTGTTCATTCCAACCCAAAACAGAACGTCTCTAGCCAGCTGTTTTGATTTGACAATCCCTTGATGCGAACTATGTATCAACTCTACCATGTCCTTATGCATCTGCTTGGGTACAATGACTCGCTCTCCTTTGAAAAGGATACCATCATACACAGTGATCTCTGCCCTATAGTCCTAGTATGGCTTCAGAACATTTTCTACCTTGGCTCTGTAATCAGGCCAACCTTTGACAACCTGGTTTCGCAACTTCTGCAACTCAGCATCATTCTCAGTATTTGTCTTCAACAACTTCAGTTTGGAATCAGAGAAAGCATGTACAGTAGGAATCTCCATAGCACAGACTTGGTAGTCATGCATGTCATCAACTAGGCCTCTGTAGTGACAATCTTTCAATGGAGCTCGGCTCAGACAATCAGCAACAGGAATATCTTTCCCTGACTTTCCTATCAGTTTGAAACTGTATGGTTGCAATTTCAACAACATCTTCTGTAATCTCAAGGGAACTTGTCCCAAGGGTTTCTCAATGATGTGGACAAGAGGCAAATGGTCTGTCTCTACTGTGATGTCATTTCTGCCATACAGTAGGTGGTGAAATTTCCTACAAGCAAAAACTATGGCCAGAAGCTCTTTTTCAATCTGTGCATATGCTCGTTCAGTCTGAGTCAGGGTTTTAGATGCATATGCTATAGGGTGGTCATGTTGCGTCAAGACCGCACCGAGGCCCCCCAACGAGGCATCGCAAGAAACCACTATCGGCTCAGTCTTGGAGTAGTAACTCATGACCGGGGCTTGTATCAAAGCCGCTTTGAGCTTCTTAAAAGCTTGTCGCTGTGGCTCATCAAAGTGAAATGGCTCTTCAGACCCTTTGCCATCTTGTCTCTTTTTGACAACCTCTCTCAAGTCACTTGTCACATCAGAGAAGTTAGGAATATACTTGGACAAGTATGTGGCCATTCCTAACAATGTACGCACTTCTTCTTTACAAGTAGGCTCAGGAAGTTCAACAATGGCTCGAACCTTCTCTGGCGACACAGTCACACCTTCATCAGTCAAAACATGACCAGTGTAATCTACCTCTGGCTGCGCGAACATGCACTTACTCAACCTGAACGTCAAGTCGCTTTCACGTGCTGTCTCTAGTGTTTTCCTCAGTACTCTACAATGGTGCTCAATGTCACCTGTGTGCAACAAAATATCATCGAAGATATTGGCGAAGTTTTCCATCCCAGCGAACATTTCTTCTATAGCCCGCTTGTATATCTCTGGAGCAGACTTGACACCCATAGGAAGACGTTTGTACATGTAGCGCCCCCAAGGGGTAGAGAAGCAAGTAAGCAGTTGACTCTCATAGTCCAACTGTAGCTGGAAGAAACCTTGATTAGCATCAAGTACTGAAAAGTACTTGCTACCCTGAACCTGAGTGAGTACATTTTCAAGTGTTCTAATAGGATGGGTCTCTCTGAGGAAAGCCTTATTCAAGAACTTTGGATCTATACACACGCGTACTGACTTGCCATCCTTCTTATGCACTACATGCAGTTGACTACACCAGGGTGTTGGGACACCGGGTGGTACCTTGGAAATAATGTCATTACTCTCTAGGAAATCTATTTGTTTCTTGGTCATATCTCTCAGAGCTGCTGGTATAGGTCTACTACCATATGACACTGGACCATCTTTGTACTCTGGATCAATGGACAGATGAAACTCACCAGGTAGCTTGCCAACCCTTTCATCAGGAAACCTGTCTGGAAAGTCCCTAAGTACCTTCAAGATAGGTTCTGGTACTTTCTCAACATTTGAAATGCGCTTCAGGAATTTGTCATCAAACAATGGCTGGTCTCTGACATGGAATACACGCTTCACTAGGCCTAACCTTTCACTATCCTTTGCACCAAGAAGATTTGGCACATTGCCAGGTACAACCTCACACTCAATTGAGTGTGTTTCACCCTTCATGATGACATCAAATGTTGTTTTGCCAACAGGCACTACAGTAGTGTTACCAAAGGCAGTGATGGTAGATGCTGTGGACTTGAGCTGCAGGTGACCATGCTGTTGCATTCTGTCAAAAGAGGTTTTGGACATGGTGTTGCAATGAGCCTGTGTATCTATTTTCATTCTAATGGCACCACGTCCATTTTCATAGGGAGTATGCAGCAGTACAGTCCAAGTATCACCTGCACTGTCTCTAGTAGTTGATCTAGTCTTGATAGAGTATATGTGGAGGGAGTCCATCTCCTCAGTGGGCTCATAATCATATGACCATGACTGTTCTTCATCATAGTCACATTCACCATCGATGAAACACACGTTCTTTTTCAAGCACTTTCTCTCGAAATGACCATACATGTGGCAATGTCTACACTGTTGATCATAGGCTGGACACTGTCTAGGGGCATGTTGATGACCACACTTTTGGCATGACCCATGATACTGATTTTGGCTGTGGCTGCGACGTCCACGACCATACCCGCGTTGCTGAGCTACTCTTGGGGTTGAGCGTCCACGTCCATGATGTTGACTCACAGTGGCACCTCCAAGGGGATAGTTTGTGTACCCGCGACCCCGTGATCTAGATCGACTACCACCACGCCCACGATAGGCTGCGTTCACTTCCTTATCACCAGCAGTGTTGTTATGCTTTTTAAACAACCCTGCACTTTCAGCACGTAGTTCCAATGTCTGGCACTTTTCAATCGTTTGCTGCAACGTCAGATCCTCGTCCCACAGCTTCTTCCTTAATACTTCGTCTTTGACACCGTTAGAAATCTGAACAGACATCATTCGGTCCTCTTTGTCACCGAATTCACACAATTTCGCTAGGCGACGCAGGTCAGTGATATAATCTGAAATTGTCTCATTGCTGGCCTGCATCCGCTTTTGAAACTTGGTAATGTGGCTTTTAACCAGTTTCTTTGGTTCAAAGTACTTATCAAACGCTGAGCAGACCTTGTCGTACTTGTCCTTGTCAGCGTCTGCTTCGAACACCAGTTCATTTTGAAACACTTTAATGTACTGCTTCCCCATTTGATACAGCAAGAGGGACACCTTCTGTTTCTGTGCTGCTGTTCCTTGCCCACTAGCAAGGAAATATAGATCTAGTTCGTCCTTGTATTCTCTCCATGAAGTGGCGAGCACTCCCATGTCGTGAGAGGCGGGGGTGAACTTAAGGGGAAGTATTCCCTGAACGGCCATTTTGGATTCTGCTGTGGTGAATGTTCAAATGCACTACGAATGTACAACGATGTTCTCGGGCACTGATCTTGCCTCGAC
This sequence comes from Lineus longissimus, assembly GCF_910592395.1. NCBI lineage: Eukaryota > Metazoa > Nemertea > Pilidiophora > Heteronemertea > Lineidae > Lineus > Lineus longissimus. Next base: position 14,181,813 of record NC_088315.1, read on the forward strand.
TAAAATCAGGCGGCACGCATAAATGTCAATAGGGGAAATCGAGTTTCTCACTTCTATTGATTCACCGATACTCTGCCTTTCTTTTCATGTCCTTGATTTGCGAATCCCACTTCTAGGACACCATGTAACGACCTCCGAAGTCAGTCGCAACTCGTGTCTTATGTTGGCCATTATTTATCGTCGTCCTAACTTCAGAGGTCGTTACACTCGACCCCCTCACCGGAAAACCGTAAGGGCGGCCGGATTTTTTTCTTTTGCAAATTAAAAAACAGCATTCTGACTTCCTTACCTGGAAGTGGCATCACCTAAAAAACTGCAGTGTTGGAGCTAAAGGAGAGTTAAAATTGCCTTTTTACTGAAATTTGAGATTGCATTGTTTTTGGGACGTACTGTACCTGTCATTAAAATGTACCTGGGGCAAAACAAAAGGCATGAAAAGGTAGCTCAGATCATGTACTTTCAATTTCAATAGGCGGTGTTTAGTGATAATTCTGTTTGATGCACGAAAATTGACAAAAGACTTAGCCTATTTTGAGGGATAATGCATGTTTTTTTAAAAGGAAAATGAGTAGGAAATGGTTAACAGCCGTACCCCAAAACTGTGGGGTTATTTTCGAAACCAATCCACCAGCCTTCATAGTACCCTAGGACAGGTCTGTGGTAGAAATTACAACTAGATCTGTTGACCCCCCACCTTGCCACCATTTGCATGATCCTGCATGGTGGTATCATGGACTGACACTTAATAGCTTTAGCGGTTAAGTAACGTGCCACGGTTACACTCAAACTTCAAATTTACACCATTTGACATATGTGACCTTGAAAATTAGGTCAAATCAAAAACCCATACGATGTCTGATGTATCCTTGCTAGGAGTACCTACCTTAAAAATATTATCGACAACAAGTCTCTAAAAAGCGAGATATTGCACTTTTTGGCTCACCGTTGGGGGAGTCTATACAATGGCCCTGTGTTCGTCGTCCGTCGTCGTCATCCGTTGTATCGTGTGGCACGTTTCTTAACCACTAGTGCTATGAATTTGAAACTTTGTACACATGACCCCCTAGGTCAGAGATACTCTGATACTGAATTACGGTCCGGTCTGGTTCATGACTTGGCCACCAGGGGGCCAAAACTAAAAACATAAAAAGTGTGATATGTCTCTTATTAATGATCCGTTTTCAATAAAAATGTTATGGTAGGTACTCTTAGCAAGGATACATCACATATCTTACGGGTTTTTGATTTGACCTACTTTTCAAGGTCACAGAGGTCAAATGGCGTAAATTGGCCCTAAGGATGTAACTATGGCAAGTTTCTAAACTGCAATGACTATTGATCCTAAATTTGGTACACATGTACCCCTTAGTCAGGTGATCTCAGGGACCGAAGTTCGTTCCAATATGATTCACCACTTGACCACCAGGATCAAAATCCAAAAACCTTAAGAATGTGATTATTCCTTAACTGCTTGCCCGATTGCCACCAATTTGATATCATGGGTACATCTAACCACCATACAGTGTATGTCACACAGGTTTTTAATTTGACCTACTTTTCAAGGTCACAGAGGTCAAATGGCTTAAATTGGCCGTCCGGCCGTAACTATGCCATGTTTCTTAACCGCAATGACTATTGATCACAAATTAAGTACACATGTACCCCTTGGTCAGGTAATCTCAGGTACTGAAGTTTTAGCCAATGGCAACCATACGATCCAACTCATCCTTCACTTTGTCGCTAATTTTGTGTGGGACATTGCGCGGCGGCAATTGGGTCAGCGTCACATTTGGATCAACATTGATCTCATATTCATGGTTCTTGAGACACCCAAGGCCTTCGAAAAGATCCTTGTTCTTCTCAAGTAGTGCCATGGCGCGTTTGCTTGACTTGTGGGCAGTTTTCTGCGATTTTGTCAGTTTACCAGCAGTCTTGGCTTGTTTGGGCATAGGAGAACCAGTACCTACCTCTTGCACTCTACGAATCAGGCCTAGTCGATCACATGTATCTTTGCCTAGTATGGGGGTTACATTCCCTTTCACAACCTAAAATGAGACAGAGCGATTAACCTTTTTACCGATTATTTTCGTTCGGCAGTCCAATGTTATTTGCCCTATTGGCTTTATTATGTGATTGCTGTATGATTTCAGCCTGATGGTGCTTGGTTTTACTGATTTCATGACATCTTTTGGCATGATGTCAATGATATTCGACGGGATGATATCGACTTGGGATCCAGGGTCAAGTTTGAAAGTTACAGGGAAACCATCGACAAGACACTCCTGTGTCCATTCTTCTCGATGTTCACTTTCTACACTGTCTATACATAGTTCACCTATCTCCCAGAATTCGTATGGTTCACTGTCGTCCTCCTCCTGTTCAATCGCTTTGACGGAGTGGTGTGCTGCTCCACGTCCCCTTGAGCTTCTTCCACGGCTTCTGCCATGTCCTCGCTGGTGTCTTCTGGATGAGTGACTTTGTTCGCTGGAGACGAAGCTTTTGCATTTGACGCAAAGTGATTCGGCTTTGAGCATTTAGCACATGTTTTTCCTTTCGCAGGGCACTTTCCATATTCGTGTTCATATGGACAGCATGGGCAGGGGTGTTTTCCTTTCGGCGGTTGTGATTTCGTCTTGAATTTACCCATTGCATGGACTGATGAAGTGCTACTCGAGCTGGCCTGCCCGAGAGTTTTCATTTGGTCAGCGTTTAGTTCAGCGATCTTACACGTGTCTATGGCTTGTTTTAGGGTGAGTTTGTCAACCCTCAAGAGTCTCTCACGGACCTTGGCATCTCTGATGCCACACATGATACGATCTCTGCGGAATTCTTTTACCAATATCGTTCGGCAATTCACAGTCTTTTAACAGGGTTCGTAAAGCTGTGACATAGTCTGTGAAACTTTCACTCTCCTTCTGTTGTCTGCTATTGAACAGATACCTCGACACCGTAGTGTTTTTCTTGGGCTCGCAGTAGGCCCCGAAGCGTTGGGTTACTGGTTTTATCTTTGTTTTGTCTGCTGCGTCGGCGAATTCGAGTGTCTCATACACTTTTTGTGCTGGGAGGCCAGCCACATGTAGGAAAGTGGCCACCTGCACTTTTTCGTCCTTTTTATACAGCTCACCTGCAAGGGAAAACATTTCCCAGGCACGAAAAAAGTCTTTCCAGTTCTGTGCTACATCACCCTCGAACGAGAGCTGTCCAGGGGGCTTTAATTGAAGCTGGGCCATGGTTTATTTTGCCAACTTCTGACACCATGTGATATTTTTTAAACAGACAAAGGAGGCCATGTTGCTCGAAGTGCATTGTGGGTACTTTTATTAGTCTAACAAACATATCAAGGTGGCAGCACCAGACGGTGCTACAGGGTGTTACAGAATACATTACAAGGGGAATGCATGATTTCCTTTCTGAGTATCAAGTCATAGCCATATTACTTTACTCTGTGATGTCCTTTGCTTATCACAACTGACACTACTTGCTTCCATTGCTCCTTCAACATATTATAGTATTGGGGAAAACAGGCATGCCCAAATTCAAAAATGCACCTCTCATTGCCCTTTCCCAACACTTTCCTCATTCCCAATACTCCCAATACTTTCCCCAATACTATATATGCTTGACGAAAATATATGAACCCGAAACTAGAAATAACAACACACTCTTTTATTCGACCTGAGTTAACAAGGATATTACACCAATATCGTTTAGAAAAAAGCATTTTTACGATTACAATCGCTGTACTTCGTAAATAGAGCCTCAACATGATCTGACCTCTGCACTGACTCTGCCAAGCGCCCCGCAACTACTGCAGCATCAGTCATTGCGTTTACTCGGGTATAATACCTAGCCGATTCGGCAGTACTCCAACCAACATGTGCCATCATCTGTTCTTCCGATTGAACAGCCTCTGTCATACCCAGGAGAATTGAACAACCAGCGCGCAGGCTGTGAGGTGTTTCACCCTCATATATTCCAAGAGTTACTGAGTATTCCTTAAAACGAAGATACATTGTTTGATAAGTGACATTATTATCTAACACTCTCCCAGATTCATCCACAATTCTGAAGAGGTATCCGCAAGAAAGATTCACCCCCCACTGTGAACACCATTTGACATATCGTTCTAAACCAAAAATTGGGCAAATATCTAGATCATCACAACGTTTTATCACAAATCGGTTTGCATTGCCTTTTACACCCCTTATTGTTTTAGTAATGGTATGACAAAAACTCATGCCTGAATCGTCTTCCAAACGCTTAGCCTCCTGTGCAGGTACAATGGACAGATCGGATGCCCGATCACCCGCAAAAAACTGGATTTTAAGGAAGGCCTGGTCCCGCATGAGAACAAACATCTGTCTAGGAAATAAATCAGGCCTAGTGAGTTGATTATCAATGTAGTTAAAGATACTGCGGAGTTTACCGATAAACACTGGTTTAGCCTGTTTAGGAAGCACGTGAGATTTAGCCTGCTCCAAAGCTATCTGCTTACAATAATTCTTTATTGAGAGAGCACATGCTGGGTTCCCACTATTCCGCTTAATATCCCATATGCGCCCCCTCCCTGCCTGCTCAAAAATATCTACCAATTTCTGAACTAAACCACTCACTGTAGCCGCAGCCAAACGCATTGGGCACGAACAATCTATTCTCAACTTATCTCCTAAATACAGGCAAGTAATGTGATGTACTTTAGTCTTTCCAAAAGAATCCTTCCAGACCAAGAATCTACGAAGTTCTCCAGGATCACATGATGATATGGACGGTTGGTGGGTGAATTTAGACAGAAACGACTGCAAACTATTGTGAACGCTATTTTGTCGCTTTTTCTTATTCAAATTACTCCACACGCTGTCGAGATATGATATTCTTGATTCGATAGCATCCATGTTCATCCTGGGATCTCGTTGATTCTTGGTCTGCTGGAAATACAAAAATTCCTGTTGTAACATTACACAAACCATAACCTATGGGCAACTAACTGTTGGCTAAGCCCTACTCTATCAGAGACAAAACCCCTCTTTGATGGAAGCATAACAACATCTTGTTGACCACGTGACCCTAAGCAGAGAGAATGTTTTGAATACATTGACAAGGTTGGCTGCCATATCGAAGACGATTCTATCTTTGGTACTACCATAGTGCAACACTTCACTTTACTCTGAACTAGAAAAGTCAGAACCGGTAAAATCATTGAAGATGGGGGAAAAACATAAGGGTTCCCTTCCTTAGTGATATCCTGTGCAAACACATTGATACCAGACGTTTTTGGACTAGGAGCTGGAGTAAAGTGCCTACTCATCATAGTATTGCTATCAAGAGCCATCAAATCTACTGTATGTGAGCCAAATTGCTTCTCAACACTGGACCAAGAGCTCCTTGACAACATTACATCAGACATATTCAACGACCGCGATGGAGCATCCGCTGGATTTCGAGATGATGGAATATGAAACAAGTTGAGTTCAACATTTAATGAAAACACCACAGTGAAGATTGACTTGATGAGATCATTCAATGCGCTACTTTTACCCCCCTGGTTCCCCAAAACATCCACCAGAACCTTACTATCAGTCAGTATATCAACCCTAGTATCCCTGATTTGGGGCGCCATGGACTCCAAAACACGCAAAAGGGCATCGGTCTCCTTTTGATTTATCGATCTGTCATCATTTTTATCCCAAAAATCTGAGAATTGTCTACCACTGTGTTCACCTGACAAGACCACCGCACCATACTTGTACGAAGAGGCATCGGTAGCAAGGATTAGCTGTTTATGACACTCACTCCTCCAAGACATGTGCCCATCCCATTCGTCCAAGAATTCCCAGTGTTGAATCTCGGCAAACAGCTTCGGATACATCTCCACCTTCCCACTATTATTGATACAGAGAGAAATCGCCTTCGCCACTTCCCTCGTATACAATTGCGCCCCTGGTACCGCTAGCGCCATCGAAATACACTTGCCTAGAAATCGTTGGAGGGTTTTCAAATCGATTTCACGTAACTGAAGGATAGATGTTCTCAAACATTTAAACGTTTGCTTCTTATGTACCGGTAAAATATACGCGAGCCTATCAGAGTCCACAATAAAACCTAGGTGTTTGAGGGATGTGATGCCATCAAAGTTACTCTTATGCAGCGCAAAGAAATAGCCTAATCTTGTTAGAAGCTTCAGTAAAGCATAGCCAGTTACCACAATACCACACACAATCTGGCCAGTGATTTGGTTAATATTCTCAACGCCAAATCTATCATCAATATACTGTGTAGTACAAATGCCTTTCTTCCGTAGACACACTGTTGGCACCATTCCAATCGTTTGATATACATAGGGAGATGCCCGCCATCCAAAAGGGAGGGTGTTGTATTGCATTACGTAACCGCCAAATTGGATGCCAAAATTGGCCCTACACTCATTAGACAATTTCACATGGTTGTAACCAGATTTTTCATCAAGTGCTACCATCTTAGCTCCCTTACCCACAATCCTATGTATGTCTCTCAATGTTTCCATTCTGAAGGGTGTGTGTTTAGTCCATAAATTTAAGAACCTTTCATCATGACAGAGTCGTGGCTTCGTTGGCTCAACCGTCAATGGCATTATAACACGGGGCATCGCACACTCCCCTACATTGCCTAGCAAACTTATGGTACCATTTATTATACCTTCTTCAAGCTTTCCTACAATAAATGACTCAAAACCAATGCATGTACTAGAATTTGGGAGAAACGTTTCCGGTGGCACAGCAGAATCATACATCTTCCCCTTAAATTTACCTTTGTAGGGTTTAAAGAATTCCCTGGCATCCACCCCATCTTTTAACCAATGCCTTATTCGATCACATGGAAGACCTGAATCCTCTACTTCGTTCAAAACACGGTGCCAATCCTCATAATGGTTATGGATTTCACCCGCGACAAACCTATCAGGATCACGTAATGGCAAGGATTTAACATCTAATGGCACATTACCCTCTAACACCTGCTCAAACGGTATCGCAGGGGTTGGAGATTGAAGGCTCTTTCCCGAATTCAATGTAGTCCAGTGCACTCCCTGATTTACACTCGACATTGCCGTCACCGGGTCAAATGGACACTTGAACTCCCAGTGAGGGATATCGAAACCACAAATGCTCCTTCCCTGAAACAGAGCAAATCCGGAATACAGTTTTTGGAAAGAACCTTCAATCCCAACCCACGCAAGATAGAATCTCACTAGGGACTTAGTATCCCCGGGTTCGGATTGTCCAAAAACAGATATGCTCATGGCTGCCAATTATAACTTGAGTTTTACCAAACAAAGCTTATCACTTATTCATCAAACCTTTATTTTAACCCTATTCCTTGCCCTTTGCCTGCTTCATTTTGTCACAATCAACAATGTAATGGGAGGGTGAGTTACAAAAATAACATCCCTGACCAGACTGGGACTCCCCCCAACCCCTACCACGTCCTCTATAATAAGGCCTTGAATACCCTCTACTTTAACCCCGGCCATACCCACTGTATGGCTGATAAGGATATGGTTGAAAAGCACTCTGCGGGGGTACACACTTTCCAAGGGTGATGCACGTCTCTTTCTTGGACTAAAATCGGAGTCATCATCTTCAACTACAGGCTTCTTCGGCTTACATGACTTAAGGGACTTCGACAACGCCTTTCCCACAACATCCTGGTCACCACCAAGAACGCTTAAGACTAATTTTGGCAGATCTATCTTCCCCTGGTTGTAACGGGCCTGGCACGACACTAATTGATACATAGGAGCCTCTTTCACACCTATCAATAACGCTAAAGTTTCAAGCTCCTGCAGAAGCAGCAACATCAACGATTCATTAGGTTCAACCTGTGTTGCTAGTGACCTGACCTTTTGCTTCATCACCTCCACGTCATCGTGCTTGAGCTTATCTGGTAGAGTAGGCCTAACTGTTGCCGCCGCTCCCTCTTCCGACCTACTTTTCTTTACCGGGGGTGCATCACTCGTTGATGGCTCCTGTAAACAAAATAACTCATGTGATACACATAACCAACTGGCCCCACCGCGATACTTTAAGTAACATTACTAATACTAGACACGAGAAAAAACCGAGTCTACCAAAAATTCTCAGGAGAAAACTTACCACTAACTGCTGACCTCTCGGCTGTCCCTTCTCATTAGCATAAACTATTGCCAGGTGCACGAGCAATCTCCAATTGGACGTGTTCGGTTCCTTCTCCGCCAGTTCAAATATATCCTGGGGTGGGGAGTCTATGAGCCCACTTACAAACTGCTCCATCTCCATCTCCGTAGACTCCTCGGTCACAGTGTCCAGATCCGGTCTTGCGAACTGCTTCACCTGCTCTACGTCTACATCCCTGAGCCTCTTTACCAAAGGCAGGAGGTTCACCCCTCTCAGGCTGTGCCTCCTTTTCAGTACAGTTGGGAGAACCATTGCCTGAAATTGTAAAAGGATATAAGTTATTCCATCAATACCAATATCCTAACCTGTTACAATTTACAAAGCCACCAATGCACCAACGAACCCTTAGTATGCCTAAGATCATTAGTGAAGACCACTGCCAATTAATATGCACATGTTGGGCCTACAGAGCAAATTCAATTCCATGAACATGATGAAAACACCCCAATACACACGATATTCAAATAACTTATAACCTTCCTAGGCTATACAAACTATTTCACAGCCAAACCCACATTACACGAAACTAGTACTCCCCATATGTACACTTTAACAAAGGCGCATATTTACTTCCAGTTCGCCATTCATCATGTTCATGCCATTGTATGTAAGGCCGCCCTCGACTCGACACATTCCAAGATGGCGTCCTGCATGGTTACATAAGCCTACGTATGGCCAGCATGGCCTCCCCTTCAAAAGACTATTTCTATTCTCGTAATAGTGTTCTCTGGCATACTTGCCACTTTATTGTGCCATACTCGGCCTTGCCCCCCGGGCTTTCCTTTTGCCATACTCGTCTTTGCCCCCAGGGCTGTTCTTTCGTCATACTCGGCTTTGCCCCCCGGGCTTTTCTTTCGCCATACTCGGCTTTGCCCCCTGGGCTTTTCTTTCGCCATACTCGGCTTTGCCCCCCGGTCTTTTCTTTTGCAATATTCGGCAGCCATATTCGGCAACCATTCTCGGCTTTCAAATCAAGAAATTGGTGAATTGACAGAGCTCCTTGACTTACCGATCCGTTCTGGCCAAGCGTCTAACACCGAATGATCGAGCAATGGTTTCGCTGCGCATGCGTCACTTGTGATGTTCCTTCTGTTAATAGGTTCGCAAAATCTTTCATTTGAATGACTTGGACTTTACTGCTGTAGGGGATGCACTTGCCACTACCTTGACAATTATTGAAAATAGGAAAACTACTGAGAGAACACACTTGGTGTCACAATGTTGCACCATGAGACTCAAAATCATCTTGATAGCCACGGCAATGCTCCAGACCCCTGGGACTTCTTTGAAAGTAAGGTAAAACTGCCCTTCCTAGAGAATTTGTCTGCCATCTTAGAAAGCAGATTTTCTGAATCAGTCTGTGAGGGGGGTACTGTATATGATAAACAATTGCATTAAATTTTTCTTTAAAAGTTACTGTTTCCACCCACACACAATGTAGCAGTTAAGAAAGGTGTCACAACTGTGTTGGGATAACCAATATTTGACTCTGGACGACGGTTCCTATGTTCCTTACAATTGAAAGACAATATTGAAAGTGTATAAAATTGCACAAAACATTGCAGACTTGTGGACAAAGACACAATCGGCAGGTGCTGCCACCTGGCATTAGAAATCTAAACTAAAATATGCCAGCCTTGGCCAGGAACTGTCTTAAAATTGTCACAACCAGAGACAAACTTAGCTTGGTCACATCTCTGATACAAAGACATATCTATACATTAATATGAATGTACTTGGAATGGATGATATAACAGCAAAATAGGTGCACAACAATTCCAACAAGCTCAGCGCCGCATGTGACGCACATGGTGGCAGTAAAACTAGCCGCAACAAATGTCAAATTATGTAGGTTTGCAACAGCCGAAGACAAAAAAACATGACACATCCAAAACATACGCCACCTATGAATAGTAAAATACTCGATCTCACGTCTCAGCGCGGGTCAAGGTCAAAATCGTCATCGTCTTCATCAGTAACAGCCTGCTGGTTGTTGGTTGTGTTGCTGCCGCCGATCATCATATCGACAATATTGCGAGGGTTATGAATGGGACGGTGTCGTGTCCTTGGCTGAACAAACTCACATAAAACAGATGTAAGAAACCGACTCGAGATGTTTATTGTGCCGCCGTGATTCATCCTCCTGTTCCGGTTCCTAGCCCGGGTACATATATAATATGAATACAGAAAAGGGAACGAAGTTCCACCACATCTCCCCTGATTAGACAAAATGTTTACATTTTAGTTCACAAATAAAACCTGCAAATTTTACCAAACTTCACTCAATGATTAGTTAGAGTTATACAGAGTTACACACTGTTACAGTGGTGTATTTCTAAACATGTTAACAAGTTTCAAGCAAGATAAACTTCAGAATGTTTATATTTTACATTCTCACAAATTAGGACAAGAACATGTCACAACCAGTGTGCATGGTCAGCATCAACTTGTGTTGAAGATTCAAATTGGTCTATTTGAAAGGCAAACTGATACATAATCATCCAAATGTTTTGGTCTTTCCCGATGTCTGGATGACCTTCTCAGTGCAACCTCACTGCCAGTACCAACATTGGACTCAGTGTGGTCACAACCCTGATGGGGTTCTGTGCTAACACCACTGGAATCACTGTCAATCTGTCTAGACTTGATAACACCGTCCCCATCTGTGCTATCAGTGGGACTTGTAATTTTGCCCTCCACAAATCGCTTTACATGCCCAGTAGACCTGAACCTTGTTGCTTTGGAATTTTGCAAAGTTAAACCACCACCATCTTTGTTCACAACTTCATACGGCTCTGGTTCAAAGAAAGGTTCCAACTTGTTTTCTCTAAATGGCTTCTGCAATAACACCTTTTGACCCTCCTTAATGCTAGAACTCAGAGCACCCCTCTTCTCATCAGCATAGGTTTTGGAAACTAGTTTGGACCTAGCGTCCCTCTCCCTCAGCTTGACCTGCCACTCGGCTTCTGTTGGTCTACCATGTTGCAACTGGAGCTTTGGCAATTTATCCCTTAACCCTTAAACCGCCGAATTAACATATTATAGGTAATTTCCATTGCCGAATTAACAATAGGTAAAACAATAGATTACGTATGTATAATTCAACTGCAAATTAGAGTTAGTTATGTTAGTAGTATCAACAAACAATGTATATAAAAGTTGTTTGTTCTAACCTAAACTTTCAATCTGCAAACTTGGTTTTCTTGAAAAGGATTCCAAATTAACCCCTTGTGGTCCAAAACGTAAATACAATGGTAATATCCACTCGTTATCGAATAAAGTTCAGTTCTTTTTACACAACACCTTGTTATTGTCAGTTTATTGTATGCTTATTCTGTTTTCCAGTTACTAACTAACAGAATAAGCTATTCCCATTGTTACTGCTGGTTCCTTGCAGCATCCCGGGCGTCATATTTCCTTTGAGAAATGGTCCTACCAACGCGTCGATAGTCCTGCACCGTGTGATAGACCTCAAAGCATTCTGGCCAACACATAGGCTTGTTGCAGTTTTTGCAACCATCTGAAGTTTGCACCCTCTTTATCTTTCTATCACAACAGACAGAGCAGTCTGGCTTGTAGTTCTTGGTAGGGGTCCAGCCAAAATGTCTCTCCGTTAGGCGGAGATCCCTGTCAGCTGCAAGACTTTGACGGCCACGGCGCTTGCGGGTTGAAGCCAAACCTTGTACCAATCCATCAATAACCCCTTGTCTGAACTTCAAATGTGTCATCTTGCCCTGAGGATTGACTTTCTTGTAAAGAATGAAGCCATTTACAACTGCAACTTCACGAATACGGTGGTAGATGGGTGTATACCACTTGTGGCTCCAATGAGGGAACTCATAGTACTGAAGCAGCTGATCCATCAGGTCAACGCCCCCCATATACTTATTGTACTCAGAAATGCAAACTGGTTTATGTACTTGTCTGAAGCCTGTAGCATCTTTCCTGTCCCTGACCTGATTGACATTCACTCCAATGCCATGGATTGTTGACAACACATTCACACGCTTATTATCCTGCCAAGTGCATGCCATGAGGTTCCCTGACTTCTTGAACAGAGGGGCTGCACCACGAGCCAGGGGAATGTCAGTAAAGTTTCTTGGATATCCAATGCGGTCAGATCTGATGGTACCACATGTTGCAATATCATGATCCATCATTTGCAAACTGAGAAAAGGTGAGGAATAAAAATTGTCATAAAACAAATGATGTCCATATGCATGAAAGTTCTGTGTGAGGGCGTCGATAACATCGTACCCAAGTCCTAGTCCTGTCACGTTTTGTTTACCTGTGTAGGGATACCAACCCAAGCAGTAACCACTGGTGCTTTCACACAAAGCCCACACTTTCACTCCCCACTTTATGGGTTTGTTGGGCATATACTGCTTGAAAGATAGTCGTCCTTTGAATTTCACCATACTTTCATCAATTGACAATTCTCGTTCTGGAATGTAGTGCTGCTGATATGTTGGACCAGTAATATCAAGCAGTGGGCGAAGCTTATACAATGGATCATACCCTGGAGTATCTCTGTCTGGCTGCAACGAGTTGTCACTGAAGTGCAGGAAACAAGATATAAGTTCGTATCTGTTGCGTGTCATGTATTCAGTGAACCCACTCGTACAAGTCAGCCAGAAATCACTCCAGTAATCTTCCAGATTTGGTTTTGAGCAGAGCCCCATCCCTATTTGTATTGCTAAAAAGATCTTCACATCTGCAGCAGTTACATCTTCCCAATCATGGAAGCGGGAGCAAGTAGGAAAATCAACTGGAGTATCAAAAAAATGCAGTGCATATCGATTTGTCTCTGTAACAATCAGATCAATGGCCTCTTCCGGAAAGAACAGAGAGAAAAAATCATAAGGAGTCTTTCCCTGCAACTGTCCAGTAGCTCCATGTTCTCTGGTATACTGAGGGCACCATAGCGGGACTATTCCATCATGGTCACGCCACTGTAGATCACGGATCCTTGGGTCATTTCTGACTGCATTAGCCCCTGGTTGAGGTGGCGGAGCATTGCCTTGGCCTCGACCACGCCCCCTACCTCTGGCTCTGCCCCTGCCTCTGGCTCTGCCCCTGCCTCTGCCTCTACCTCTCCCTCTTTGGGGGGCAGCTGCCTGTTGCATAGCATCATCAGAATCAGATAAGGCACTGTTTGGGTCACTAGAACTTTCCCTTTCACTAGTAACATCATCAACTGGTGGGGGGACATAAGCCCCATCATCATCATCAGAGGATGCAGCATCATTGGGACCCCCTGTAGCATCCTGTACATTATGTACACCGGGCATAGAATCATCACTGCCACTCAAATCATCGTCCAAATACTCATTTTCAGAGTCAGACTGGGCCACAAGATCAGCCACAACATCGTCTACTGTCATCCTTCTATTACTCCTGGCAGCCATTCTTCCTCAAATTTACCAAAACTTTGAGATCAAAATGCTCCGAGACTTTCTACACATCAACATACAAGAAACACTTGTAAACAACGCCTAGTGTATCGATCTACACGGAATACTAGCGCAGGACAAGCATGTGCTGCCTCCTGGCCTAACACAGTGGACCTAAAGTAGCAATAGTACAATTTCGACGATCGTCGCCTCTGGCGGTTTACCCCTATGTTTCAACGATCGTCGCCTCTGGCGGTTTAAGGGTTAACTCTCTACCCATCAGTGCTTGGGCTGGGGATACTCCAGTAGCAACATGGGGGGTGTTCTTATATTGGAAAAGGAAATTTTCTACTTCCTTTTTCCAATCTTTCTTCTCAAGTTTGGCAATTCTAATGCATTTTAGCAAGGTTTCATTGAACCGTTCAACGTTGCCGTTGCTTTGGGGCCAGTATGGCACGCTGGTTTTGTGTTCAATTCCAAGGTACTCCAGAAACGCATCGAAACCTGCAGCGTTAAAAGGAGGTCCATTATCACTTCTAACAGAAAATGGGAGGCCATCCGTTTGAAACATTGCATCCATAACCCTTGTCACATGACCTGTGTCAGTTTTTTTGAGTAAAACCACCTCAGGCCACCTGGAATAGTAGTCAGTGGTTACGAGCAAATGCTCGCCATTGCACACTTCCAGCAAATCTACTGCTAAATCAAACCACGGTCCGTCGGGTAATGCGGTGGACTTTATTGGTTCCGGTTTGGCACGTGCTCCAACCAATTGGCACGGGTGGCAGGCTCTGATAAAGGACTCGACTTCCTTATCGATCCCTGGCCACCAAGCCTTATTTCTAAGCCGGGCTTTGGTCCGTACCATGCCCTGGTGTCCTTCATGTGCCAGCCTTATCATTTTGTCTCTCAATTTCTCCGGAATGACAATCCTGTCCCCACGCATTACGAGACGCCAGTACAACCATAACTCATCTTTTACAGCATGGTAAGGTGACTGACTCAGATTAGACCAATCACTAGTCAAAATACACTCTTCAATAGCCTGTAGGGTTGCATCATTTGTAGATTCTTGCTCAATTACACTGGGTGTGATGGCAGCAGGCACTGCTTCAGTCACCACACTACGAGCAAATTCTTCAGTCTGCTTAGTTTCAACCTCAACGTTGCCAGAGTCCTCTATGGGCAGCCTACTCAACACATCAGCATAATTGTCTTTCCCTTTTATGTATTTCACCGTGTAGTGAAATTGCTGCATGAATAAAAGCCATCGTTCAATTCGAGCAGAGGGGGGCTTGGATCCTGGGCTGAGAACCCTTAACAAAGGCTTGTGGTCGGTCCGGATTTCGAACGTGGCCCCTAACAAAAATAAGATAAACTTCTCGCACGCCCACCTGACTCCAAGCGCCTCTCTCTCGAATTGAGAATACCTAGACTCCACATGAGTCAACTTTCGACTGGCATAATGCACTGGCTTGAAACTACCATCATGCTGCTGTTGTTCTAAAATCGCACCCAGACCAACTGGTGATGCATCCGTTACTACACGGGTCCTAGCACCCTGCTTAAAGTAAGCCATTACTGGACTTGAAGTCAACTTAGATTTTACATCTCTGAAAGCTTTGTCATGCACAGGCAACCACTCCCATTTGACCTGAGACCCTGTTAAGTCCCACAAAGGACTTGTGATGATAGCAAAATTCACTACAAATCTGGCACAAAACTGTGCTAGGCCTAGAAAGCTCCTAAGTTCTGCTTTGGTTTTAGGCTTAGGTGCCTCCACAATAGCTTTCACTTTGGCATCAGATACCTTCAGACCCTTTGAAGTCATGTTGTGGCCCATGAACACCATACTGTCTCCCACATTGCACTTGGGGAAATTCAAGGTGAGTCCATGTTCATGCAATCTCTTGATAACCACTTCCACTCGCTCATATAGCTGGGCATAGTCCTCAGCTACCACGCGGATGTCATCGTGCAGGTTGCATGCCCCTGGACAACCCTTTAGAATTTGCCCGATGATACACTGGAATTTCTCAGTCGCCATATTCATGCCAAAATTAAGGCGTTTGTACCGATACAACGAATTGGGCCCAGCAAATGTAGTTATATCCCTACAGCTTTCATCCAATTCAATCTGATGAAATGCCATGTTTAAGTCTAGTTTACAAAAAACTCTTGCTCCAGAAATCTCTTGGAGCGTCTCATCAACCGTAGGTACAGGGTGCTTCTCTCTTTTAATGGCTTCATTGGCCCTTCTCATGTCCAGACACAACCTGATGTCGCCACTTGGCTTTTCGACAACCACCAAGGGGTTAACCCAAGAGGTAGGACCAGATATTGGCTCAATCACATCGAGGCCTTCCAACTCAGCCAACTTGTCACATACTTTTGCCCTCCGATTGAAGGGGATCCGTCGATGCTGGGCTACAGGCTTGACATTCTGGTCTATATGCAATTTCAATTTGTAATTCTTAAGTTTCCCTAGGCCAGTGAAAACCTGTGGATACATCTTTCTAAAACTATGCAAAATTGAATGCACTTCCTTGCCAACATCGCAGGCATTCACTTCATACCCTACTTTCAGCAAATTCAGGTTCTCCGATGTAGGCCTACCCAGCAGTGTTGGCTGGTCCCAAGGAATTACAATGAAGTCAGCAACACAACAAGCACGTCCCGCCTGCAATCTTAGGGCACATTTTACCAAGATTGTCAGTGGCTCCGTCGCACAATATGTGAAAACCTTGCTATTGGAAGCACGTAAATGCACATCTATGTCGGCAGTTACCAATTTGAATGTATTTTCCGACATTAAGTTGCAAGTTGCTCCTGAGTCCACGACTACATCAGTGCCAACGTTCCCCACTTTAACGCGCAAAACGTCACTTCACAAATTTCTCCTTGGGACGTCACTACCAGTATCCTCAATTGACCTGAATGCATAGTATGCTGCCTCGTCATCCTGGGCCTGGTTGTTAGAAAGCATGTTAGCTGGTAACATCATGTTGACATGTCGTTACGTGTACATCGATGCACACAAAACAACATGTCAACATTATGTTACCAGCTAACATGCTTTCTAACAACTGGGCCCTGGTTATTTTCGGACCCGGAGTCAGACTCCTCAATCTGATGCACCCTGTCACGTTGCCTACCACCCCGACCACCACGTGTACGATTACGACCACGACCACTCTCCTTGGACTTGGGGACACAATCCTCCCATTTGGCACGACACTCTGAGGCTCGGTGACCCAATCTGTCACATCTAAAACACTTGATGGTGCCGCCATCTTTAGCCCACTTATCAGCACTGGTACCAGTCTCAGCACTGGTACAGTCCTTTGCAAAATGGCCTAATTGACCACAGCGGAAACAACGTACATCGCCACGTGACTTGTTTTGGCCCCTTTTGTCTCTCGGGTTACTACCGGCCTTTACAAAATTGACAGACTTATGGTCACTCGGCACCAAAATCAATGCATCTTTGTCGTGATACGTTCTTACAATGTCAATTACTTTCATCAACGTTAGCTTATCTTCGCGATAAAGTTTACTCTTCAGCGGTTTATTCTTTATAAACAGCAACACTCTATCGCGGACCTGATCACTCGTTGTATCAGCGTTTCCGAACTCACAAGATTTAGCCAGCTCTTTCAATCGGGTCACGTAATTG
The DNA here is from genome assembly GCF_910592395.1 of Lineus longissimus. NCBI lineage: Eukaryota > Metazoa > Nemertea > Pilidiophora > Heteronemertea > Lineidae > Lineus > Lineus longissimus. The sequence goes on from NC_088315.1 coordinate 14,199,068, forward strand.
TCGATACTCTCCCCTGGCTTGGGATCAGCCGTGAGGAATTTTTGTCTCGCAAGTGGCACATTTTTTTTAAACTTAAAATGACCATTGAGACAGTCCTTTAACTTACCGAAATCGTTTTCCTCTCCTTGCTCATCAGCAGTTTTCGTCCGGAAAATGTCTCGGATACCCTCTCCGGCTATGTGGAGCATTAGTGCGCGCCTCTGCGCTGCATGCTGTACCCCCGACGCCGCCACAAACAAATCAAAGTCTTGTATCCAGCGCTCCCATCACTGTGCGAGGGCCTCCGGCTCTCCAATGCAGTCAAATGCATCCACACACGGCAGCCCGCTCAGGGCCGTTGGCGCGGTTACTGGTGGGGCCATAACGAGATTTCCGACGGGGATTTTACAACTTTCGACACACAATCAATTACTTTCGAGCGTTTCTACTGAATGTCTAATCATTCATTGTTTGTTTTCATCCTCGTCGCCAATTTATGTCGTGTCCTTGGCTGAACAAACTCACATAAAACAGATGTAAGCAACCGACTCAAGATGTTTATTGTGCCGCCGTGATTCATCCTCCTGTTCCGGTTCCTAGCCCGGGTACATATATAATATGAATACAGAAAATGGAACGAAGTTCCACCACAGACGGGTCCCAAGAACCTTGTTTAGAATCTCCCATTCGTCATCAGAGAGACCCGGGGCCAATTCCATAAAAGCATTCTAGGCTTAGTTGGTTGCTAAACTTTATTCCATCTCTAGTTCCATGCTAATTCTATTCCATAAAACCGTTCTAACCTTAGCAAGGTTCCTAGTTGCTTACTATTCCTAGAATAGGTCTTGGGTACTTCTAAGTCTTTAGCACCATTCTAAAGTCATTTCACCTCTGGACTTCGAAGAGTAAGGATGACGAGACGGATCCTGGAACTTGCTGAATTGCGTAGAGCAATGCGAAGAGAACGCGTTTTCCGTGATCGTCGAAACCCTTTGGACATTTTTGGTGATGCAGAACTTGTTAAGAGGTGTCGATTCTCGAGGGAGGGGATAATGTTGATAACGGACATTGTTGCCCCGGATATTGAACATCCTACAAGGAGAAACTTCGCCCTACTCCCTTCTCAGCAGGTGTTGATAGCACTTCAATATTATGCAACTGGCACCTTCCAATATGTTGTTGGGGATCCTCTACCAGTATCTCCGCAAACTGCTTGGCATGCTATTCATCGTGTGACTGATTCTCTCGCAGAGAAGATAGGTGACTATGTGAAATTCCCTGATGCACGAAATATAGCCCAAATCAAGGATGGATTCTATAGGATGAGACGTGTACACTTTCTAGGAGTGATAGGCTGCGTGGACGGAACTCATGTTTGGATGTGTTCTCCACATGAGAACGATATCGACTATATCAACAGAAAAAGATATCATTCAATTAATGTGCAAGTCATATGTGATCACAAGGGGAAATTCATCAACATCGTGGCAAGATGGCCTGGAGGTGCACACGATAGCAGAATATTGAGGACAAGTCAGGTTTGTGATCTCATGGAGAGTGGTGCTATTGATGGGTTCATCCTTGGTGATAGCGGATATCCGTGCCGAAGCTGGCTGATGACACCACTTCTGAATCCGCACACCGCTTCTGAGCGGCGTTACAATTCAGCTCATAAGCGTACTAGGGTTTTGGTTGAACAAACGATTGGCAGGTGGAAACGTAGGTTCCATACCTTACACCTTGAAAGTCGTTTGAAAAATCCAGAGGATACCTGGAAAGTAATTGCAGCAACAGCTGTGCTGCACAATATCGCAGTGGACAGAAACGAGCCTCAGGTTGATGATGTTGAACCTGGGCGTCAACAACCTGATCTGGAGGAATATACTGTGTAGCGGCAATGATATCTTTAGTCTTTAATAATCATGCCGTGGCTTGTTTCATCCACCCTTAAATTACCGGAAGACAACACCAACAAGCTTGATTTCTTTTCCCATCTATTCACCACGTAATAAACTGAAAGATACAATAATTGAACAACTAAGTACATATTCGTTACAACAAAGAGACAATCATGGAAGACAATAGTGTTGTGAATGACATCATATAGCAGCTGGATGGAGGATGATATTATATTATGAGAGATTGGACGGATAAAATATATATAAAAATCGACAGAATAAAATCAACTCTTCATTCTCTTTTAATAGTAACACAGGAAGTAGAAACCTGCTTTATTGCACATGCGCTGTAAACATACAATCAACCAAATACCGGAAACTGAATAGCGAGGTTTAGATCCTCAACACCCCCACTTAAACACAGCTATCCAAAACTCAAAGATTTACATCAAAAAATTCAACTCAAATAATATTCACATTAAAATACAATTAACAATACACGTAAACTCGCATTTAAAATGCACTTCAAATAATTTAACTTTTTTTTTCCTTTTCTTGTATAGAATTCAAACTCTAAAACTGAACAAATTTGAACAACACACTACAAAAACACATCAAGTGATAAAACATCTTAATTCCTGCACCACAAAATAGGGTGTCACAAATTATGCTATTGTCCATATATCACAAATTAGTCGATATCATCCATTGTCACAACTTAATGTATGATCACATAAGACTCACATAAGACTCTCTGAACTTAGCTACTTTTCCTCTGGGCACTGGCTTAGTGAACACATCAGAAATGGTCTTATCCGAGGGCACATATACAACATCTAAAACTCCTCTCTGGATTTCATCTCTGACAAAGTGATATCTTATGTCTATGTGTTTAGACCTTTGATGCAAAATAGGGTTTCTGGACAGAGATATGGCGCCCTGATTGTCACAGTACAGGATGAATTCATGAGCCTCAGTACTACCTGTCATATCTTGCAGCAGGGCCTTCAAGAAAATCCCTTCCTGTGTAGCTGCTGATATTGACATGTACTCGGCTTCGCAAGTTGAAAGAGCCACTGTGGCTTGTTTCTTTGACTTCCAAGGAATCAAGGGACCATCTACTGCAAGCATAAAACCAAAACCTGTCACACTTTTGCGATCTTCTGAATTGGCCCAATCTGCATCGCAATAACCAACCAAGTTGAGTTTATCATCAGATTTTCTGTACACTAACTTCTGATCTATAGTGGTTTTCACATACCTGAGAACATGTTTCGCAAGAGCCATGTGGATCTTAGAGGGAGCTGACAGATACTGAGACAGTTTAGAAACAATGAAACACAGATCGGGTCTTGTACCCATCATTACATAAATGAGACTACCTATTATTTCTCTATAGAGTTTCTGATCAGTAGGTTCGCCTGACTCACTGATGTCACATTGTGTATATTTTGGCTTACAGTTCTCCATGCCAAATTTAGCTAACGTCTTCTCCATATATTTTCTTTGTGAAAGAGAAATCACACCTGCCTGTCTGTCATGCACAAACGCAATGCCTAGATACCATGCTATACAACCAAAATCCTTCATCTTAAACTTTCTCTTTAAACTGTCCTTTACACTCTCCAAAATAGGATCAGAACTAGCAGCCACTATAATATCATCAACCCAAATGACAACTACAGTAGTCTCACTACCAGAAATTCTGGTGTACACACAAGGGTCCACCTTTGACTGTGAAAAGCCCTGTTCAATGAGATGTGAGTGGAGCAAATTGTTCCAATTTCTCCCACTCTGTTTCAAACCATAGAGCGACTTTCTTAGTCTATACACTAGCTTTTTATCAGTTCCACTTTTCACTTCAAAACCTTCTGGCTGTTCAACATATAAGTCACAATCTATAGGCGCATTCAGATAAGCAGCCTTTACATCTAGTTGGTGTACAATCAAATCTTTCTCTACCGCTAATTGCATCAATGTTCTTACAGAGGTGTGCCTAGCTGTTGGTGCGAAAGTCTCATGGTAATCTACATTTGGTACCTGGGAATACCCTTTAGCCACAAATCTGGCCTTATACACTTCCTCATTGTCTGGTCCTAACTTGACATCATAGACCCATCTTCCCCCCACTACCTTTCTACCAGGGGGCAAAGTGGTCAGTTCAAATGTGTCGTTATCATTTAAAGCATCAAACTCAGTGTCCATTGCCTTTTTCCGAGCTTCAGAATTACAATCAGACATTGCTTCCTGATATGACTTAGGAACACTACTAGTCATACTGTAACAACTATGTATAGTGACATTTACTTTCTCATTTAACTCGTCGCCCATCACATAATCTCCATACCGCTTGGGAGGTGCCACATTACGCTTTGGGCGAGTTCTATTCTCATTCCCAGGTTCAACTCTAGCACCACCTACATCAACATCAACATCTGTGTCTACTACAACTACAACAGGCATAGCGCCTGGTACAATTACATCAGGATGAACAGTTACATCTTTATGACCTTCAGGTTTCTTTCTCAAAACTAAATCTTCACTACCTTCATCTGAAGTATCATCTACTGGACATTCTGGTTTCTGAACTACACTGGGTTCACTTGTGAACTTCACACACCTGACCTTTCTGACCTTTTCAGTTTCTGAAAAATACACCAGAAGTGCTGGACTGTCTTTGTCATAGCCCACAAATATACCTTTCTCACTCCGATCATCCAACTTCTTTGGGTTTTGTACCAAAGCATAGCATGTCGAACCAAACCTTTGCCTGTGAGCAATGTTAGGCTTAAAGGCCATATATCAAGGTTTGAAAACATGCTTGATACTCATGAAATATGTTGAGGGTTAAAAAAACAAGATCCCAGACATTAAAAAAATTCTAATAATAAAGTCATTATTTAGTTATTTCAATTTTCAATTTTAAACTATTTGAATTTCCCACCACACACAACTTTAGATTAGTTCCACATGTGGCCGCTAGGGATTTTTTGATGACGTAGATCAGGTCAGTCAGAACAAAGCAAGATGGCTTCCGCATACAGTTCAGAGAGTGAGAGCAGTGAATTTGAGGATGTTTTGGTCGATACAGAAGGATATTTAAACGTTGAGCCGTACATGTTCGAGCCATTAATATCACTAGATCATAATGAGAGTGATCATTCGGACGAAAGTGATTAGAATTTGTGGTTAATCAATTTGCATGGCAGACCTGCCGATATAGCAAAGAAGACATTGATAGACGGTTGCAGATGCATAACATGTATGATTTTTGAACAGACTAATGTTGCACAATATTGTTTCGCCTCGTCAGTGTTGTATCGCCAGTTATGTCATGACGCTGAACTACTATTGAAAAGTGACGGTATTATGCACAATCATCTTGACGTGACGATATAATGCCGTGCAACGTTAGATAGGCCTAGATGTCAGATGACAATAATCTGTCATTGACAGTGGCTGTCACTGACACTGACCTGTGTCGCTGTCACCTTGCTATGGCTGGAACACAAGAAGACACTTTGGGGTATCACAGGCCCCAATAGGGCCTACACATTATGTATAACAACCGACCTCAGCAGCCTCGGGCATTAAATGCAATTGACATGGTTGGAACAGCTGTTTTTAACAAGTGGCATTTAATATTCAGTTGGATGCAGATATCCGGCTTCATGTGATAATCCGTATCGATAAAGTGATCACTGCAAAGTTTGGCCGAAGGCCCAGGCTTCCAACACTCCAAACGTTTGCACTTCCGAATCCACAGCTTCCTCCTCTCTCGTTCAACTGGCTTTGGAAATTCATGAAAATGGGTCCCATCCGTCATTCGATTGTTCTTTGTGCTATCCTTGACACAATTCGGAGCCACACAATACACCATAGTGAATGAAACACATTACTTCCAGGTGTGCATAATTAATTAAGGCCCTCCTGCTTTTATGGTTGCATGACATGTACAGATGACCTGATCTACATCACAACTTTTGCTGAACCCGCCGCCTGGCTCTAACAAGCCAGTTGCTAGCCTGATCAGGTAATCAAGTTGTCAAACACATAATTGGCTATATCTTCAAAATGGATGGAGCTAATTGCATTTGGTTTTCTGTATTGTATAAAGTGTTAGGTACACTTTTGAAATCGTCTTACAGCAGAAAATGGCAAAAAACCTTGATATTTGACCTTTAAAACCAGTGAATGCCTCATATGCTGTACCTTTGATCCTAGGATTGTAACCTCTATTTCTGGTGTACGCTGAACACATGAGTGCATATGACCACAAACACTTTGGCAAACCAGCTTGTAATAACAAACACCGAGCCATTTCAAATAATGACCTCCAAGATCGCTCTACTGTACCATTCTGATGAGGTGAGTACGGAGCTGATCGTTCATGTTTGATCTTGCTACTGATGAGAAGGGATTCAAATGATTCTGATGTAAACTCTCCCCCCTGATCACTCCAATCCGTTTCACTGTACCATAAAAGCTAACATCAGCAAGAAACTTTTGTGTTGCACGCAAAGTATCACTCTTGTTCTTCAAAAAATACAACACGATTAAACCAGAGTAGTCATCCACACACCCTAAGACATACTTTCCTTAGCAGGGGTCTACAGGTCCTGCCAAGTCAAAATGTTCCAATTCTACAATAGAAGTTGCCCTTCTGTCTGGTGTCTTATTGATTATCTGAACCATCTTACCAATAATGCAAATACTACAATCAAATTCTTTTCTATCTTGAATTACCATACCATCTACCACATCTTTCAGTTTCAACACGTCCTTGGTGTTACAATGTCCCATGATCTCATGCCAATCTTTGAGAGAATGTTTAGCTGACTTCTGTGACACACTAGCAGCACTATTCAAGTAGTACAGTTTGCCCTGCTTTTTGATTGAAAATTGGACACCCTTTTTAGCTCAGCTGACTAAGCCGCCTTTTGCACCGCAATCTGAGCCCGAACTTGGGTAACTGAATCTACATTGTCAACATCAATGTCGTCATGAAGGTCATGACGAATGTCACTGAACACACCATCACTGTGACCGGACAGCGACACATGGTCCTCTTCGTTGGAGCCGAAAGCGAACAACATTGATGGGAGTGTTTGATCCTGACTGAACGAATACATGATGTATTAATATACATACACTTGAGTAACTTGTCGTCACGATCGAGGAATCGTAATAGAACTTATGTTGGCGAAGATTCTTTGTTCCTGTCCTTAAAAGTTACACAACGATATAGAGACACATATATTCTGATTTTCTGTCTTTAATATGTCGATCTTTAATATGGTTCTCTGAAAGTACAAGATAACAACATACTGTCAAAAGTTTGCTAACAAACGTACATGTACATAGACATACACTACACACGTCACAACCATGAACGTCTCTTTTGTCTCAATCCCAAACTGTCTCAAGTTCTTTATCAAGCTATCAAACCCTTACATTTCTTATTTATATAAATCATCTAAAACTCGACTCACATTACGTTGATCCCTTTTTGCATTAAATCAGGAACAAATCATTTAAACTTGGCAACTTTATCACAAAACTACACCATGCGGTTCCCGCTTCTTGTCATCCATGTTTGCGCACGCGCAAACCCACGCCCTCTCGTTGCACTGGCGCGAAATTCGAAATCTGCAGTTACACCAAATACAATCAGCGAGCCTGTTTCAGTGGCCACAAAAGATATTATTGCATCAAGTTTCAATCAGTAGTGGCACCAAATGGGTTGATTGCTAACCTCTTTGGTCCAGTAGAAGGCAGGCGTCACGACTCAGCTATGCTTAGGATGAGCAATCTGATCCAGGACCTCGAAGAAGTGGATTTCCGGATGAACGATGAGGACAGGACACCAATGTGTGTGTATGGGGATCCTGCATATCCCCTAAGAGATCAATTGATTGGGCCATTTAGGGGAGCTGTGCTGACTGATGACCAGAAGAGATTCAATAAACGAATGAGTTCGGTGAGAGAGAGCGTCGAATGGCAATTTGGCAAGATAGTCAAAGATTTTGCCTTCCTTGACTTCGAGAAAAATTTAAAACTCTATCTTCAACCTGTTGGGAAATTGTATATAGTTGGGGCGTTGCTGGCGAACTGTCATACATGCATATATGGATCCCAAACTGGACTCTTCTTTGGTATGGAGCCACCTCCACTAGAAGACTACTTGTCTCTTCAATAGGGCTACTTCATCATAGTAGGAGGGTACGAAGAACAGGAGCCTCTTCATTTGAAGAAACCTCTTTATCCAACTAATTTCATTTAACAGTTATGAAATTGGAATCTTGACTTGAGGTCCTTCAGTTCCTTGAAATTATGGGTGTCTCCTTACTTTGCCCAATATCCACTGATTTCTCTAGGCAGGCTTATCAATTTGTTGTTGTCAAATGTAGTTATTGCATTTTACATGTATATGTAATTCAAACTCTCACTGCAGTGCCTCCTACCACTTTGCTTTTCATCCACTCGGGCAGATGGAAATAAGTGAGATGAGAAGCTCTGCTATGGGAAAGTGGACTTTTTCATGAATCAAACCCTTGTATATGAATTGAAGATGTGTACATGATGAAATGGTCTGAACCATGTCCTCATCTGTTTACAAAGGACATGAGGGGTGAGCCAAAAAGATAAAGAGTTTTCAAGTACAGTATAGCATCAACTTTTATTATTTCATCTGACTATTTGTTACAGAATTTGAGAAGGGCCTCCATGAAACCCCTCCTCTCCTCCCTCTCAGCCTCTTGCTTCTTCTCCTCAAGGGAAAGCCTCCTTTCCTCAATGTCCGCCTTCCTCTCCAAATAATCACCCACATCAAACTTGGCTTTCTTCGTTGGTGTTGGATTTTCTGAAATGAAACAAAATGTGATACCAATGTTTCTTTTTATTCAGGAAAACGTGGATTTCAAAGGCTATTTTTGGGAGTCAGTTCTTCTGAAATGACAAAGCCAACAAATATAGGTATTTGTAAAATATATTTTGTATTGCACTTTGATTCAAATTTGACCGAGCTCATAATTCACATTTATTCATGTACGCCATTGCTCAGTTGCAACAACTGGCCGTATTTGACTTACTTGTAATGCCCTCCATTGCCTTCCGACAAATTTCTTCACCTTGACACTCTTCCTTTTCCTTTTTTGCGGCCTTGTCTGCCTTCTTCTCCTTTTTCACATTCTCAGCCTCATTCTTCAACTGCCTTATTTCCTGCAGTAGCTGCTCCCTTTCATCATACTCCTCCTCTGTGCCTGATCTACAAGGACAATGAGAAAGCTATCAATTTTTACAGCACAATTCACCAATGAAACGTTTAAAAATGAGTATTTTGGAGATTCTGTTTTAAATTCAGGGCTTCAGTCTTTAATCCTGAATTTAAAAGAAAAAGCTACTGGAGGCGTTTTCACTGGACATGCATGCTTTCAATCAATTTCTTACCTCTTAAGGGAATCCATGTCTTCTTTTATATAGGCAGCTAGAAGCGTTGCTAGTCTTTCCTTCAGTGACCTCTCTGTGAAAGCCTTTGCGTCACGGCGAAGGAGGGCAACAGCCGCATTGCTGTTGTCCACAACTTTAGTCCATTTGGTAGGATTGTCGTGTGGGTTTACCGCAGCTATTTCTCTTAAAACTAAGATGTCTATTGCTGGTGTGAAGCGAATAAAACGTTTTGGGCTGGGTGTTGCCATGATTCTGAAAATATACAAGAACAAGTGAGAAAATTTCATTCTCATCCAGTATCCACAGCATGGGGGTTAAAAGCATGTTTTGTACCAGTAACTATTTATAAGAAGCGCCGATGATGACCAGAGTCAGACGGAGGGAGAAAGGGTAGTAGGCCTAGTCCCAGTTTAAGAAGCTTAATAAAGGCCTAGGCCCCATGCTCAACATGCAGTCAAGTTTCAACGCTGTCAGAGTAGATTATGAGCTGTCAGATCATCAGCTAGTCCGGCTGTTATAAAACGCGGATTCCGCGGAAATCCGCGGAAAAATCTAACTTGGCTGCAGGGTGGCTACCTGAACCGCAGGTGAGAGTTTTTCATATTAGTAGTGTGCATTGTACTCCTGGTGACAAGGTCTTTGGGAATCCCCGTTATATGGTGCGCTGTATGCGCCGTAAATCACAAGCACCTTGGAGTTTGAAATAAACTTATACTCTAGACGGGCCGCGAAGTAAGTTTTTGTGATTGCTTAAAATAGACTCCAATGTGCAGTCGCATATGGTTGGTTAGGTTCGGTTGGTTAGGTTGATTGTCCTAAAAAAATTTCGTAGACCAGAATTCAGTTCATCATCGACTTATATTTGAAGGAGGCATATACCGTAACGTACATCAATCCGGGCAACAGTTACACTTGAAAGCAGCCTCGTAATGTGTTCCGTTATAGGGAAGGAACCACGGTGGTGTCGAGATAACATGCAAAGTTTATCAACACCAAGAAAAAAAGCAAGAGGAAAGGGTCGATCGGAATGGCATGAATGGCGCTCCAGAGGATTAAAATCTGACCGATGAAATGTGCAGATACTGGTAGTTCTTGCCTCCGATTTATAATTTATGTTGTTATTTGTATAATATAATTATCATTAAATATTATGCGTGTATTTACTGGTGGCTTTGTGATTTTTCCGCGTTTTATAACAGCCGCAGCTAGTCCTTGCTCATTGACATGGGGGGGGGGGGGGGGAGAGGACGTCATGGTCATGGATGGCAGGCGTCTCATCCGTCGCCATGATCAGTGAGTGAATGAATTAGAGATCGTTTTATCAATTGCACCGCATCCGAGTTCCAAATTTTAAATGTATCATATTTTGGGACCTCACTCAGGGGAAATTCTATGACTAGGGCCGGGGGGGGTCTTGATACGACTGGAACACAGATACACGTATGGTTGACCCGCATATGGAGGGCGGGGGGGGGGGGGAGTACCAGTAACATACAGTTTGCTCTTGGACTGTGTGTCCGTGTGTACCTAGTATGTAATGCATGCATGTAGGCACAATTTAGTACACGATTCACAGATCTTGTCATGGTCTGTGAACGGCACTTCACTTTACGGATGAAATGATCATAAATACCATGAAATAATTGCGCAAACTGCCCATTCACTATGGTCTTCATATGCTTATCTAACTACTTAGCACTTCAAATCAGGTATTTTAATTCACATAAAGAAGAAATTTAGGAAAACCCTGCGCCGTTTGACACTTGGGATACAGCTGATTTTTCTCGGGTCACGGCAACGCGATAGATACAAAGTGCGCGCGGATCGATGACGTCACGACATTTTATGATGACACGGCGCTGCGCTATCCCGGAGCTGATCTCGGAAACGGATTAGCAGAATCTGTCTAATGATACTGATTATAAACGGCGATCACTAAGAACACACATGAAGATGACTTCTAAAACAACACAATGCGGTTTCTCTGAGGGTTAATCCTCCTGAAGAATATCACAAATCCGTGAACAGAATCGAATGAAGGTCTAAACTAGAGGCCTGACGGCCTGGATAGCTCCGCTGGTGGAATAATTAGACATTCTGCTTGATGAGGGGAATGTGGTGCAGAAAATGTAGGAGGTACCACTGTTGTACCAGTGTACATTGCTGGTATGTAGTAAATGGGCTGAATGGAGTCTCGCCACTAGTCTCTGCCATGTGCTCATTACAGAGACTAGCAAGCCAATGCATTTTTCTCGTTGTGAAGCCATACTGCAGGTGATTGCCGGAAGCAATTGTGGAAAGAGGTTGGACTTTTTGACTTGATTGATGCGAGATTTTTTATTCCACAGACATACAGACATACATTGCACACAAGCATATGTTGTTGCAGACATGCAATACTTGTGTGGGCTATGAATGATGAGGAGTCATGTTATAGACCCTGTTTGCAAGAGGATGGGTCGCATCCTGTGAGGGCAAGAAATTCGTTCTACCGGTACATTAGGTTTGGGAGTGTGTCACTAAATTACTGGATGGGATTAAAGAATCTTGAAAGAGCTCAGCTGACACCTTGTTTTACTTTGTTCTGTTGAGTATGAAATGACATTGATGTCCAATCACTGCATAGGTTTTTGCGAAATGATATAATAGTGCTTTGAATGATCACAATGGTTGGCAGATATTGAAAGAAAATTTTGTTTGATCTTTTGGCGACCGTTGTGTCGATTGAAAGTTGTCGAAGGAGTATTGAGCATGTGCCAATGTGACACATGTGGTAATGTGACAGTTCCGGAGCTAAATCAAGAATCTGCTAAGAAATGAGAAGGAATTGAGCAGATGTGTAAAGTTAACATTTATTTATTGAAAATAATTGTAGTTGTCCAGCAACTGATTGAAATTAACATACTCTGATTTGTAATCATAGGTAAAATTAATGTAATCAAAAATGAAATAACAGCAGTGATGAAGTTGTGAGTACAATGTTTGGAAATGATGCCTTTCCAAGGATGCCTTTCCAAGGATGCCTTTCCAAGGATGCCTTTCCAAGGATACATGTAATACTACAGGTACAGGAAGTATTCGCAATGATTGAAATTACGAGATGGATTGATACAGAATTATATCTAAGCAAGGGTGATATAGAATGAAATATTTCCAATGATTGAAATGATAGATGAGAACATATGAAATAACAGCAGTGATGAAGTTGTGAGTACAATGATTGGAAATGATGCCTTTCCAAGGATACATGTAATACTACAGCTACAGGAAGTATTCGCAATGATTGAAATCAGTAATGTTAAAAACACAGATCAGTTATGAGATGTAATATATAAAGTAACACTAATGATCTAAAATGCTGAAGATTACAAATGCGTATGCATGATGATAATATAACACTGAAGCAATATCTGCTATGACAAGATTGAGAATTGCTAAAATGAAATGTAGACATGTCGAGTAATTTTGCTGGTTGCCCTCTTACAACGATGCAGGCCTGTGATGCAAAATGTTGTTAACTGTTCAGGCTATTATGCATGTAGAAAGGTACAGGTTGCTGCTTTATTGACTGGTTGTGAGAGTGGAGATTATATTCGTTCTAGGATAGTATGTGACGGTGAAGTTGTCATCGTATTCAAGAAGGAATGACTCAATATGCTCAGCTGACGGCATCTCATCATGTTCTGATGTGGATGACACTGTGGATGCTTTGATAGCATCAAGAATTTCGTCCAAAGTATCAGATCTGAATGCAAGTTTGTAAGTTTCCTGAGTTTGTGTTTGAAATGTGCCATCGCCCTGGAAGATTTTTTTGGCTTTAAGTGCAAGTTGCTGGTTGCCACAATGGTCACAACGACATCTTGTGCCAGTATTAGAGATGAAAGCATTTAGGTGACTGCATGATATACACTGATATTTTGTTGTTATTTGTATGGCAACAATTTCGGCCTGAATAGTTGCAGTTTCCAATTTGACATAATTGGTTAATGGTGGAATGTTAGTGATAGTGGTTTGTGGTGTAGTTGACAGGTGCTTTTCTTTCTCAAAGAATTTGACAGACACATTTTCCAACCTGTAAGTGTTATTGACCTGAAGCTGATCAATATTTTTGTCCCATGTGGACAGGTTAGTGATACCAGTGTCATCAGCAACATACTTTGTTTGCATTCTTATTGGTCCAGAGGCGACAGTTTTAGTTTCACATTTTGGGTTTTCACCAAGAATGACAACTTGAACATTGATTTTAGTATTTGGTGAAATGGTGGCAATTTTTTCAAGTTCTGTTGTAAACGGTGTGGGTGGTTTGTGCTCATAATGCAGCTGGTGGGATATTGGAGTCATTTTGGATTTGGATGTGAGTTTGAGATCTTGTTGACCTGGATTCAAACGAGATGGAATCAAATTGTAGTTTTCAATCATGACTGGATTTTTTTCCTGCACAAGTGTTAACATAACAGTCCCAGGGCTGCTCACCCCAGATTTTTTTTGTGTGTATTGTGACCCCCAGAATTAAGTATTTTCCCTCTTAATTGAGTATTTTTGATATTTTGAATGAAAGAAATGAGTATTATTTGCAATAAATGAGTATCCATAAAAACACCTCTATTTTCAATTATTTTAATGCAATATTGAACACAGAAAATACAATGAGCGAACGAAACCCACTTTTTGTATGGTTTTTCAGACCAAAACATTGCTGATTTGTCGACACAGCTATACAACCTAATACCTTCCATTAAATGGATGCACACTTGGCGCTTTGACTGCAACTTTCACTTTTCAGACACACACATACACAACATTCAAATCTTACAGGCACGTTTAAGTGCTTTGAGGTATACATAAAAGTCCAAAAAATCACTGAGTGGCCTTTTCAAAATGTTCCAGCAGCAGCCAATCATTAAATTTGATTTAATGTTGAAGAAATAAAATAATCACCAAGGCTTGAAATAAGAGGTATTGCATAGCAATTATGCTGCCTAAATGTCTTGAATTGCTCCACAATGGATGAGTGTTGGATCAAATTTGCTACACTACCGGTAGCTTTTGGTCAAAAGGAACAGTAGAACTGCTACACAAGACTAGAAAAAATTTAATCACAGGCAAACCATGCCTAAAATAATCATACAGCAGCATCTTAATCACTTTTATCAAAACATATAGTACCCTAGGAAAGATTGCCACATTCCAGATAGCAGCACCCAACTTCAATTGAGTAAGAAATAGCTTCACACAGAATGTGCTGTGACCTGAAATGTATGGCGATCTCCTTAAGGTACTTTACAGTCATGAAAGTTAAGCCTATAAGGACAAGAAACTAGAATAAAAATATAGTTACAGGCAAACCATGCCTAAAATATCCATATAAATAAACATTATGCAGCAGCAAGGTCAGAACAATATTGACTAATTACTGTAGGGCATTTCAGGAGATTATCTGCACCTTTCAGATGGCAGCAGTTGTCCTCATGCCCAGACTGTGCTGCTACCTGGGAAGTGTTGATCTCTCTTGAATATACCTTGCAGTACATGTACATGTACATGTAATTACTGAACTGAACTAGACGAAGACTAGAAAAAAAATGTTAATCACTTATCTGGCAAACCATGCCAAAAATATTCAAGAGATCCACTTCAAGGCCAATACACAATTTTGACCCTCCAGGGCAAAACCATTCTTATGGGGTCTCTGAACTTGGCAGGCTGAGATGGACTGTTTGTTCATTTCCTGTTGTCTTCCTTTTGTGAACTCTGAGTTAATCAATTCTGAACAGATTTCAGAATTGGGCCTACAACAGGGAACTGATCTGTCTCAACCAGCCAAGTTCAGAGAGTCCATAAGACTGGTTTTGCCTCACAATTGAATTAGAAGTTATTTAATATTATCTAAGAAAAAAGTCAGAAAAGCATTTTTGTCCATGAATTGAGCAAAGAGTCATTTGAGTAGACCAAACCAGCTGTGTTTGAGCTACTGTTTATTCAAATGGTGCTGGTAGTAGGCAGACTTAATCTGCTTTAGTTTGTTTGCAGAATACACTCGGTTGTGGGCTTGCCCTGGCCTGGTTTTCATCAATATGAGTGCTTCAGTTGTTTCAGGGGCCATGCTGCTCCTATTCCAGGTTTTATTCTGGTGAACTGATGAAAATACACGTTCACATTGTGCATTCGAATGGGGTATCGTCAGAATACCCAAGATGACATGGGCCAGGTTCTTGAACATCGGCACACCACCTCCATCCTCCATCTTTCCGATTTGAACCCATTTCTTGTCTATGTCATCAATGCCTTCAGCCACTGGGATCTCGGTCTCCGATTGATACTCGGCGAACTCAAGCTCCACTGTCTCTCTTGAGACACCTGGAATTAAGAGGACAGTACATTACAGCAGCATATGAATCAGAGGTGAAACTAGCAAGTTGTGAATACCACCTTTTTAAGAGAAACTCTGAATAACAGTAAAGCTTTAATATTTGAGTCACTTTTAGCTAGTCTGTCTTTTCCACCAAGTGGCTTTTATAGCTAATCCATTATCGAAAAGAAACATCACACATGTCAGAACATATCAGCAGCAGCATAATTAGACAATGTTAGAAGCAGTAATCAAACTGATTTGATATCTGTAGCCCATCATCCAAGGACCTTCAGAGAGAAGTCTTTTTCTGCAGGCATCATACTTCTATACTGTGGCTCACCACCTGTGGAGGAAAATGCCATTACATGTTTTAATGCTTCAACATTGCACTCACCTTCTGGTATCAATGCTGGGAATGTATCCAAGAAATATCCGAGGTCAGCCGCTTGTGCACCATTTATCCTCTTTTTGGTGTCAGCAACCTCAGCGTGCTTTAGGAGTGGTTCCTGAAGGGGTAGCTTTTCCTTCAGGTAACTGCAGGCAGCGATGAAGAACTTGCGGACACCAGAGAAGAAGTCTTTGATACGATGGCCTCGGAGACCATTATTGTCTTTATCAGCAATGAAGTTCCGTGCTTCTTCCCCGATGAAGAGGTCTGCATCTTGCCTCTGCCCCAGTTCCGTTGTCACGTTCATGTTTTCAATAGCTACATGCCGTATGGCTTCTGGCATCTTGTATCTAAGTAGCAAATCTCGCACTAGCTTGTTCAAATCTTGTCTCAGCTCGTGGATAAGGGGAGCTTGCTGCTGAAGACGCTTGTTTGCGTTATCGAATATCTTCATGGTGTGGACAAGGAACAGGCAAAGAAGCTTGTTTGTAGGTGATCGATAGAACTTGAAAAGCCTGCGTTCTCTGCAATCTTGGTCTTCTGGGAGGGATTCACTGGCTTCCCTGAACAGCTGCTTGAGAGCATCCCAATTCTCAAGTACCCTCTTTAAGCACATTCCTACAGATAACCACCTGACTGAGATGTGTTTCAATATTGTCATGTGTTCAACCTCGTAAAACTGCTGCCATTTTTCTAATTCCCCCAGGCGGGTACTGCTTTTGTCGAAATAATAGTAAGTCTCCACCAACGCATCCTCAATTCCAACCGGAGTAAATGGCAGTGCTGCAGCAGCCTTCTTTGCTCCAATGGCCATTAGGTGACACGGGCATCCCGACAGATAAATCTTTGGCTGCTCCTTGCGAATTGTTGCAATCGCCCCATTGACCTTGCCAACCATGACTGGAGCATTGTCAGAGCCAAAGGAAATACAATGTGCCCATGGCACGTTATGCTTGTTTACCTCGGTCACGACAAGTCCACCAATGTTTTTGCCTGAAATAAAAAGTACAAGTTGTAGAAAGAAAATTGACCATATTTGAGTACTACAAGAAGGAATCATACATGTCTAGTAACTTATTATTATTATTGACTCACCAGTAGACTTATCCTGCAATGGCAGGCAGGGAATCCCCAACAATCTCTGCTTGACACCATCCTTTAGACTCGAGGTGAAGACAACCATCGGATATTGTTTCTCTTTGACATCGTTGCTTCCATCTGTTGCAATGGAGAATGGCCCCCTCCTTATTTCATCAGCCACGCCCATTGCCTCGTCACGACCAAGGAATTTCACAATTGCCGTAGTTTTGTCACGTCCTGCCATGTATCTTTGTGCAATTTTAGAATCTGGGAAGGCAGCCTTATTAACCTGGTTCAACTTGTCGGCCAATGACAGGGGCAAGTTATTTTCTGCAATCAAATCAGCGTACGCAGTCTCGGCCCTGATCACCTGAGCATCCAAATCATTATCAATGTTTTTTTGGGGCATGAAGTTAGTAATTGCAGTGTTATTCTTCAAGGACTTAACAGTCTTCTGATGACTCCGATTGGCTTTATGGCGGGTAATGTCAAACTTATATACTGAAATCCACATCGCAGTATGTACACCGTGCTTTGAACACAGATTTCTTTGATGCCTCGATACCTGGCATTTTGGTGTACTCAGGCAAAAATACTTGTTTTCTCTTTCTCTTTTTTTGGGCTCGAGGGCCACCATCACCTGCCGAATCTTCACTGTCCAGGACATCAACGGTAGAAGAGGGACAGGGACGTTTCCTATGTGGACTTGGAGCAATTTGCTCGTCATCGCTGTCAAAATCGGAATCCATTGCATTTTAAGATCTCAAGCAACGCCTCAAGCAAACCAAACCTCCAGATACACCGCACACATACACAGCCTTTCGAGTACAGCGAGCGAGACTGGATTGGTTCGATTGTCTGCTGATAGGCGCCACTACTAACTTCTTCTAGGGCGGGAACTGGCAGGCGGGAATCGGGAAGCTTTCGTTGGACCGGGGGCGGCGGACCGGGGCGGGGTTTGAAATCGTTGGGGGTTGTTAAAGAAAACGTACAAAGCACATGAAATAACGTACAATTTTAACAAACATCAATGCGTATTTTGAAAAATATTTGCGTACTTTATTCATGAAATGAAATGCGTACAAATTCTTACAATTACGTACTTGCGTATTCAGACATCACAACGCGTACCAAATACGTTAATTACGTATGGGTGCGAAGCCCTGCAGTCCTGAAGATGTCGGGATCAAAGGTAATGCCATGGCAATACTGGTCCTGCTGTACTTGAAGCTCGAATGTGATGAAATTTTTTCTCTCCTGAACAGCATGTAGGTACCCTTGCATCTGATTTTGTGTGTGATCTTTTTTTGGTGTTAGTGCAGTAGTTGAACTTGTAGAAACCTTGGTACCTGAAAATACAAGGTCATTCTGAAGATAAGTGAAGTAGAAACAAAGGAAGTGATGAATATTTACAGATATTATAAGGAAAAAGGATCCAGAATCTTTCAAGAAGAAGTAAGGTAAAGAAGGACTTTTACCAGAAGCGTTTTTTTTTATTAACCTTTGCTGTCACATTGAACATAATTTTTCTTGGTGATGTACTTGCAAAATGTGCTTCTCCTCTTAGTCTAGGAATAGGATCTACAGCTTTGTGGTGTTCTATCTTCTTTAATTCAGGTATAGTTGTTCTTTGCTTCTCCTCTTAGTCTAGGAAAAGGATCTACAGCTTTGTGGTGTTCTATCTTCTTTAATTCAGGTATAGTTGTTCTTTTAGGACAAAACACTTTACCTGATAATGTTGTTGTTTGTTCACGTTTGTTCATAGCTGTGGTAGAAGTTGATGGAAGGGCTGTAAAAATTTAAAAAGTAAAATTCAAAACTGGATTAATTTGGTAATAATGCTGACAAACCTGAAGAAAAACCCAAAAGAGGTAAGGCCCAGTTTGTTTTCAGTTGCTACTTCTTTAAAAAAGTTTTTATAGATCCTCCAATTTCTTATTACAGGTCTCTTCAAAACCCTCTGCTGATATTGACTGAATTATTGCTGTCATTGACATTTCAAGAGACAACACTTACGTGATTTTTTGTTTATTTTTTCTGGGCTGAATAGTATCTTCTGTTTTGGTGGAGTACAAATGGATGGAGGAGCTGTAAAATAGGGACAAATATATAAAAGAATAGTCTTTTGACATTGTATAAATACAGAGTGAAATGATTTTATGTTTCTAAGGTGTGTCATCAGCTTTTAGCCTGTTCGATTGGATAGTCTGAATTCAACCCCACATAACGCCTGTCACCAAGTATTAGCGACTAATAATAAGTTTGTAAGATGTTTTTCAAGCACCTTAGATGAAGAGGGAAAATGGGTAATGGCTGCAGTGTTCTGATGTCTTTGTTCCATAGATGAGGTATTTGACAATGTCATTAGAAGAGTAGAAAATATTGTAACGATGCAGCAGAGTGAATAAAAGAATGGTCTCCAAGAGTGACTGTGTGTGGTAATTGCAGTTATTTCCGTTTTTTGTTTGAAATTCGTTGTTTAGGGTTCACTCTAAGGTATTTTATGGGTTCAAAATATACCTGTTGTTTCAACGTGGGTCTTCTGCTTTTTGGGAGAAGGGGTGGGCAGTTGCTTCTTGTTTTGTTTTCTTAGAATAGGAGATGCGATTGCTGAAATCATGAAAATACTCCTAGGTTAACAGGCAAATGACAAGACAGTTGACGCTATGGAGTAGATAGGTCAGATTTTACAATTGGTATCTCTTTCATAACTGATAAAATTCATGATCATCTCTTGTATGAAGGAAAAGTAGTCATGTTTAGAAATAAGGCACTTTCATGACTTTGCCAAAAGAATGGAAATATTGGATGCTAGATGTGGGCTTCCAGAAGAACGAGTAAGAAGACTTGGATATTGGATGTTATAGAAGGGTTTTTTTGTTATTCCACCGGACATTTTATCTTGCACTAATGTGGAATAGAAGCTGTTGTCTGAGTGTCATATTTACCTACCTGTGATTTTTGTATCAGCTTTTCCTGTTTCAGGAACCACTGCCACTGCTTTCGTTGAGGTGTGAGCTGGAGATATATGTGCATCTGAAACACGAGTTGTGAAGGAGTTATACTCATATGATTTAAATATGTCAGATGTTACACTAACATGACAAATAAGTTAGATCTGTTTCAACTGTGAATCAAGTAATAAGTAAGCGTGTTCAGTAGACATGAAATATAACTACGTTTTAAGAAGATTATAAAGGTATTAGGCAAATGTAAGAGAATGATTTTTACTTTAAGGCACCTCAAAAAGACAGGAGTTGAGTTAGAGATGCAGTATCCTGCAACAGTTTTGCAATGCCTCATATACAGCTTCTAGAATCTTTGTTCTCTACAAAGAAGTATAGAGTTGGTAGAGTGTTAAATTTTGGTCTGGGGTTTAGAGATGTTATGTAAATAGGCCTTTTATTTAGGGTACTGTACTGCTATTGAAGAGACCTGTAATAAGAAATTGGAGGATCTATAAAAACTTTTTTAAAGAAGTAGCAACGGAAAACAAACTTGGCCTTACCTCTTTTGGGTTTTTCTTCAGGTTTGTCAGCATATTATTACCAAATAAATCCAGTTTTGAATCCATATTTACATCAGCGATGGTCTCATTTGATAACTGAAAAAAGAAAAATATTGCAAATTGAGTAAATTTTTTCTACAACTGATGGCAAATGCTATTGATTTCATGAAAAGAAGACCAAGTCTATCGTCTGCACCCTGAATAAACAAAAACATAATCATTATGTGTATTCAAAACACATTGGCAATCAGTGAGATAGACTGGGACCCAAAACCGTTAATACTGAAAGGACAAGCATTTGCATATTGTGTGGAGGCAAGTTGACCAGAAATCACTTCTTTACTTGTGACAATTTAGGAACATTGCAGTGATAATATATTGTGATCAGATATTACTGATGTGATGACTTCAATCTTCGGTCTCATGTTAGTAAATGCCCAGTCAATAAGTGTGTTGTAGATGGTTGTTGGTTGCACAATAAGTTGTGGGCTACAAAGAATGGATTCTATTTTTGAGACTGTGGAGTAGTTTGTAGCAAGTGAAGCATCTATATTGAAGTCACCAACTATGACATATGGAAAGTCATAGTTAATGCAAAATTTCATTTTTTGCATTGTTGTTTCGAGGGTCGGTATTGTGCAATTATTTGATTTATAGAATACAATTATTTGAATATATCCATTTATTGGAGATAGTGCAGATACAATGGAGTATTCGAATTCATTGTGAGATACATGGTTTGTATATAGGATGCTGTATGTTTTTTTATATTATATAAGTATAGGGCTATACCATGAGGTGGGCGTACATGAGTGGATTGAGTTTGGTCATTTCGGATGATATTATGGAAATTCGGTAATAGGTAGTCATCATTGCTGTCAGAAGTTCTGAGACGAGATTCTGCTAGAGCTACAGTATCAGCACAGGTGTAATTTAGATCAGGCTGTATATCTTTGTAGTGCAGATGCAGTGAACGTTTGTTCTGGAATAGAATGCGATGCTTATCAGGTGACAATTGCGAGACTGGTGTATAACAGAGTTGGACCTGTTTTTCATTTCATAATCTTGCCATTTCAAGAACCACTTTGTTATCCAATGATATTTTTTTCTCATTTAATTCTAGTATATATAAATTTTGAAGCTTAGTAACTCGACTAAGAGCTGTGTAATGAATATGTGAACACTTTTGGAGGCCTAGGTGGATGACAGCTGTTGGTACTGTATATCCCTGGGTTTTATGTATTGTCCCGGGGCCAATTCCATAAAAGCATTCTAACTTAGTATGTTACTAGGCCTTAGCAAAATTCCAAATGCTTAGTTGGTTGCTTGTTATGCCCGCTGTACACGATCCCTTAAAATTGGATGAAAAAAATTTGACCGAAAAGATTGATCGTGTATGGTGGGAAATTGGATGAAATATTTTCCATCAATCAAAGATTGATGGAATAGAGCCGGTCCTATTTTTGAATGACGAATTGATAAAATTTGACCGTGTACAGCGGGCATGGATATTTATTGAACAATTAACCCTATTGAATTGAATTGTTCGTGGGTTCACCGAAATCAATGATCGTCCATTCCTCCTTCATGATGACGGTGGTTATGCAATTTGACGGATTTGTAATGCAAGGCCTAAATTCCACAGTTTGCCTCTCATAGACGACAACATGGGCAGGACGCAGAGGGCAGTGGAAATCATGATAGAGTCGTATAGGGCCCACCCAATCCTATACAACACCAAAGATGCCCTGTACCACAATCGCGTTAAGAAGGAACTGGCCTACCAAGAGGTACTTGAGGATGTCTGCAAGGAAAAGAGTGACTGCACGGTTGATGACGTGAAGAAAAAAATGAACGGGCTACGTAGAAACTTTGCTAGGGAAATGGAGAAGATAAACAAGACCAAAAGAAGTGGTGCTGCGGCAAAGGATGTGCACAAGCCAACCGTATGGTGGTTCCAGAAGCTGCTCTTTCTTAAGGACCACGTAGAGGCGAGGCCCAGTTCTTGCTCAATGTCGAGAGGCACAGATTGCAATGAAACACTTGACAAGGTAATTAATTCTTAACATCATTTTATTTCTCTGACTACAACAGAATTATTCACTGACTGTACACACACAGTTATACAAGAATGGCTGCCTCATTCTACGCTGCAAATTTACCTTGCCACGATACTCGACCAATATTATTGATATAGGAGCAAAGGTAGTCTCTCTGAGCCTGAGCCGCATTTGTAGACCTGTTGCCAGCTTGAGATGAGATGCGTTCATATGCTACTTCCGACTTTCTCACCTCTCTCCAATCACCATCTGTTACCTGGCCTCTGCTCGTGTCTTCTCTATCCATGGAACTAGGAGGGAAGTACCGAGCAGGGCTCCTCGTGCGGAGATAGTTGTGAAGGGCGCATGTAGCAAGGATTACTCTCTCTACCTTATCGGGTGATAATAACATCGGTGCAAGAAGGACTCTGAAGCGATTTGCCAGAATCCCAAACGCATTCTCAACAACGCGTCTCGCCCTGCTCAGCCTGTAGTTAAAAATTCTGTGGTCAATATCAAGGTTTCGAAACGGGTACGGTTTCATCATGTAAGTATGCAGAGGGAATGCATCGTCTCCTACCAAAAAATAAGGAATTGGGGCGGTACAATATTTCAGGGGTTCAGCATCTGGAAAATCTATACTTCCGTCTACTATAGCCTTGTTTAGGTCACTTTTAGCAAAAACACCCCCATCTCCCACACGGCCATTTGTCCCTGCGTCAATCATAAGAAATTTATAGTCTGCATCAACCAAAGCGAATAGAATCAAACTATGGGTATTCTTGTAGTTGAAAAAGTACGATCCACACTTCAGAGGTGGGCGAAAAGTCACATGTTTGCCGTCGATAGCTCCAAGACAGTGGGATAGATTCCATCTGTACTCAAAATCTCTAGAAACCTGAAGCCACTCTTGTGCGTTCGCTGGCATCTGAAAAAAGGAAAAGTTGCAATGTTAACCTCCACTTTCAGGACTCCTCTGCTAATGACGACTCCGACCAAGAGTTGCATGATGAATCACCACGTCCTGGAACGCCATCGGTAGGATACTCAGCAAAACCGTGCACATCCCAGGAACCGAGTAGACCTAAACCAAGGGCGAAAAAGAGTCGTTCTGTAGAGGAGTCGATGTTGCACACAGCAGCTGATGCTTTGACTGAATTGAAAGATGCTGTTGTCAGCTCAAACATGAAAGCACTAGTACACCAACGCAGAACGAGGACCAATTTGATATTTTTGGTAAATTTGTGGCTTGCGAAATGCGCAGCCTGCAGCATGCTGACATAAGGCAAAGTGCAAAAAGGAAAATAAACATGGCGCTTCTTGATGCGCAAGAGTCTGAGTTGGGCAGAAATACTCAGTTGACTAGAAGAGTCCCTCCGCAGCACATTAATAATGCAACAGTTCCTCCTGGAAAACATGGTTACAACCAGCAGTGTTCCATCATGACGTATAGCGGTCAGCCTAGTCGTAAAGATTTTCCAAATGTAACAACTTCAAATGCATGTAGCATGGGGAACACCGCTGATATTCTTGGTAATGCCATGATGCAAACATTTTACAGTACTGAATGATTGTGCATTTAAGTATTTTGTTATTGTAAAGTCAGCTACAGCAAGAAATAAAAAATGGTTAAAAGGAAAACATTGCAGTGTCATTTTCATAGTGTTCGTATTACCTTTATGAAATCGCCTTTCAAAACCGTGTAGAGGGCATCGCACATCTCTGGAACAATTCTACCTATCGTGCAGGCGCTAATCCTTGTTGAGAACTCTAGACTTTGGAATGTTTCTCGAGTTGCCAAGAAACGCAACGTCACCGCTAAACGTTCGGCAGGAGTGATTGCCTGGCGCATATTGGTGTCTGACCTATAAACGTATGGAATGACTCTATCAACGAGATCAACAAATATCTCTTCATCCATACGCAGATAGTTTTTGTAAGAAGCGGGGTCTTCCAGCCTGAGCTCCTCGTTTAGCATGGCATATGCCCCTTTGGATGCTCTTCGAAGGATCCATGGCCGTGTCCAATATCGGCGTCGTCGTCGTCGTTTCTTCTTCAATGCGGCCATGGCTATTGCCATAGCAGCAACGGCAGCTGACGCAGCAACGGCCACAAACAGTCTTGACTGCACGGGAGCCATTTTGTGAATGATTGGATGAAAATGATTGACCGTGTATGGCGGGACCCTCTACATACAAATTTGACCAAAAAGATTGATGAAAAAGTTTGATGAAAATGATTGACCGTGTACAGCGGCCATTAGCAAGCAACTTAATCGTATTCCATAAAACCATTCTATGAACCATTCTTACTAGTTGCTTGCTAAACATTGGCTGGAATGGTGTGTTCATTACGAAACCACAAAACCACATTGGTCAATTTCATTTCACAATGAGGAAAGGGTTCAATTCAGGACATGGCGTTAGGCCTAAGCATTTGGTGTGTATTCAGAATAGGGCTGGAGAGCAGACGCTTCAAAATGGCAACTGCAAAAGTTGTTCAAGCTGGAAAGAGACAAAGGAACCTAACTACTCGGCCCAGGAAAACCTTTTTCTTGCTGAGTGCTACGAAGAGTTTAAGGATATCATAGACGCACCACACAGGGATGCCAATATCAACGCGAAGAAGAACGAAGCATGGGACAATATCTGTGCACAACACAAGGCAAGTTTCCCGCATATTGAACGTTCTAAGGATGATCTGAAACTGAAGCTTTCCAAACTGAAGATGGAATCTCGAGAGAAGCTTCTGGAGAAAAAGAAATCACGCAACAAGACAGGGGGTGGAAACCCACAACTGAGCCCAACCCAGCCCAGCAGAAAATCCTAGATCTATGTGAAGAAACCCCTGGGTTCAAGGGGCTGAAGGGTGTTGAGACTCCTACTACAGTGTCGGCATCCCAAGACCAATTATCATCCGATGCAGGTAAGTCAGGACTACCTTTGTTTACAGATGGCTGGAAGAAACACACACTGCAAGAACACTACAGAATAACACAGTTTTTAAAGTTACATACCATTTAATATAACAGACAAATTTGCGACCATACAGTTGAACAGTTGTAATGTTGGAAATATTTCTGTCACCTTTCATTGAAAAAGTTCTTTTTTCAGGTTCCGACAATGATGGCGACCAATCGAATGAAACTGCAGAACCAGCAGAGGAAGCGACAGCAAGTGCAACCACAAGCCATACCGGAACTCCGTCGTCAAGCACGATTCCAAGGAAATACGCCTCATTCGATGATTTAGTTCACATTGAGAAAAAAAATGAACTTCTCAAACGAAAAAATCTTAAATTGAAAAGAAAGAAACTTAAGTTACAGATTCGACTTTTGCAGCATAAAGTAAATGAAGTGAACTCGCCCAAAGACGATGGTCAAGTATTCTTTCACCTGTGAGCCATACTCGGCAACGGCAACTTACTCCACAACAACTACTATTTACATGTATAGGTGATATTTTGACAAGGCATGGGAGTAAGTTCTCAAAATAAAGAGTGACCATACTACTCTGCATCTTCTTGTTTATTAATGTTCGAATCTGTTCTGTATCAATAAGGCACGTGCTCGGTGTCCATTTGCTTGTCCAGTATATTCCTCCAGATCAGGTTGTTGACGCCCAGGTTCAACATCATCAACCTGAGGCTCGTTTCTGTCCACTGCGATATTGTGCAGCACAGCTGTTGCTGCAATTTGCAGGTATCCTCTGGATTTCTCAAACGACTTTCAAGGTGTAAGGTATGGAACCTACGTTTCAACCTGCCAATCGTTTGTTCAACCAAAACCCTAGTACGCTTATGAATATGAGCTGAGTTGTAACGCCGCTCAGAAGCTGTGTGCGGATTCAGAAGTGGTGTCATAAGCCAGCTTCGGCACAGATATCCGCTATCACCAAGGATGAACCCATCAATAGCACCACTCTCCATGAGATCCCAAATCTGAGTTGTCCTCAATATTCTGCTATCGTGTGCACCTCCAGGCCATCTTGCCACGATTTTGATGAATTTCCCCTTGTGATCACAAATGACTTGCACATTAATTGAATGATGTCCTTTTCTGTTGATATAGTCGATATCGTTCTCATGTGGAGAACACATCCAAACATGAGTTCTGTCCACGCAGCCTATCACTTCTGGAAAGTGTACACGTCTCATCCTTTAGAATCCATCCTTGATTTGGGTTATATTTCGTGCATCAGGGAATTTCACATAGTCACCTATCTTCTCTGCGAGAGAATCCGTCACACGATGAATAGCACGCCAAGCAGTTTGCGGAGATACTTGTAGAGGATCCCCAACAACATATTGGAAGGTGCCAGTTGCATAATATTGAAGTGCTATCAACACCTGCTGAGATGGGAGTAGGGCGAAGTTTCTCCGTGTAGGATGTTCAATATCCGGGGCAACAATGTCGGTTATCAACATTATCCCCTCCCTCGAGAATCGATACCTCTTAACAAGTTCTGCATCACCAAAAATGTCCAAAGGGTTTCGACGATCACGGAAAACGCATTCTCTTCGCATTGCTCTACGCAATTCAGCAAGTTCCAGGATCCGTCTCGCCATCCTTACTCTTCGAAGTCCAGAGGTAAAAATTGATTTTAGAACGGTGCTAAGGATTTAGAAGTACCCAAGACCTATTCTAGAAAGAGTAAGCAACTAGGAACCTTGCTAAGCTTAGAACGGTTTTATGGAATAGAATTAGCATGGAACTAGAGATGGAATGAAGTTTAGCAACCAACTAGGCCTAGAATGCTTTTATGGAATTGGCCCCTGGCTGCTGAAGGGCAAAGGGGAAATTGTTGGCGTGACATCATGCTACGAAAACAAGAGAAAGCTCTGGTAACAGCAAATATTGGAAGCCATTCACTGCTAATATGTTGTTTATAGAAATGTTTGTGCTTGGAGCGCCATATGCGACCTATCTCAACATCATTGAATTTCACCCAAATTATAGCTGGTTTTTCTTTATTGTCTCTGAACTCAATGTGTTTTATGATACATGAAGCTCCATTGGTAAGGCCATCTTCCACATCTAAATTCACTGTGCAGTCATATTGAAGACCAATTGCCAATTTAAGGTTGGTCATCAAGTTACCTGTAAAAGTCATTTTTGTGTATTTTTCAGAATTGGCAAGATGCCAGTAAGCTTTTTCCTTCATATTGTTAGGAACATTGCCTATTATGCCTGTTTTTGAATGTACTGTGATTTTTTCTGTCGTTGCCAATTCATATATAACTTCGTTGAAGTTGTTTACTTCTTCATTTAATCTGAACATGTGTGGAGCTTGTAAAGGATAATCAGGAGAAGATTTGGCAATTATTCTTTCCTTCAATATGTTAATGTCTTCAGTAGTTTGATTACCTTGTCGGAGTCTGTTTAACAGTTCGGCATAAATTCTATCATCTTTCTGGCGCATTATTTCAGTTAATTCATAAATGAAGAAGTCTTCCCAAAGATGAGTTCCCAAGGGACAATAATTTTCACTGAGAATTTCAAAAATCCATCCATATGCACATGGTTTTAGTTGGAAGAGGTCACCTACAAGGATAACATGGAGATTACCAAAGAATATGTGTTTTTGATCTTTTTCAGGGATTTGTTTCAGTTGGTTTAATCTATCACTGATCTGTTTTAACATCATATTACTTACAAGGGAAATTTCATCAATCATAACCACAGATAAATGCTTATATTTGTTATAAGCAGTTTGCAATTGCTCAGTACTGTATGGCTGAAATGGCTGAAATGGCTGGTGGACAGGTATATTAAATGCACTGTGCAAAGTAAGCCCTTCAATGTTAAATGCAGCAGTACCAGTTGGTGCACATTTGAGTACTCTGATGTGGTCAAGATCACCAACTGTTTGTGTCACAAGATATCTTTGCAGTGATTGGTACAATGTGCGAATAAGAACTGATTTTCCAACTCCTGCTCCTCCAGTTAAGAATACACGCAATGGTTTCGTTTCGTTTCGTATCGAATGGTTTATATGAATGAAGACATCTCTTTGTTTACTATTTAGTATTCGCAACAAAGCATAATAATCCTCATCTGGAATACATCCTCGTAGCAGTTTATCATTTACAGTAGTTCCCATATGTAAGTCATTGCGTATATCGTATTGTTGTTGTTGTGTTGTTCGCTTTGGGTCGAAGAAATCAAATTGGTGACTAGGCGTAGAGCATTCCAATTGATCATCACATTCTTGTTGTGATGTAGATGGAGCAATATCTGCTTCATTATCTGATTCATCTTGTTGTGGTCTCTGCATGGCTATATCTACAGCATTGGAGTGGTTGTCATATTTCAATTGTTTTGGCAATATTCGAGTTTTGATACTATCAAAATGTGCTGAATAAGTGGCATAGGTCCCAATCAAATCATTTATTTCATCGCGCCAAGGCCAAAAAAGAAGGAGTTGTTCTCGAAAGTAGTTTTCAGGATCATTTTTTTCACTGTAACGAACATAACGTATAACCTTTGCTTTATCTCTTGATTTTATTTGTATACCACTAGGTAAAGTAATGTTAACATAATCAAGTGCATCTTCTTCTTGAGTGGAAAGGTTAATGGAACTGTTGTCCATTTCACAATCTAAGCTGTCTTCAGTATTATCTTCATAAGGATATAAATCAGTTTTATTCATGGATTTAGGATATATGATATTTAGAGTTGCTATGTAGTCAGCTAAACAGTAACGATTTAGATCTTTTGGACGTTTTGAATACCTAATAATATCACTGGAAGAATAGATATCTGTTGAATCTCCTAGTTCTTTAAGTACTGTTTCAGATTTCAGTAGGCGGGTTCTATCTTCTGGAGGAGAGGTATTAATAAAGACAACCTGTCTAGTTTTTTTAGTTAGTGGTAATTGCAAGGTCAAGTAAGCTGCTTCTTGAGCAGATACTTCTGTGGCATTCAGAAATTTATTTCCAATTGATCGAACTTGTGTTCGGAGAGTGCTATTTCCTTGTCGCGCTTCTTTACAAGCATTGTGTAATAGTGAACTCATTCCTCGTTGACTCTTGGAGATATATTCAGTTATGTAGACTGCACAGCTGAAAGGATCTAGGATAAATTGGATGTCATGATTTGCTCCCCATGCTGTGATTAGATTTTTCATATAAGGATTTATTCTTATCTCCTGAAGACTTCGTTTTAAGAAAATTTTTGGACTTTTAATTGATGTTCGAATTGCAAGGATATAATCTTCATATGTACAATTCACCTCATCCAAGAATTCCTCAAAAGACTGATCACAGCCATCTTTTTTTGAATCCAGACTTATTTTGATTCTTTTATAGAAATCAGTATATTTTGCAGGGTCATCTCCATCATATGGTTCAAGCAAAACTGTTCTAGGCATAGGTGGGATAGGAAAACCAAATCGGCACAATGCTTTTCCCTTCTTTCGACAAGATCTTGAATGTTTATGTTTTTGCATGAGTATTAGTTGTAATATTTCTTCTGAGACATTAACTGAACATGAGACATGTTGATCTACAAACTTTACTATGTCAGTGTCTGAATCAATGCCATATCTAGGAGCATTTCTTATCCAAGTCATCATGTGTATGTGAGCAGATCCTCTATGCTGGAACTCAACCCTATATACAAAATCATCAATAATGCCTAGTGGGTGAAATGGGCCTCGTAGCACATTTTTAATGAATTTGTCTACTCTGTCATTAAAATAGCGAGCGCATGTTACAGGATCTTGGCTTATTAGTCTAGTTTTATCTTCCCAAGTTAGTTTATTTTGTTTACATTCTTCTGTATAATCTTTTTTGTCATTTAAAGGCCATATATCAAGGTTTTTTGCCATTTTCTGCTGTAAGACGATTTCAAAAGTGTACCTAACACTTTATACAATACAGAAAACCAAATGCAATTAGCTCCATCCATTTTGAAGATATAGCCAATTATGTGTTTGACAACTTGATTACCTAATCAGGCTAGCAACTGGCTTGTTAGAGCCAGGCGGCGGGTTCAGCAAAAGTTGTGATGTAGATCAGGTTATCTGTACATGTCATGCAATCATAAAAGCAGGAGGGCCTTAATTAATTATGCACACCTGGAAGTAATGTGTTTCATTCACTATGGTGTATTGTGTGGCTCGGAATTGTGTCAAGGATAGCACAAAGAACAATCGAATGACGGATGGAACCCATTTTCATGAATTTCCAAAGCCAGTTGAACGAGAGAGGAGGAAGCTGTGGATTCGGAAGTGCAAACGTTTGGAGTGTTGGAAGCCTGGGCCTTCGGCCAAACTTTGCAGTGATCACTTTATCGATACGGATTATCACATGAAGCCGGATATCTGCATCCAACTGAATATTAAATGCCACTTGTTAAAAACAGCTGTTCCAACCATGTCAATTGCATTTAATGCCCGAGGCTGCTGAGGTCGGTTGTTATACATAATGTGTAGGCCCTATTGGGGCCTGTGATACCCCAAAGTGTCTTCTTGTGTTCCAGCCATAGCAAGGTGACAGCGACACAGGTCAGTGTCAGTGACAGCCACTGTCAATGACAGATTATTGTCATCTGACATCTAGGCCTATCTAACGTTGCACGGCATTATATCGTCACGTCAATATGTGCGGTGGCCCATAGAGGACATGCGTTTATTTTCAATATAATAGAAAATTTTTCTTTTTACAATGCGTTTTTTTCTCTCGAATTACAACCGCCGTCGGATTTATTTCTCACCGCCGAAAAAATAATTTCCACCGCCGGGTAAAAAATAATAATTCCCACCACCGCCAAAGAAAATAATATCCACCGCGGTGGAAATTAATATCCACCGCGGTGGAAATTAATATCCACCGCGGTGGAAATAATATCCACCGCGGGAGCTAATTCGTTATTGACACCGGTTGGATATTATTTCCACCGCGGTCGATATTAATTTCCACCGCGGTCGATACTAATTTCCATCTGCAACCGTCTATCAATGTCTTCTTTGCTATATCGGCAGGTCTGCCATGCAAATTGATTAACCACAAATTCTAATCACTTTCGTCCGAATGATCACTCTCATTATGATCTAGTGATATTAATGGCTCGAACATGTACGGCTCAACGTTTAAATATCCTTCTGTATCGACCAAAACATCCTCAAATTCACTGCTCTCACTCTCTGAACTGTATGCGGAAGCCATCTTGCTTTGTTCTGACTGACCTGATCTACGTCATCAAAAAATCCCTAGCGGCCACATGTGGAACTAATCTAAAGTTGTGTGTGGTGGGAAATTCAAATAGTTTAAAATTGAAAATTGAAATAACTAAATAATGACTTTATTATTAGAATTTGTTTAATGTCTGGGATCTTGTTTTTTTAACCCTCAGCATATTTCATGAGTATCAAGCATGTTTTCAAACCTTGATATATGGCCTTTAATTTGCCAAGTATGATAATGAGGTCATGCCATTTGGTATCTGCCGAACTGAGAGATATAAACCACTGTGGTATACCAAGTTGGCGAATCATAGCTAAATATATTTTTTACAATGGCTAAGGTAAGGAGGGGAGTTTCTTATAGTGCGAAAGATATAATAACCCTCGTCAAGTTTAGCTATCTGTTTTTGTGTTTCTGGTTGCAGTATTTCCTGAGCGCTGTACCATTCTCCTTTCCTCTGTACACATCTCATTGCTAATGTACCTTTATCACAGACTTGCTTGATTTGTAACTTCTTTGCGTTGAAAAATAGATTAGGGACATTCTGACTAACACGACGATCTTCAGCCCGCAGTTGCCACTTACAAACATCACTGTAGTGCAGTTTGGGATTATTTGAGTTCTTTTCTCGATCATGTGGCATCCTTTCACCACAAAATATTGTGGGAAAGGATAAATATTCAGCATCTTCATCTTGAATGAGACTGAGAAGGACTTCGATCTTCACCTGGAGCAAATGTTAAAGGACGAACACGTTCAATGTTTTGGTCATCTAGCATTGTGTCAAGGTTTCCAGAGGCTGTTTCATCTGGATCAAATTCACTAAATGTGTCTGATATATCAGAATCAACATCATTATCATCATTTATATGGGAAATATTATTTGTCTCCATTTTGTCAGTGTCTGAAGAATTCTTATTTATTGCTTGCATCCAAAGGTCATCAATGGTAACATCAGCATCTTTGTATAGTTCTTTGGTCAGAAGATAATGCAAAGCAGCTATGACTGCCATTGGCCGAACATTCTCTTTATATTGATTTTTCTTGTACACTAATCTTTTTTTTAACGATATTGGAATTGTCTCAGCCATGTCTAAAGTTCGAGGTAAGGATCTGATAACTGGTGCTATGTCTACAGGAACATTCACTACTGCACCTTGTAGCTGTAGTTGATTACCTCTAACTGATAAATTGTCATGAAAGGAATTCGAAGTGAAATTAGACGTTCTTCTAGAGGATGCAACTGTAGCTCTGGAGGTTTTCTTGGAAATTGGAAACCATTTATGAAAGCTAATTTTGGTATCTTCTTCTGTTTCAAGGCGTTATGACAAGTATTGCACAACCATTCACATGAATCAACTGATAATTTGCGAGTGAAGCATTTAGCTTTATAATCATCATCAACTGATTTGAATGTTGCAGTGATTTTGATTACTGAATGAGAAAACCATGTCTGATGACAGCAAGTGCAAACATATATTGGTCCAGTCAAGAGAGATTTGTGGAACTTGTCGATACAGACATCTAAATTTGGCCCATATTTTTGCAAATCCTTTTTACTATTTTGATTGCTTTGATTAGGTACATTTTTATTAAGAGTACGCGTACACTTTTGTTTACAACATCTATCATCATCACTGATTTTCCTCTTCATACCTCGAGATTGTATTTTGTTGCTTTGCTGACAATCAGCCTTTGTTATCACTTGTGACTTCATAGCTGGCAATGCTGGTATATAATTATTGTCTTTATAAGTCTGCAGTTTCTTTGCTTGGTCATGAAAATAATTGTCTATGTTATTTGTAATTGCTGTGGTTTTTATAATATTTCTGGTAGTGGTAGTATTATTGTTATAATTATTAGAAATAGTTTTTCCCTCAATAATTTTTGCTGAAGTTGTAGGGGTCATATGAGGGCAAGTAAGCACCGCACTATTCGGTAATTTTTCTTCTGCTGCAACAGAGTATGTATGGATAGATTCAACTGATGTGACGAATTCATAATGATTCTGTTTATTTCTAATATATAGCGATTTTTGTCCAACTATCACACTAGAATCAACAATTGTGGGAGTATATCGATGCCATTTCCATTCAGCATCATAATCATTTTGTTTATAAGTATAGATATCTGTTTTTAGAAAATGGGCTGTTCCAGTAATTTCTAGACTAGTTGCCCATGTGCCTGATAATTCCATCAGGGTGTTTTCAATTGTTGAACATGACAAAGGCAAAAGAGCAGTAAAAAGATGATTTTGGAGTTTGATGTGATGAACTACTTTTTCTCTGATCAAACGATGATGTTGCTCAGATCCAAAAACTGCATATGATACACAACGGAAAAAGCAGTTACCATCTGGTTCTATTGGTTGGACAGTTCTTGGTCTGCATTGTTGAAGATGAGTATGAGTTTCTTCACAATACCATGTTTGTATTAATGGAGGCATTGATGTAAAAAGATACTGTTTTTGCCATTGCCATATCGGATCAATGGCATGGAATGTGAACATCTCAAAAGACGTTCTTTTAAATATTAGACTACTGCTTGGGGAATCTTTGTACAAGCTCAATTTGTCATTTTCATGCTTGTTTATGATTGATTTCATTCCAATAGATGTTGAAGTATCTTTTAGTACAGGTGGTTTACCATTTGCAATTGTATTCTGAAAGGATGAAATTAATGGGCATGACGAAACATCTGGAATGTTAAATATAGGCTGTGAAACGGAAGCTTTTATACGAGGTTTTTGACATTACTCTATTCGTTTGATGGGAGTAAGTTCAAATGGTGCATGCACATCATTGGTAACAGAAGATGATATCTTTCTGAGTTGTGCACATAATGAATTAAATGAACGGAACAGTAGCAAAACACATTTTCCATTTGAATCTAATAGACCTGAAGTATTTCTTGCATGAGAATCAAACAAGTAGACGTCATCATGAGAACTTTTTATTATGGCTATACTGGAATCTTTTATACATATAATACAAGAGGCATTATTGTCACCAGACTCTAAGGCCAGGTTGAGAGCTGTCTCCAAGCTGTATTCCACACCATTGTCATTTCCATTCATACTGCCTATAAATGAAGTACTATATTTGATAGATGTATATTTTTGTTTTAATAAGATAACTTTAGGCAGATCATCTGGACAC
Organism: Lineus longissimus; assembly: GCF_910592395.1. NCBI lineage: Eukaryota > Metazoa > Nemertea > Pilidiophora > Heteronemertea > Lineidae > Lineus > Lineus longissimus. The sequence continues at coordinate 14,234,105 of NC_088315.1, forward strand.
AGCAGATCATGTGGATTGGTCATTCGAACATGACGGTACAATTCATCACCAATGTATAAAATATTATGGATATCATCCATTATCCACTGATTTACTGATTTAATATGTTGATACAGAATAGCTGTCATGGCATTTGGTATACACTGTCTTCCACGAGAAAAATCTGGAAATATGGAGGACCCTTGATGATATTGACCCTCAAGTAATAATTGACACTCATTTGGCCCGGGATTGGTCTCAACATCATTAGACAGCTGTAATAGCAATTTGGAATAGACTTCATTATAAATATGCCAAGTCAGAACAGTCATAAATTTTACACAGGTAGAAGTTTTTTTTCAGTCGAATCTGGTAAAATACCATATCGTATAGATTTTTATAAACATTGGAAAATAATATCATGTTGAATGACACTTTGCCTTTCTGTAATTCTTTGCCTAGTATTCTAAGGCAGTGTAATCCAATGGACATCCTATATTGCTGCAGTGATATTCCCATTTTTAGCAATGTATAGAAAGAAATAAGTGAAATTTAAAGGAATTATTTGTTTTTATTTTGTTTTGTTTGTCTTTGATATTCTTGCTCAAGTCAAAAGACTCAACTGGCAAAGATATAGCGTTTAAAGTCCAGTAGACTATTGTTGATTGAGTCTGAAGACTCCACAAGTAAGGATTTTAAGTCCTGAGGACTGTTTTAAGTCCTGAGGACTGTTTTAAGTCCTGAGGACTGTTTTAAGTCCTGAGGACTGTTTTAAGTCCTGAGGACTGTTTTAAGTCCAATGGACTTTTTCGTTTTGTTGGAGTTTCAATCCCACTCCCAGTTGCTCAATATAGTGTGAAAAGTCCTTTTCACATTGATGGACGATTCACCTCAGTTAGTGGAAATATTTTGTGGAATTTTGGTCACAGTTACGATTGACATTGAATCTGAAATAATAAGAAAGAAAAACAAGCATAGCGTAAATGTCCCTGTCGCCATGGGCATGGGTACTCACTGACACTCACTATCAAAAATGTGTTACCAATACCAGAATCTCTTGTTCTTGAAATCATAGACCAGGAGGCAATTTTCATGATTTTTACAAAGCGCTCCAGGTGAAATTTAAAACTCGAGTGATGGAATTCGGAAAAAATTGGATGAATATTAAGTGAGTTCTAACACTTTATGTGTTTTTGGTTTAGGCCCCCTAGTGGCCAACTCGAGAATAAAACTTGACCAATATTATATTTTGACACGACACACTTTTGGGCCACCCTCTATCAAGACACTAAATTTAAAGCCAAAAATGTCGTTCAGAAGTTACAGAGCTGAAGGGAATTTTCATGATTTTCAGAAAGCGCCCCCTATGATCCAGAAAAATGACTGAAACTAAAAACTCTGGCGATATACCGTGCACCTTTGTTAGGTTAGTACACCCTAAAACTCTGGTAAAGATGAGACAAATATTAAGCGAGTTCTGACACTTTATGTGTTTTTGGTTTTGGCCACCTGGTGGCTAACTTGAGAATCAAATTCAAACTTGACCGATTTTTTGACTTGACTCATAGGTCGATTCCATTCTCCTCCTAGGCTTCTTGTTGCCAGAGTGGCAGACAGTGGCGGGAAACGTCTAATGGGGGGGGGGGGGTAGGGCAGAACGTCTTTGAGGATGGGACTTAATCCCTGAGGTAATATTTGGGGACACTACATGTAGTTACAAAGAGAGGCTCTCGGCAGGGAGTTGGTGTATTCTTATCTTATTGATTCTCGTGGGTTGTTTGTTGGGTTCATGGCAAAATAGGGGGCTTAAAGGCCATGACTCCTGCTTTTATGATTGCATGACATGTACAAATCCTCAAACACTGGACTTAAAGCTCCGCATTAAATCAAGTTTGATCAAAATTGAAGAACCCAGTCCAGAGATATAGCAAATTAACGGCTTTGTTTACATGTTATGTAACAGCCTTGGTTAGGTTTCTAAGTAAAGTCAGGTGGCAGGTTTACCGACATAGATCAGGCTGACGTTGGATTTCTTACTATAAATAGTATAAATTTGTCTGTATTACCTTACCTTATTATAAGGTATATCGAAGCTTTAAATTAGAAATACATTATGATAGTTTAAGTATTGTATAAATTGATGTATTTGATGCAATTTTCTGTAAAAAGAATCGAATTTGAAAAATCAATTAGGCCCTAAGTTCTATAAATTTGCCTAAATTGTCTAGAAAACCTAATTGGACCATATTTGTGGGGTCTATGTTTTTTTTGGCATTGATTTTGTTTCCCCACTTCATGCATTAGCTCAAATGTGAGAGTTGACTTCTAAAATAAATATAACCGGTTTTCCAAAAAAAATTAAAATATTTAATTAAAATATTTTTTGGAATACAATAAACTCATCTATTATGGGCAAAGGTATGCTTTCATACTTGAACATTGAAAATGTCAATGAAAAACAGACTTCATATATCAATTTTAAGAGCATTAATTTATATGTGTCCTCCCAAGTAGGGCAATAGCCTGATCTACATCACAATTTTGGTGAACCCGCCGCCTGGCTCTAACAAGCCAGTTGCTAGCCTGATTAGGTGATCTAGTTGTCAAACACCTGAAAGGCTATATCTTCAAAATGGATGGAGCAAATTGCATGGGGTTTTCTGTATTATATAAATTGTTAGGTGCACTTTTGAAAACGTCTTACAGCAGGAAATGGCAAAATACCTGGAGTTATGGCCTTTAAGTTATTGTGCCCCACGCGGGACCGGCTGATGCAACGAAAAAATCAATCCCTTACTCACATTTTTTCGTACGCTGATGTACTACACATGTTATGATTCAAGAGTGAACCCCCCCCCCCCCTCCCCCAGGCCTAAGCCTACAGTGCCACAAACGTCTCACCTTTTTTCCACTATGATTTTGACTACCAGGTCATGAGTATGATGAGGTGATTGAAAACTAAAAAGACAAGAACAGAACTGATTCTGTGGAACTGTGTCTTTTTTTTCTGTTTGTAATGAATGGCTCACTGTATATAAATTGAAAAATACCCTGACCCTTTTCAACACCCTGCTCACCGTACCGTACCGGTGAGGCAAACATGACAAACATGCCCAATCGATCATGGGTACAGCCATTTGATATTCATGTAAAAAAAAAAACTTTGTGATCGTTTGACTCGTCATATTAAACGAAAAGAAAGCCGAAAACGCCAGCGTCTCGCCATGAAAGTAATCTAAGAGATTTGTTCTACAATATGATTCAAGAAATGACACTTGCCACAGGCAAAAGCCGTAAATAAATCAAGATGAATACAAGAACATAGATTCTTCTCACCTCTCCAGTTTCTTATTCTAGCGATTCTGCGCAGTTAATTTGGCCCGTTGCCAAAACTTCTACTCGGCACTACTTTACATCAACGTAACTTAAACTGCTGCGTTAAATGCACCGAATGTCAATAAAAACACACAAACCGTCTTCAAATAACTTATTACATGTTTGGACACTTTAAAACGCATCTTCCTCAAATAAACAAACAGCCCTTTATCACTTCTGAAGAACTCGGATATCAGTCCGCTAATGATTTAATAATATCGTGTGACGTCGTGCATGACGCGGGGCTACTAATATCCTATTATCCAATCAGCAACGAGCAGGCCGAAATAGTTGCATCAGAGGTAAACAATCGTTCGCATGGACATGCACATTACTATGCCAGCCATCTTTCATGTAGGCAAATTTGGCTGGACAAATTTAACCAAAGGAAACCTGGATGACCGGCAGTGTAATCCCATGTGAGTAATCCAAGGGATTGACTACAATATGATTCAAGAAATAACACAATAGAACTACATTTTTGTACACAATAGAACTACATTTTTGTATTACATTTCTGTGCGCCTGCTGATTATGACCCAATTGTGAGCAAGCCCATGCAGAATCCAACCTCGGCTACAAATGCTTCGACATATCCCTATGTGCAGCAAGGTCAGTGCATCATAAAAACAGGCTGAATCGTGGTTTTTATTTACATTTGATCAGCTGTTGAGCAGACGATAAAATCTATCAATTAAGTTATAAATCATAATTACGGTGCTTTTAGTTTTTCTCCTGTAAATTGCAAAGCCTATCGAAATAATGCTTCAGAATAGTGACATCCTGGCACATGTGCTGCTGAAACTGAGCAGATTTTAGCTATTTTGCAGAAAAGTAGTTCTTCCAGCCCCCCTATCAAAAAGAGCCAAAGCATAAGCTACGCGGCTTATGCCCAGCGTAGCTAAAAAGCACTAATTGAAAGAGCAAACGCTTATCCCATGAAAGTCCGCCATAACTTTTTTCTCCCCTCTCTCTCGCTATTTTTAGCTCATAATGTAACCATGACGACGTGACCCAGAATCAGCTCAGCCGTCACTCGCCCCAACATAGATCTAGGATTTTCTCCTGGGTTGGGTTGGGCTCAGTTGTAGGTTTTCCACCCCCTGTCTTGTTGCGTGATTTCTTTTTCTCCAGAAGCTTCTCTCGAGATTCCATCTTCAGTTTGGACAGCTTCAGTTTCAGATCATCCGTAGAACGTTCAATATGCGGGAATCTTGCCTTGTGTTGTGCACAGATATTGTCCCATACTTTGTTCTTCTTCGCGTTGATATTGGCATCCCTGTGTGGTGCGCCCTATGGTATCCTTAAACTCTTTGTAGCACTAACGCCATGTCCTGAATTGAACCCTTTCCCCATTGTGAAATGAAATTGACCAATGTGGTTTTGTGGTTTCGTAATGAACACACCATTCCAGCCAATGTTTAGCAAGCAACTAGTAAGAATGGTTCTTAGAATGGTTTTATGGAATACGATTAAATTGCTTGCTAACAAGCAACCAACTAAGCATTTGGAATCTTGCTAAGGCCTAGTAACATACTAAGTTCGAATGCTTTTATGGAATTGGCCCCAGCATTCCGACCAGAGGTCCCTGATCGCGACAGGTTGTTCCTAGTTTTCACCCAGTTGCCCCTAAGGGCTTTTAACTTAATACGACACTGTTCTGTCATACGTTCGTAGCCCTGCAGGGCCAGCAACTCAGCCACACGATAGTAGACATGGGAATTCCGGTGATTCCCTCGCAGCTGCCCTTCAATGTCTTCATTTCGCCAAATGTTTAGCAAGGCCAACCTCTCTGCTCTTGACCAAACCAATCCGCGATTATTTCCAGCCATATCGTTCGACAAATGGGCAATTTCCACTTTTATAAGCAGCTGTCGGACAAATGTCAGAGCCCACGTTTTCACCATGCGATAATGTTCTATACCCCTAAGACCTGGTCCCCTAGCGGGCACGGGCGGTAAATTGACTTTAGGCGGAGGCCGCGATCTTGCCTACATTGAGCCGTAGAGATACTCAAGGCTGCAGTCAGAAATTCAACCCAAGGATTCACATGCAACGAAAAAAAAGAAGTAAATCGACTTAAACTGGTTTAATAATATCGGAAAAAGGATAGTCGAACACCTACCTTGTTTGTGAGTTTGGGAATGATTTAAAAGAGCTAATCCAAATTTGAAATAGGCCTATGAGTTTTCACCGATACGAGGTTTTTCACATGAGTTTACGCCTAGTCTAAGTCTGCTTCTGTCTCTCGGTTCGAGTCTGCCCTTTACCTCCGACTCGCCGGGTTTATATACTATCTTGGACCTGACAATTAAACCAACTCGCAACAGACAGAGTTACAAAACCAAGTTTGTCGACCAAAACCTTGCCAAAATGAGGATTTTTCCGAGAAACCACCCACTTGGTGCCTGGGCATCTACTCTTTGACAAAATATACAAGCCTTCCTCTCCGACTTCACCATGCGTCTGGGTCCCATGACCCAATATTGATCACAAAGAGAAGTAATGACTGTATCCACACCAGCATGTTTTAACTTAATATGCTCCCACCTGGTCAACAGAAAGGCCAAGTGACCCTTTGGCACAATCACTGGGTGGATCTCCCCATAAGTGAGTCCTGAATGCTGAATACGACCACCAACTCGCATAAGTCCATCATCGTCGATGAATGGTATCAACGCTGAGAGAGGAGAAGTTTCAGGTGGTGACTGACCACCTCTCAACAAAGACAACTCCTTCCTATACTTCACCTCCTGAACATGACGAAACAAATGCAGTTTTGCCTCAACCAATTCCTTACGGGACAACTCTTGATCAGTACGACTCTCAGTAGGATGTGTCAGGTTATGCAGAAAGCTGCATGGGAACAGCACGAAAAAATATTGGCCATCGAGTAACCAAGCGAACCTGCTCCACCGGCAAACATTTGATCGCTACAGCCATAACAACCTCAACAGGTGCAACTTCACTCTGAAGAAGTTGTTCAACACTCTGAAACGAAATCAGTGATGAATCAACTGTTGCATCAATCACTGGTTCAGACAACCAATCAGGTCCAGACAACCACAGAGTAGAACTAACCAACTCTTCAGCTAAGAGACCCCTTGTCAACAAATCGGCAGGATTTTCCTTGTCTGGGCAGTGTGAACAGAGAGAAGTATCAGTCAACCTCTGGATCTCAGTGACTCTCTTAGCAACAAATGTCTCAAATGTTGAGTTACCAAGACACTCTCGGGTGGAGCTAAAATTTCGTCCAAACCCGAGCCGATACTGTATTTTAGCTCCACCCTCGAGTGTCTTGGTAACTCAACCAAGGTCCTCCGCCTCGGGTTCAATTCCTTAAGCCAACAAGTTCAGAAAGTTTAGCCAACAAATGCAGAAAATAAACACTGTAAATTCCCCCACCACACCTAAAGTACATTGTGAATTATTGTTTGTAAACAAACCAGGTGGCAAAAAGCCAGATCTGGGAATTCCCAACGATTTGCATGATAATGAGGGAAATCCCGAGGAAACCCCCATGTAAATTAACAAATAAAGGACCACATGCTCTACAGGGCTGCCTGAGAACATGAGCACTGGAAAGGGATTTAGGGCTGCACAGAGAGGCACAAGAGTCCTACCTGCAGACCGTTTATACGTAAATCATATCAAAAGAAGGGTTCTATAATATTATTTAAGCTTACCAAACGATTTGTGTGCTAATAAGGGGAGCTACCCCAAGGAAAATCATAACTTGAATCTGACTGGTAAAACTAGAAAATGTGTTGGAAGAAAGCAAAATGGTGGAGATCTCAAAAGGAGGCTAAAAAGGGTCACCAGAGCAAAGGGGTTCACACAAGTAACAAACAGGGCTCATTAAAAAAGGTTTACAAGGCGGGAAATTTAAACTTCAGAGAAACAAGGAAAATGCCCATAACACACCGACCCCCTATTTGTGTGATCCAACTCAATTATAAGAATATCATAAACCCCGACGATTAAATCAACAAGTTACAACAACCAGTGACCAGAGAGTAAGAAATCTTGAAACTTCTCAGCGACAACAAGATAATATCAACTATACCCGCACAAATGCAAATACACAATAATGTCCGTACAAAATAGCATAAATGACAGTAATTCTGGATAACAACCTAGGAACCAGAACACTGGCATTAAAGAACCTTGCAAGTGTTATAGAAGTTAAACAAATCGAAGTACAAAAATAAACTTTCCAAGTGACACTTCACTATTAACGGCAAACTACACCGGTTCCTCAAAGTCCACACAATGTCAATACACGTGTCATAATCCAAGAGGCGCATGTTTTACAACACTAAGGGTCCTTGACAATCTAACTGAGAATATATGTATTGTGGTGGTAGGAATATAGGTATTTTGAAGCTATTTTGACCAAAGCCCTTACATGCCTTTTTGGCTCAAATTAGCTTAGAAACCCCTAAGAACCAGACACCACAATACATATATTCTTCAATGAAATTACTGTAGAAATCATCATGTCAGCTTTAACAAAATATCGATCGTATTACGGGGAAAACACTACCTCGTAAACCAGCCAATACGAGGAAAATCCAATTAAGTCATTTCGCAGTAAGTGACTCAGTATCATACTCTACTTTCTAGTTGTGACTCTCTTAGAAGAGAATCCAATCAATCTGACCTAGATATTCTCTTAGAAGAGATCCAATGACCTAGTTATTCTCTTCTAAGAGAATCTTATTGATTACTACGTTTGCGAAATGAGTGCCACATAATTTTACTAGTAAATAAATAGAAAATGGCAACAGGATATTTATTAAATACCGAAAGGGCACATAAGATTCCACTTGGTTTGAAAGCTGAGAGGCAGCATCATATCATTACTCATAACCCCTCATCTGCTAACCCCAAAGAAACACTGTATGTTAGAATACCGGCATTGCGGGAGAATACATTCTTTGTACCTAAATCTCTTTATCTGTCTGCTGATGTAACCATTTCTGGTGATTCTAAAAATAGTGTTGTAAATAATCTTGGTAGAAACCTGATTTCAAAGATGGTGGTTAAGTGGGGAACAGAGCAGATATTTGACCTTGACGAATACAGTCATTATTCTACATTTAAAGATCTGTGGCTAACTGGAGAAGAAAGAAATGATGGAGTTTTTCAGGGTATTCAGTCAAAAAATCTTAGAGAATTAAGATCAGGAGTCGCTGAAGCTGATGTCACTGGAGAAACAGCTAATGAAAAGACTTTAAAGAAAGTGTTTGACAAGAAGTACAAAATACCATTAGATTTTGAACTATTCCATCATCATGCTCCATTTTACAAGTTTCCAATTCAAGAAGATGTGATTATTGAAATCACATTAGCACCAAAGGAAGAGATCATAGTTACCGCAACCACAGCTAGCATGGGCTACAAACTAGAGAATATTTGTTTTGAATACGACACTGTAACCAACAAAATGATTGCTAGTCAATTGAGTAACAAGTACAATTCTGGATTCTCAATATTTTATGATTGGGTAGACCATTTTAAGACAGTCAATGTTACTGCTAATGAAACACTAATTAATGAGAACATCAACTTTCCAAGAATGTCTATTAAAGGATTATTATTACTATTTGTGTCTGACTATGTAGATGGAGCTAGAGATTCAGAGAAGTTTGAAAACCCTAACATAAGTAAAGTGCAGATCACAATAGAGGGTGTTGCCAATCAGGTGTTCCCAGAAGGAATGAGAATGATGGATCAATGGGAGGAGATCAAGAAACATTTTATGTCTGAAGATTTGAAGAAAACTCATGACTGTAACATGACCATGGAGAAATACTATGGTGATTCTAATCACTATGGTTTATGGTTGGACCTGAGAACTTCTGAAGATAATCGTCTACACGGATCAGGAAAGAAGCTCCAGAACACAAAAGATGGTATTCAATTATCTATTACAAAGAGATCTGGAAAGGGACCATACAAAATGCACATATTCGTGGTTTCTGACGCCCAGGTTAACATTCAGAATTCTCAGATTGCTTCACTCCAACACTAAGGTGTTGCAAGAACAAAGTTCGCTCCAACACTGAAACAAAGTTCGCTCCAGCACTGAATACTAGATAAATGAGTTTTACTAGTGATTTTCTAAGTAATTAAATGGATACACCAGGAAAGAAAGATATCATAAATACACTGTATCAAAGTTTACTGTTGGCATCAACAACAATTGGTTACTCTATGTTACTGAAAAGGTTCTTGAGAATCAATATTGGTCCCCCAAGTCAGGCCAACCTAGAGGAAATTCTTAAACTGGGCGGAACTGTAGCTATTAGCAATGGAACATTAGAGTACCTTTACGATCAAGGAATCCTACCCAGAAATATTATGAAGTAAGAATAATTTACTTATTTGATAAAAGGTAAATTTGAAAACGAAAATTTACTTAACTAAATGGTTACTGTAATGAACATAGATTCAAGTGACTATCCAGATCAGAGTTCAAGTGATTTAACAGTCAATCTCAAGACTGAAATTCAAGATGCATGTAGCATCACTTTAACTTTTGCAGTAATACCTTGTACATTCTACAACATAAGTGCAGCCAGGGAGAATAACCGAATCAAAGTTAAGGGGTTTGATGTGGCAGAGATTACGCTACCAGATGGTCTCTATGACCTACAGAGCTTTTCAAAAGTATTTGCGGATAAGTTGAAAGAAAATAGTATGAGTAGAGGTGCTGTCAGATTTGACCTTGAAGAACCAACAGGTAAGGCCATCTTACACTTCCTAAAGAGAAAAAATGAGGCGCATTATCAGATCTATTTTATTGGTAAAAGTAATGAATTATTTGGCATGAAATCAGAATGGCCTTACCCTTTAGACAATAAAAGTAAGGATGATGTTGTAAGCGAGAAACCCATCAATTTTAGACCAATTAACCATTTTGTTTTTCACTGTGACATAATCGAATCTAATAGTGTATTAAGTAATGGTGAAGCATCTGATGTGCTAACCACAAGACCAATAAAGGAAGCTAATTTTGGAGATTTAATAGCATACACATTTGAGAAACCAATAGCAATTCCCTGTAAACCAAGATTCAATAAGCTGAATATTCGCTTAACTGATGAAAAAGGTGACATCATCGATCTTAATGGTCATAATGTACAGTACCAATTGGTATTAACTCGAGCTATGCTCTCAGCGACACATCATTGAAATTAAAATTCGTTGAAATTAAATGGCTGGCATTGGCATGTTATTTGGATCTGCAATAATCAATGGATTAGCATTCACTGGATCCGGTTACCTTTTTAAAAATCTAGACAAGAATGGCTATGAGACTGAAATGAAGAGACATAATTTAGCTCAAGAGCAATTGCAAAGAGCATCCACAGAATTGGATGAGCATAGGAAAAGTACCATTGACTTCGTTAACCTTGAATTAAAGAGAGAAAGAGACGCTTCTATTGATTTTAACAATACTGATTCAGCACTTACTGTTTACAATCATTTACATCCAGAAAGAACTATTGTACTACCTCAGCGACCACAATTAAGTGATTACTACCAACCTAGTGATGAAATGAAGAAATACGAGTACCTATGGATTATCCTAGGACTTAGTGGTTTAGGGTTAATAATTTATAATTTTACTAGGGTTAGAAAGACTAAGACCATTGATGAGAAGCGGGACTAAGATTTTTGATGTGAAAGAGTAAATCCAAATGGATGTTGTAGTCTAATGATCAGTTTTGATCCTTTTTTCATCTTAAGTTCTTCTATGTAGTACTGTCTTTTCTCCTTAGGAATAACACTGTTTTCTTCTAAGGCATCTTTCATGGCTGATTCATCCTTGTTAAAGAACAGGACTAAAATTCTTATGTTCTCTCTGTAGTCCTTGACAACTGAATTGTACTTCTGAACTAGTAACCAAACAGTGAGATTGTAGTGCCTGCCGGAAAAGGCAAGATTACATAACTCGGACACCTTCTTTTTTGTGTCTCTCAAATTAGCACAGTCATCAATGAGGAATAATGTGTTAGAACCAGCAAAGGTCAGAGTAGCAAACTGAAGCACAAGGTCCAAATTACTGGCCACAGCTTCGGGATTAACTATGTAGACGTTCTTGTCTTGGTAAATCCATTTCCTTTCATATGTCTTATTGTTGAAATATGTTGGACAGAAAATGACTATGTTCTGGAACTTGTGCCGATACTCCTTTTCTAAGAGGTCAAGGGCAAAATATGTCTTACCACAATTGGTGACACCAGAAATTAACATATTGTGTGGCTCGTAAATAAATACTTCACTCATTTAAATGGATGTAAAGGATGACACACAGCAGTATCTAAGGGATTTGTACTACAACCCCGAGAGTCCGGTGGCTTACAGTTCTTTGAGTAAAATCTGGAAACAGGTCAAGGAAGATATGACTTCGTCACAAGAGCAGAGCTCAGGAAAACTTATTAAACAAAAAGAAGTGAAAGAATTTCTAGAAAAACTACCAACTCACCAACTACACAAACCGGCCATTAAGAAATTCACCTTCAGGAAGACAATGGTATCGTACATCGATCAACAATGGCAAGCAGATCTTGTGGACATGCAAAAATTTGAGAAACAGAATAAGGGTTTCAGATTCATTTTAACAGTCATATATCTATTTAGTCATTTTTCTTGGGCTCTAGCAGTTAAGAGTAAGAGGGGAGAAGAAATCAGAGATGCATTTAAAGTGATATTTGAGGAAGCAAAACCAACGAAAATCCAGTTTGATGACGGTAAAGAATTTTACAACAAACACTTCAAGGAACTCTTAACAGAAAATGAAATAGAATGGTTCTCCACAAAATCTGATAAGAAGGCAGCAGTAGTAGAGAGATTCAATAGAACCCTTAAAGAAAAAATGTGGCGTTATTTCACCGCTAAGGAGACTGACAAGTGGATTGACGTTCTGGATGACCTGGTCAGCGGCTACAATAACACATTTCACTCATCAATAGGTATGAAACCTGTAGACGCCAGAAAGATGGAAAACGAAGGAACAGTGTGGTACAATCTTTACGGTCTTCACCTCAAAGAGACATTTGGTGATCCAAAGTACAAAGTAGGTGACAGTGTAAGAATTTCAAAGTACAAGTCCATTTTCGGTAAAGGTTACATGCCCAACTACACTGAGGAGGTGTTCCAAATCAAACAGATCATCTTTACTCACCCTATCGTCTACCAGCTTGAGGATTACCACAAAGAAGAAATTCAAGGATATTTCTATGAAGAGGAATTGAGCTATGTTCCTAATCCTGACCAGCTAGAGTACAAGATCGAGAAAATCCTAAGGTACAAGACCAGTAAAGGCAAGAAATACGGATTAGTGAAGTGGAAGGGTTACAGTGATAAGTTCAATGAATGGTTACCAGTTTCTGATATCAAATCATTGAAATGAAATAAAGTCTCTAAAGTGACTTAAGTCACAAGAACAAGTTCGAAAAACGTAATTTAAAAAAAAAAATGTCCTACTAAATAAAGAAAGAAATGGAGGGAGCAATATTTGATAATCAAAATGGTATGATGAATCAAAATGGTATGATGAATCAAAATGGTATGATGAATCAGAATAATATGATGAATCATGATAATATGATGAATCAAAATATTCAGAAGTTTTTGTATTATTTGCATCAAAATAATATGTTAAATCAAAATATGATAAATCAGATTATGTTAAATCAAAATATGATAAATCAGTTTATCTTAAATCAGATTATGTTAAATCAAAACATGGAAAATCAAAACATGGAAAATCAAAATATGATAAATCAGAATAATATGATGAATCAAAATATGGAAAATCAACCTACAATTTATTGTGTTAAGTGCTGTGAAAAGAAACCTGAAATTAATTTTGAAAAGAACAGGCGTAATAAACTACTTGATTACTGTAAAGAATGTGGTTCAAGTAAAATCAAGGGATGTAATAAATGTTATGAAATTAAATTACTAAGTGATGGTGAATTTGGTAAAAACGGAAATAGAGGTAACTGCAGATCATGCTTTAATTCATATTACAAAAATGATTACCTTAACCAAAATGGTAATAGAGACAGACACAAAATTAGAGTTGGTCTAAACCGCATTTCTAAGGGAGAGTGTAATCGAGCTCTGCTCTCAGGACGAAGTCCGACCGGTAATTCATCATTCAATCTAGGATGTACAGACAGTTTCTTCTCACAGTGGTTAGAGTACCAGAGGAGTCTATCTCCAATAGGACAAAGTCCCGAGAACAAAGTTCGAATAGTAGAAGAAGAGTTGGATCATGTCTTACCAATCAAGGAATTCAAAGATAAACCTGAACTGTGCTTTGCTTGGTTTAACATGAGACCAATGGAAAAGACAGAAAACAGACAGAAGAGTGCTAAAGTAGACTACACACTATTTAAGGATCAATTGGATAGGTCAATGGATTTCATGGTAAAGATGAGAGGTGAAAACTGGTTTGTCTTTCGAGACCAGGATGTAATACCAAATTGGAAAATAGTGATATCACAGCATTTCGGGGATTATCTTCGTGATGAAAATATGATTCTGCTTGATAGATTATCGAATTTAAATAATAACATGAGAATGAACCAGAACATTAACATATGTAGTCAGACAGAAATCATAAACGAGATGATTAAGTTGAATAATAGACTTGAAAGAAATTTACTCTTTGCAGTGAATTGATTTTATTTTACTTAATTAAATGAATAGAACTTGGGGTTACACAAAACGACCACGTAATTGGAAAGAAAGATTAGAACGATTTCATAGAGAATTAGAGGCAGAAGTAGAGTCAAAGTTGGAGCCTGGTCCCGAAAAACCTTTAAAACCTGCTGGGCCTGCTGGGTCAGAAAAACCTGCTGGGTCAGAAAAACCTTTAAAATTTAATGTACTTCAAAAACCTGTAGTGTCTGCAAGATCAACACTAAACACTAGAAATGACAGAACAACTGATTCTAGTTTTTCCCACTAATTAAATGGATGGAGACAATAAGGTTTATCCAGATTTAAGTAATTTAAACTCTGAAAGTCAATTAAACTATGAAAGGTCTGAAAAGCATACAGAAAGTAACCCTCAGGCTTTCAGACTACAACAAATATGTGATGTTAAGAGTTTCTTAGAAAGCGAGATTGAATTTAGAAGAAAGATATTTTCAAAGTACAAAAAAGCATTTAGCGTAATTACTGGCATTAGCCATTTCCTTAATTTTGCCAGCGTTGCAGCTGGCTCTGTTGGTGTTTCCGCTCTAGCTGGTGTCATCACGGCACCGATAGGCTTAGCTTTGGGTGGCGTAACAATAGGTAGTGCCATTATTTCATCAGCCTTAGGCTGGGAGAAAAAGAATATTCTAAGGAAAATTGAAAAACATGAGAATATCAGAATGTTGGCAATTTCAAAACTGAACACAATCAATGATTTGGTTAGTAAAGCCTTAACCGATTCTCACATATCTACAGATGAGTTTACTTTGATTCTCAAGGAGAAGGAGAAATACATTACGATGAAAAATGCCATTAGGAAAAAACAAAGGGAGGCAAGTTCAGCTGTTGATGTAGAGTCTTTAAAGAAGACTTTTTTAGAAGAAGGAAAAAAACTAGCACAGACAGAGATGCTAGAAAAACTAAAAGTTCAGTAAATCAAACAGGACCCGGACTACGTCCAGAGAACAAAGTTCGACTCGAGCTATGCTCTCAAGACGAAGTTGGACCAGGACAAAGTCCCGAGAACAAAGTTCGACTCGAGCTATGCTCTCAAGACGAAGTCGTACTAAATAGTCCTAATCCTAATGTGGTGTATCACTATCACTATTATCATGACTTTGGTGTTAGGGATGAATTTCACCAGAGTCTTTCTATACAAGGGTCTGGTCACTGGTTTCAACATCAAAGACACCGCCCGTCTCGAACGACGTGCGGTGGGACAGCGCTCTCTCGGATCACGTGGTACACCCAAGCCAACTTTTTACGGCATATCCGCCATTTTGGTTCACTCGGAAAGTCATCGTCTCAATCTCTCTCACAAAAACATGTTTTTACTGCCTGAAGGATATCAAGAATCGCTTTGAGTTGCTAAAATCAAGATAGACTTTTATCTCACGGACAGTTAGGTATGTTTCAATTTGCGATATATGTTATTAGTTTTGCACCAATTGGTCATCTTTGTAGACTGTAGTTTTGACGGCGATTCGAAAAATGTCCAAATAGTTTTTTTTCTTCTCGCAGTTTTCCACATTTTTGTTGTTAGGCGTTCAGTATGATGTTGTTGTTGATTTGACTTTTTAAAAGATTCACATTGTTCTTTATGGTTTGATCTAACTTAATAATCGCGTGTGGTTAAAATTGAACTGAACAAACTGACGTTAGAGCGGGTTTTATTCGAGTCTCTGAAAAAAAACCTAAAAAACGCCTGAAGAAAACGAAAAATTCTCGGATAGACGAAAAGTTGTTGTTAGCAGTTAGCATGTTTATCGTGCAAATTTCATTATCATAGTACATTTGCTAATTAGATATAACTGTCTTCTTACTAAATAATCAACTCTTGTACCTTTTTAAGTTTTTAATCTTGAGTTATTATTATTACAAATTGGTCCCGTTTTCCTCAAATTGGTTCTGTCATTCAGCGGTTCAGTGTGTAGAGTACCCGGATGTATATGGCTTCATGCACAGGTCATGACAGATACTAGAAAAGGTTCGATGACAGGTTGAAATAAAATGTCATGCAAAGCATCATACTCAAAAGTACTCAAATCCACTGTTGTGTTATGTGTGTGGTTTACATTACCTGCATTACTCATTATTTCTCGGCTCCCTGCAATGTATGCCATGTGTTGATAACTTTTGTAAACAATAACACAACAGCTTGTGTTGTATTTGTATTTGTTAATTTGTTTTTTAACCTAACTTAAGTAGGCCTGGGCCTTATAATTGTAATTCCTGATTTGAGTCACCTGATGAAATGAACTTATTCACTCTGTTGTTTTATTTACCAGTTGTAATTTTTGTTGTTTTATTTACCAGTTATAAATTATGCTGTTTCACTTCTTCACTTTAGGTCTGGTTCCATCATGCCGAATAAGAAAAAGGGTTCAAGGTCCAGGTTTACACGTCCCAAGAGCAAGAAAGATGATAGGTTACCGAAGGCGTCAGTGTTAGATCCAGTTAGCGTGTTAGATCCAGTTCTCGAAAATTTCTGCAACACAGTTATGACTATGAGCACAAGGCTAGAACCGGACGATCGACCTGCTGAAGTTATATTGACAGTGCCGACTTTTTTCGAGGCTATTTCTGTTGCTGATAGTGTCCCCCTTCCACGTGATTGGGTCAGGTTGAACGGGGATGATTCTGTCATTTTCTGTCAGCACTTTGTGATCGCTAATAGTGTGCCAGTTGTGCAGAAAAGTCTGGTCATTCAAAATGATGGATCTTTCCAGATTTTGGTGATGTCGAAACCGATGCCAGCCAGGTTTTACTTCACTTTATGTTTCTGGTATTACCCGGTAATAAAATGTTTTTATGTAAATCAAATTGTATTGATTTTTTTTTTTCACACACTGGACACTTCCATGATGACTTCTTCGGCTGAATGTTCTCTTCATCATGTTGTTCAACACATTCCGTATCAGAAAAAACATAATCAAAGTCATTTTGACCAAGATTATCGTGCATATCGTCTAAATTAACCGGAAAATCTTGAAAGACAACTCCCTCGTCCGCCATTTTTGTTGTTAGTGTCTTCCTCATTCGGAACGGTTCGGAGAAACTCGGTGAGCTTCGGCGAAAAAGCGTGCCACCATCGGAAGTTGATAGAACTGACCTACGACGTTTGCCCAAAATTTAAGAAAAAATTAAAGGGCTTCATCTGGCTCCAGTTAATTGCCCGAGAGAGCCGTGTGATCAAAGGAAAGTTGCCGGTGACCAGACCCTTGTATAGAAAGACTCTGATTTCACCAAGTAACACTACCATCAGCACCACCCTATTCATTAGTTTAATCTAGCTATGCTCTCAGGACAAAGTCCGAATAATGATTTTGCAACTCGAGCTATGCTCTCAGGACGAAGTCCGACTCAAGCGAAGTTTGAATCGCTGTAATCTATGTAGCCTTCATAATACATTCCAAATGGTAAGGTGCTTATTCCATCTTCAAGTATGAACCTCTTGTCATCAAAAGGACTGAGGCTTTTTTTGTCAACTTCTTCCAAATAGATTTGGTGTTTATCTGATCTTAAGTGTCTCATCTTGTGGTAAAATGACCTACTCTTTTCAAGACAATCAACATAGTCATCAAATGAGATATTTCTCCTTACTACATTCTTGGCAATACCCTTTAATTTCTTAGAATCGTAATCTTTTGTCGAGCCTTGCTCTCCAGACATAGTCTTGGTCCTGTAAGCGTACATCTTACTTCTCAGGGCAATGATTTCAGTCATCTCTACTCCTCCTAGCTCATCCTTAAAGTAGCCTGGTACCTTCTTTTTACTGGTATCATAGAGTGGATGATCTTTTGGATAATTACTGAAATCAAAATAGTGTCTCAACTCCTTTAAGTCTTTAGTTAAGTCATCAGTATTAATGTTAAGTACAAAGGAATCTGTATCTAGATACAGCAGTTCAATATTTTTCTCACCAAAGTACGGTTGAAGAACTTCATAATAGAATTCATACATTAATAATTTAGACAATTCAAGTACTGAAGCTCCTATGTAGATTGGTTTGTTGAATTTCATTGATGTTTTCCTCATGCTAATAGCAGCATTATGTTCGTCAAATACGCATATCGATGAAAACCTGGGATTGGCCATTACATTCCTGGCTCTCTCCCCGTCCGATACAAATTCAATTTCAACCCTGTTCCTTACATTCTCACAAGTCTTTCCGTAGAACGCATTATTCATGAGCTTAAAATAGTCTTTCTCAAAATCAGTCTTAGAATCCATACGTCTTTTAGTGTTAAAATCAATGTATGGTGCTAACCACTTTGATTGTTTAAAGCTTATCACTGAATGAACCCTCTTAAGTACCATTCCGTGCTTGAGGTAAAATTGTAGCATTCTGTAATGCACTATGTAATTAGTTTTATCCTTTTGTGTTAGTATTAGTTTCTCTACATTTGATCTTTTATCATCGCCCAGTAACTCTCTCTGGTAAGGACTTAATTCATCATCTTCAATAAAGAGAGATTCGGGACAGAATGGAAAGTTCCTTGACTTAAATTTAATATTTCCTGGATACTCCAAATCAACCTCTAAGAAGTAGCCTACTTCACTATCACTTGGAATTGCCATAATCTGCTCTTTACTGATAACATTCATGTTAAGTCGAGCTTTGCTCTCTGGACTTTGTCCAAGTCGGACTTTGTCCTGAGAGCATAGCTCGAGTGGATCAATATCTATCATTTCAAAACTACCATAGGGTTGAGGTTCCATCATGGACCAGCCGTAGAGATTATTTGCGTCTACGTAGAGTAGTTTGTGGTGTTCATCTGCCTTGACATGTCTTGTTCCCATAACACCCGAAATTCCACCTCGTATTGCTTTCTCAAAAGTAAGTAAGATGTTGGTATCAGTCAGTAGTTCTAGATTTATTCCTGTGTACTTCAAACCAGCTTGCCAGGTTAGGCCTGGTGCCGAGTAACAGTGACATGGATCTATCTGAAAGTAGTTCAAATTGACATCCCTGAATTTCTCAAATAAATCAGCTAAAAGGATCACATCAGTTTTGAGGTAGAGGTCAATGAACTCACCGTGATTCCTGATCTTGAAATGATCCCATATTACCTTAGCCTCATCATAGGCAGAATCAGGTGCCATTTCATTTTTCAATTCGTCAAAAAACATAGACGTTTCTAGGTAAGTAACATTGTAGCTTTCATGTGATGTGTAAAAAGAGTAAGGTACTGAACCCTTCTTCCTCAATAGCTTAAAGTCAGTGGTATTTGGGAACAGCTGTCTGGTAATTTTAAAATCATCATCCAACATTGATTTGGTTATGTTGTCTAAACTGGACTGCAGGAATCTGTACGAGTCCAAAAACCTGAAACAACCGAACTGAAATGAAATGTATTCCTCTGATGTTTTGGCAAGTATTTTCAGTTTCTTGTACTTCGGTAGCTTATTCATTAATTCTTTAATAAATAAGTGAGAATCGTAATTACTGAGATTGTGAAAAAACGCTGGAACAAACATAGCTTTCTTTTCATTCAAATTACACGAGTTGTGAGCAGCACCTCGATATCTACCACAGTAGTGATCATGATCCTTGACCTTGTCATATCCCAAAGGTTGATAACAATAGTAACAATGTGTTTCTAATTGATATTTATGCCAGTCTTCATCTGTCATTGTTAGAGGAAAGTTACAGTTCAATAAATTAGAGAATTGTTCTTCCATCCTGATTAACCAATTACAGAACACATCTACAACATCAGCACCCCTGTGAGACACATACTGGCTACTGTAAAGGTGTGTGTAGTCTGAGTGAACATAAACACCAACAGCTGATGCATTTTGTTTAAAAAGTTTTTTAGTGGTAATAGTGGTATCTGTCTGAGGACGAAGTCCGACTCGAGCTCTGCTCTGAGTTGTGTCGGACTTTGTCCTGAGAGCAGAGCTCGAGTTATCATTGACTGTTGTGCTTATCGCTTCGAAATCAGCATAGATAACAAACGGAACTCTATTTTTGAATGAGTGTTTTTCAAATTTAATTTGTGACCATTTACTGTTAGGTGGAGGCAAAGTAATCTATGAGCTAGTGTCCTGAAGAAAAGATTGATGTCTCTTATGTACATGAAATGGTCCTTGAAATACAACAGATCGATGACATCATCATCATCATAATTCTTGGACAGGTAGAGAGGTTCTAGTTTTGCCTCACAGGTGCTCTTAGCCCATTCGTTCTCTAACTTGAACACATTAATCTTGAGATTATTATCACTCTCTATCTTAGGGATATCCTTTTGAATACATACAGGAAATGATTTGATTTTGATATCAGTAGTTTTCGAACTCTGTTCTCGTGACGAAGTCATTTCTAGCATATCAGTAGTGATATTTAATCAACTCTCGAGCTCTGCTCTCAGGACAAAGTCCGTCTCTGGATTTTCTTTTAGATATTTAGCGGCCAATAAAGACCAGAGAAAACATTTATTGTCATTTGATTCCACATTTATTACTGCTTTTGTTTTAAATGGTAATTTAGTGTAATGACCACCTTTACACCTCTTGTAAGAACAGATGGTCATGTTACAAGACTCTATTTTATTTAAAGTAAGTCCAGAACCTTGAAAGTACCTTTCCTCAATCTGTGTCTTAATGTAGTTTAACTGGTTGGTTATGGCATAAATTGCCTGGTTCCTTGAAATTATGCTTTCCATTGGAGACTGTATGGGGTGTGTTACACTTTCACCCTGACGATCAAACTGAGCAAATACTGATATGCTAATTTTGTGATGGTAATCATTGAGTTGAAATAATACCTCCTCTAATTTATCTCTGTATTCATACACTTGTTTAGCTTCTCTGTCAATCTTCAAACTAATGGTGACTACAGGCTTTCCAAATTGTTTTACTATTTCTATTCCACTCACTTTCTTTATGCCATCTAGCTCATTTTCCTCAAATGCAAGTTTCTTATCCATAGTTTTAGGGATCAGTGATTGGGCTCGGGGTTGAGCAATAGGGACATAATCCGGATTTAATTTACTTAAGTGACCTTTGGTTCTCCTGTGAATAGCCATATTATTGTAGGATATGTACTTGTCACATGTAGTGCAAAGTATTTTCTGATTCTTATCAGTCATTCTATTTATTAGATTAAAATTTATTAAATTCAATAAATCTCTTGAATTAAATAGAAATGGACTTCATAATCAATGAACAAGAATGTAATGAAGCCAAATTTGAGTACTACTTAACAGACCAATTAGACATAAAATCCATTACTTTGAAATCGATAACCTTTTACAATTCATGGTGGACAGGTGATTTTCTACCAGAGGGAGTCAGGATTTTCTCATTTCTAGTCGAAATAACCAGAATTACAAAACATGAGCCCTTAGATAAACAATTATGGTGTATGGATGAATTTAGGACATTATTTGCTCCTGGACTTGAAACAGATACACTTGAAAAGGAAGTCATGAAAATTTGCGAACGGCATTTGGAAAATGAATCTACCACAACTAAAGACACCATTACTCAATACACATTTCCATACTCTCGACATTTTAGTTTAAGTGAGTTTTGTGAGGTATGGCAAAAATACATAAAAGAAATTGGAATAAGCCATGTGAACATTTACTGTGATAACAATAATTACATAACCCTTGAACTTACAGAGGATAAAGAGTACCCTCTGAAAGTAGACAAGTTAGATAAAAATGAAAAAATCAAGATTGAGAGAAACACAGAAGGTTTTCAAATAAGCAAAACCATAAGAGAAGTGATAGAAAAACAGCTCACAGTGGTGAATGAGTGGTTTGGCTTTAAGCAAACTAAATTCACCAAGAAAGGAAAATACTACTCCACAAGACCACTCAACTTTTACAGGAAATATCTATTCCTGCAAGCTAATTTGGTTGACAAAGCTAAGACCCTCTACAACAATAAACCATCTAACATTTTCTGCATCATACCTGTAGATGATGGTGACCAAATAAAAATGCAGCGATACGAACCGAATTGTAAGAAAACGATAAATAAGTGTACTAATCACATAAAATTCGAAATCACTGATGAGAATGGTAAGCTAGTTAATTTCAGAGGAACAGAGGTTTCTTTAGAGTTAAGAATCGAGCTCTGCTCTCAAGACGAAGTCTGACTACGACAAGGTCCAGAGAGCAAAGTTCGACTCGAGCTATGCTCTCAAGACGAAGTTGGACCACCTGATGAGATCATTCCATTAAAGGAATAGTACATTTCTTCTCTTTAACTACAGGTTTAACAAGAGGGTTAATTGATCCCTTCATGACTGCTTCATTCGGACTACGTCCAGAGAACAAAGTTCGATTCAAGCCTGATCGCTGCTCTTTACTTACTTTTTTAGGAAGTTTCTTAAACATAATGAATGCTGCTAAAATAACGGCACCTAAACCTAGTACATAGACATAAGTATTACTACTAGATTCACGCAGTGATACATCAGTATTTTGAGATTGTGGTTCTTCTTCCTCTACTTCTTCTTCCTCCTTTTCCACAACTCTGTTTTTTGGTGAGGAGTCCTGTACTTTAAATGTCGTCTTATCCTTTTTTATCCTCTTAAATTCCTTAGATCTTCTACCCAGTTCTCTAGACCATGCTAATTGTTTCTCTGATCGAGGTTTCTTAGACACTGAAACTTTAGTCGGACTTTGTCCTGAGAGCATAGCTCGAGTAGTATCAGTTACAGTTTCAAGTTCCATTTATCTTGGCCGAATTTAATTCGAACTATGTTCTCATAACCAGGTTAATTTAGTCTTCTTTATCATCACTACCTGTGATATCTAGACTTTCATCTATTGATTTGTCACATTCAGAGACAGTCATATTTGGTGTATTCATATTTGATGCAGTCATACTCGATGTAATCATAGATGATTCCTCATGACAATGACCTAAAGTAATAAGTGTTGTTGAGGCAAGTGCAGTTAATGGACCCATTCTCAAACTCAACCATCCAAGCCATTTATCCAACTCGTTAGTTATCAAATAATCATTTCTAAGATCATGGTAAAGATCATCTTCATCATCTATTGGTAATAACCACCTTGATAATTTAGTGTAAGCTTTAATTACTGTCTTACCCAAAGAATCATTAAGTCTGGCAGCCATCTTTGTTTCATACATTCTATGGTGTTTTAAGATTTCTTTTTCAGTCATATTATCTAAGTCATTAAAAGTTATTTGTTTATTAAGGAAATCCTTGCTTTTACCAGTTGCAACTAGAATCTCTAAGTCTTGTTTAGCTTTAAGACCACTATCAGTCAAATAGTTCAAATTTTGTTGATTGCTACTTGAACCTTGTTGATTGCTAGTCGGACTTTGTCCTGAGAGCGTAGCTCGAGTTGATCCTAGTTGGCAACTAGAATTAACTATTCCCTGACTAGGATTAACTAAATTTGAACTATTCAACTGCTTGTTTGAAACTTGTTGATTTGTAGAGCAGTTCTGTTGAAAGTTAGTTCTGTTTTGTTGGTAACTACCAGTGTTCTGTTGGTTAGAAGCCCCAACTCGAGCTAAGCTCTCAGGACTCATAACACCATTTGTTTCATCTGTTGTTCAATCACTGCAGATGTCTGACTATTCATTTGCTGATTATTCATTTAAAATTATGGAAAAATGACTGTTAAGTGCAAAATGCTGTTTTCACAACTTTATTGCATCTTAACACTAGATCGGGCTATGCTCTCAGGACGAAGTCCGGCTCGAGCTGTGCTCTCAGGACAAAGTCCGGCTGGTGCTAACTTAATACTACTGATGCAGTTATTGTCTCGACCTGCACTAGCACTCAGTAAAACGTCAAACTGCTTGTCAATATCCTGGTCATATTCCTTCTCAACCTTGTAATTCTGGAAGAAAATACTTTCAGTGAAATCATACCATAATCTCTCCAAATCATTAACTCGCTCCTTGTTGGTTAAAAAAGGTGTAAATATTACATAATCAATTTTCAGCGTTTTAAAGGCTTGGTGTAAAAATACCTTGGAGTTAATGGTGACCTTGACACCACAGTAATGCAGAAATCTAAGGAAAGCATAGTACACTAGTCTAAGGTCAGTGATATTCTCATCGGTTAATTGCGGTTTACCAATTGCCCTGTTAATAAATTCAATGGCAAGAAACCAATCATATTCCCCACAGTGAAATTTAAAAAGCATGGCTTCACCATGTAACCCTTGGTTACATAACTTAGAGGGGAGAGTGTTAATACCCATTTTTAGGGCTGACTGAAGAGTATTTTCATATCTCTGCTTACTAAGACATTTTCTGTGACTTGAAAAGTAGCACTGTAAATACCCTTCCACAAAGTCCTTTAAATACTTAACTGCCGATTCGGACAGCCGACTCCATCCAAGTTTCCTTAGAATACTGTCAAAGTAACGTGTCTTGTTGTCAATATTGATCTCAAGAGTTTTAAAATCATCGTCGTAAGTAGTCGAATTGCAATTGGTGCAGAATTGATACTTCACAGTTTTAGCTGCGTACCTTGCTGAATTCAAGTTTTTTTGATACTCAAAAAGTGTCCACCTTTTACAATTACGGCAGAATTGGGCATTAGTGTTGGTACTGACGTCATATTCTTTCATTCTTGGCAGGACTACTTTGCCTGTCTCAGTCGAGCTTTGCTCTCTGGACTTTGTCCTAGTCGGACTTCGTCTTGAGAGCATAGCTCGATCCATAACCCTAGGACGAAGGAATCCAGTAAGATTTTCATTGCTACATTTACTAAAATAGTCTTTTAATGAGATGTATTTATTCATATTTACATAATAATTATTTTTTAAACATTGTTTTGATAGAAGTTCACCTAAGACCTTTTACGTGATTTTAAGGCTTTACGTGATTTTAAGGCTTTAACACCCCCAATTAAACCATAAATTATGGAACTAACAATAGCAATAACTGCTATGATCAGATGTTCGGCTAGAAAGCCAACAACTGCACCAATTGTTTTCAGGAGAAATGATACGATAGAACCGATGATTCCCGGTAAAGCCGCAGCTGATTTCTTGGCTAGTTCTTTTAGCCATTCAGCAAACTTCTTGAGACCTTCTTTTACTTTATCTGGTATTGATGGTTTTGGTCCTGGTCCAGGTTCTGGTGTAGGTCCTGGAGTTGGGTCTGGTCCTGGAGTTGGGTCTGGTCCTGGAGTTGGTTTTACAGATTTAGTGGCACCACTTAAAGCACTACTGATACTGAGACCTAGAGTTGTAAATGTCATAACAACAGCTGTTATTATGGCGCTAATAGTTACACCATACGTCTTAAAAAGTAACTTTATTCTGTCCTTCAGAGGAATAGTTGAATCTGGTTTCTTTAGAACATCAACAATTAAACGTTTAATTCTTCTAGTTTGTGACTCCCTGTCATTGTCTAACCTCCATACCTTTGACTGTTCCTCATGCAATTTGTCATTTAGTTCATCTATTTGCTTTTTCAAATCCACTTTATCTTTAGTATCTTCTTCTACAGACTTTACATAGTCTCTTGTTAAATCATGAATTTTTTTTTCTAGTTCTTGTATTTGCATGTCCTTATCCCTCTTTACTGCAGCTAGTTTATCACCAGCCTGTTTTAACCCTCTAAGTTCTCTCAAGGCATTTTCAGTAAAACCCAGTGATTTAAGTTCATCATCATTAGAATCAATTAATTTATCTATTGGTTTGTTTGAACTGTTTACCTCATTAATTACTGCATGTGTTTCAGGGGTTACTAATGTAGGTTGACTTACTTGTGGGTCAGGTGCAATCATACCTCTAATCATGTCAGCAAATCTAGTACCATTATCCTCAGTTAAAGGAATAAACTTTACCTTTTCTCCATTTTTATCAGGATATTCAAATAAATTTTTGTTTCCTCGTTTATCTTTTATCAAATCAAATTCAGAATTTCTCGGATTGTAATAAAGTTTGTTTCCATTGTAACTAATGTGTGGTGAAAGATTACTCAATTTTTTCTTGTCATAATTCCAGTTTGATCCTCCCAATGCTGTATCAAGTTTATCCTCTATTGTATCGTAACTTAACTCCTTTTCCATCAATTCAGGGGCAATACCTCTTACTCTTTCTCGAGGTGTAGTGAATGAAGTTTCAGTAGTAAGATTTCCACCTCCTGTGTTGTATGTTGTGCCGTCATCTTGAAAAGTTCTATTGGTTTCACCTGTATTAGGATCTATCTCATCCATTTGGATATATTCACCTCCTGTGTTGTATGTTGTGCCGTCATCTGGATAAGGGAGATTCTTTCTCATTTCTAGAATTTGTTCAAAAGTTCCTGATGATGATGATGATGATGATGATTGTGGATCGTAATCACTCATTTCATAATTTTCACCTCCTTCAGCCATAATTACTTATTTATCTAACCATAAAAGCAATCAATGTACCAACAACTGAGTAAAGCATGAATTTAATTGTTTCATGAGTATCATCCTCCTTCTCAACTTTGGTGTCAAGTTTAGTAGTAGTAGGAATATTCTTTGAGGTTTCAGTTGTTTTTGGTGTATCAACATTACTATTTGGTTTATGACTGGTCTCGAGCTTTGCTCTCAGGACGAAGTCCGTCTTGACAGTACCAACACTACTCTTAACTCTTATTTTCTTAGAACTATTTCCTTCCATCAGTGGTGATGGTAAGGTCTTTTTGTGGTTAATGTCAGTCTTACCGGGTTTAGCATTTTTTGGTGCTATTAAAATGTTATTATTGTAGTTATCCAGCTTACCAATAACGAGTACCATATTTGATCCTATGACATACAATCCTGGTGCTATTACAGAATCTAGTCTTGTATGAGTGTCACTCACTGCTTTTTGATATCTTTGAATTGAAGTGGGAATATCAGGATGTTGATTAATCGAGTCCTTTAATAGTTTGTTAATTTCCTTCTGAGCATCCAATTCTGTACCCGGTACTCCAATTATTGGTGTTCTGGTCAACGCCTGAGCACCCAGAATACAGTAAACATATGTTCTTATTGTGTCATTCAACCTCTCTATTCCAGGATTAGAGAAACCATTTGATTTAAATATCATGAATTGTTGATAGGTTTGACATTCATTTTGTGTAATTACATCAAATACATTCTTGTGTTGTTTCACATGATACTTAATGAAGGTATCTGGATATTTGAAATTAGCCATTCCAGCATCCCAGTCTTTACTGAACATCGGTGGCATTCTATTTTCATGAACTTGCATGAGGAAGAAATTGATTTTAGAATCATTGATGTAATATCCGGGATCAGTTATGTTCGGGTTGTAATCCGGTACACTCCATGACCTCCAACCACCGTTATTTTCAAACACCGAGAAATCGTACTCGTCTTTTAAACCAAATTCACTCAATAACCCTCCTAGTTTCCTACGGTTAATGTTATTGTTTGTCTCATTAAAATCACTTTCACCTGGAATTGGTATCTCTAGATTCTTCATGATCTTCAATATTTGATAGTAAACATGAAACCTGTAAATTGATCTTAACAATGGGTCACTGTGATTCAAGTGATCGTCTATTGAAATACCACAACCTGTTGTAGCAAACCAAACAGCCATGTTAAATTGGTTCTGGTAAATCGATAATGGATTCTTTTCCAGTCGCAGACAGTCTTTCTTATTTTTCAGGCTCAAAAACCCAGGTGTTATCTTAGTTTCTTGTAGTCTGAAGAAGTTATTAGTATTAACAGTTACTTCTAAATTAAAGAAGTCATAGGTGAATTTACTTTTATGTTGATTTGCTATTGGATAATACTTTATTACTCCAGAAGCTGATGAATAATTATGTTTGGTTTTAACTTCAGTTTTGGATAATGAAGACAGTAAAAAGGCCATTTATTTTAATGGAATAATCTCACCAGATGGAGGAAGTGTGACGTTAACATCATGTCTCCATGGACAGAATAACATTTGCCTTTAAACCATAGTGATATTCAGTTGTACAATGGCCATATCAGATGTTGCAGTCATTAATTATTTGTGCTTGCAAATTACAATGGCCATATCAGATGTTGCAGTCATTAATTATTTTTGCTTGTCAAAGACATGAAAAGGCCTATTGTGTCTTAATGCGTTTATCCGACAGAATTTTCGAAAATATTTTCAGCGCTGAAAATTATTTTTGCGTCGTTAAAATAATTTCTCGAAATTCTGTCGGATAAACGCATTAACGAACAATAGAACTTTGTAATACTTTGGGACGTGAGTATTGTTTGGTAACATATGTTACCATGTACATGCAGACTCTGTCAACAATATTTTCAATAGATTCAAGCAACAATGATTAATCACTGTATCAGCTGTCGTGTAGGCCTACAGCATTTATTGGAATACGCTGGGACTGTCAAGATGTGCGAACTTCTCAAGGGTTCATTTCTCTGCTATTTTTTAACGGATATTTGCAATGATGTATCCTTGGAAAGCTATTGACGTGTACTTTCTGTTGGAATACAGTAAGTCATGATTACATTAACCCATTGAGCTCTAGTATTCCCTCACCATTTCACTGACCATTTCATTGCAACGCTTCACTGGGAATCTCATGAATGAACCATTTCATTGAAGAATGATAGAATATATGTATTGTGGTGTCTGGTTCTTAGGGGTTTCTAAGCTAATTTGAGACAAAAAGGCCTGTAAGGGCTTTGGTCAAAATAGCTTCAAAATACCTATATTCCTACCACCACAATACATATATTCTTAACTGCCATCACGCAGAGTGCCTATCACAAAGCACAACTTAGACCATTTCCAAGTGTATGATAAGCTTCGAGATCGGACGAATCAAGACGTTAGTCGGAGTCTTGACCCTAACACTGCGCACATATCCTTGTCTATCCGGCATTGTCTCCATCACCCGGCCAAGTGGCCATGAATTACGTGGGAGTCTATCATCCACTAACAAAACAATGTCCCCAACTTTTAGGTTGCGGCGCGCAGATGTCCACTTTTGCATTTCCTGCCGCAGGGTCAGATACTCTCTTGACCACCTTCTCCAGAACAGGTCCGACATGTACTGCTCCTGTCTCCACCTACGTCGACCGTAGTTACTCTAGTCTCGGCTTTTTATGGTGGGTTCATTATCTACCGCCTACACAGCCAGTAATGTGATGTGAGACCGCCTCCACCATATGAATGGCTGAACGTCTGTCATTCACATTTGGATCGTGTGACTGCTAGCATGGGACGCGGTCCTTGTGAAATTGATTGAGCCACAGGGAAAGTTATGGTTCATTACATCCAATGTTTTAATGTTCAATGTATGACCGAAATTGATACAGTTTGTAATATTGAAAGTTTTACTTCACACTGCTATTACGATAAATAAAATTAATGCTATAATGCAGGGTGTCGCAAAAGAAATGCGCGAATTTAACATTCTGAGTATGAACCATAAACTGCCTGGGTGTCTAAATTTTCTTTAAAATTGCAACGTTTGGTGCATTTTTAGCTCACCTCTTAGCAGAGGTGAGCTTATCCCATACCGTGGCGTCCGTCGTCCGTCGTCCGTCGTCGTCGTCGTCGTCGTCGTCGTCCATCGTCCGTTAGCAGGGCACGTTTCGTAACTGTTAGAGCTATTGAGTTGAAACTTGGTACACATGTACCCTTATGTAATGACACCTTGGAGACCAAGTTTCGGTCCGATTCGTTTCATGGTTTCGCCACCAGGGGGCCAAACGTTAAAAGTGAAAATATGCAATATCTCCCTTAATAGTAGTCGGGAAATTTTGAAAAAAATATGGTAGGTACTTCTAGCAAAGGTGCATCATATATCCTCCGGGTTTTTGATTTGACCTCCTTTTCAAGGTCACAGAGGTCAAATGGTGTAAATTGGCCGTTAGGATGTAACGATGGCACGTTTCTAAACTGCAGTGACTATTGATACCAAATTTGGTACACATTTACCCCTTAGTCAGGTGATCTCAGGGACCGAAGTTTGGTCCAATATGATTCACCACTTGACCACCAGGGGGCAAAATCCAAAAACCTTAAAAATGTGATTATTCCTTAACTTCTTGCCCGATTGCCACCAATTTGATATCATGGGTATATCTAACCACCATACAGTATATGTCACACAGGTTTTTAATTTGACCTTCTTGTCAAGGTCACAGAGGTCAAATGGCGTAAATTCGCCATCAGGCCGTAACTATGGCACGTTTCTTAACTGCAATGACTATCACAAATTAAGTACACATGTACCCCTTGGTCAGGTGATCTCAGGTACTGAAGTTTGGTGCGATCTGATTTGCCGTTTGGCCTCCAGGGAGGGGGCCAAATCCTAAATTCTTCAAAATGCTATTATTCCTAGTAATGACTTGCCCGATTGGCACCAATTTTATATCATAGGTACATCTAATTCCAACAACCATTCAATGTGTCACCCGGGTCTTCTTTGATTTGAAATACTTTTCAAGGTCACAGAGGTCGAATGTACTGTAAATTGGCCATTTTGGGGAAATTGTAACTGCTTGGACCTACATCAAACCTAACACTACATGACACAATACCATGCTCTTTATCCATCTTTCCTCCACATGAGGTGAGCACAATGGCCCTGGCCATTTCATTCTCTAAACATAAGAAATGACTACAGTCTCAATTCAGAATTGAACTTTTCACATCGAGGTAAACAAGAAATGAGATAGATAGATAGATAGATCCAGGGGGATGATTGGGGAACCTGTTTACACGTTTCAACACAGGCCATCTTTTTCTAAACACATCAAACGTCGCTAAGGACAAAAGCCAACCGCTACTTTTATGCACCAACGTGAACCTTATTACCCATAGATTGCTAAGATGTGCAGTACGTCACTCGGTAATGTACACAGTAAGCACATGCAGCGACGAAATGTTGTATAATGGCCCAAATAGGCCATGGGACGAGTGGCAAAAATGTGTCTAGAAAAAGGATTCCGTTTGACAAATTAGCAGGCAAATTGAAAACAGTCGTTTTTGGGTAATATGGGGGTGCTGATTTCAAAAATCAATTTTTCTCCCACGTAAAGTTGCACATTAAGTCCGAAATGAGACCCTTAATAGGGCCTAATGGTCCCAAAGTAGGGGTCAAAAAGTTGATGTCATCGAAACATGTCAACATGGGTATCAAAATGAAGGTCTATGGGGGTACTTTAACATTGCATAGTTTTTGGCCCCCTTAACGAACCGTGGGACCCCCCTTGGAGGGTCAAAAAGGGCAAAAGTGGTAACTTTGACCCTGTCCCACGATCTTCATAGGGACTATAAATGGATAAAAACTGTTTTATTTGACAGTAATCGAATAGACCTTCAAAATGATACCCATTACAACACTCTCGGGGTAAGGGTTGCCGATATAGTAATTTTGACCCCTTTTTAGGCTCCAAATTTAAGATCTCGAAAACCTTTTGCCCAAGGGTGTCGTCATGGGTATCTATGAAAAGGTCTATGTGAGTACTGTCTAATAAAACAGTTTTTATCCACATGCGGTGCCCATGAAGCTCATGGGAGGCGGTCAAAGTTACCACTTTTGCCCTTTTTGACCCTCCCTGGGGGGTCCCACGGTTCGTTAAGGGGGCCAAAAACTATGCAATGTTAAAGTACCCCCATAGACCTTCATTTTGATACCCATGTTGACATGTTTCGATGACATCAACTTTTTGACCCCTACTTTGGGACCATTAGGCCCTATTAAGGGTCTCATTTCTGACTTAATGTGCAATTTTACGTGGGAGAAAAATTGATTTTTGAAATCAGCACCCCCATATTACCCAAAAACGACTGTTTTCAATTTGCCCGCTAATTTGTCAAACGGAACTTCACATTTTTCACACTCGTCCCATGGCCTAAAAACAACAATGGTTTTTCCTCTTGCCAATGTGACTGACGTCATGACGTAAGTCGACGTCATGGATCTGCTTAGATATTCAGGCTTCTGTCTGGGTCAAAATTAGTTGCCCACCATAAATCGGCTTCATGGCGCTTATTTACCCATCAAATACTTATCTAAAAACTTCCACAAAATCAAATTCAGATTTGGGAAACTTGCATTCAGTAGTATTTTTCTGCATTTCATTGCAGCAAAACATGGTAGTTCTGTTGAAATACCACTGAATGCAGGTTTAAAAATCAGAGATTATTTTGGGGAAGTTTTTAGAGATTTGTTGGGTAAATAAGTGCCACGAAGGTGATTTATGGTGGACAACTAATGTTGACACAGACAGTGCAAAGACACAGTCCGTGTTCTCTCGCATCCTGCAGAGCACTAGGCCTGATCCACTTCATCATCTAGCATGGCCGTGAACTCAATTCCATCTGCATGTTCTTCGTCAAGTTGTGGAAGTGGTCCAGCCTCGACCTGGCCTTGGCGTAAAGCTGCCTCGAATCCATTTTCGATAACCTGGGGACTCACGGCACCACAGGCATTGCTCACAAAATGTTGACAACGTCATTCAGCTGGATTCGGTCACACTGTCCTTCCGCATTCGTATTGCGCTTTTTCCACAATGTCCACTCTTTTCTGGCGTGAGATTTAAAGGATTTCATTACCGATACGTCTAGAGGTTGCACCAGAGATGTGCATCCTGCAGGTATGAAATTTAAAAGTCCTCCTAATTCTGTGACTCTCATACCGAAGTCTTCCGTTTGATGTACTCGGTAACGGTCAACCAGCAGAAGGAACTGTTCTACTCCATGCCTCTCCAGGTAGGGCTCGAAGACATTCTCCATCCAGTGTCCTAAGGTCTCCTCCCTCACCCATCCAGTCGCAGAGGAGGTCACGATGACGTTAGGTGGTAAATCTTGGCGTCCTTCCAGGAGGGCTAGCTGACGAACAAATCCACGACGGGGAAACGTGATGTGGGCTGTCGTCATGTTGCCGTCGGCTGTGACACAGAGAGTAACAGTACAGCCAAGTTTCACATTGGATCTTGACGTCCGGACGTCTACTGAAGATGACCCCGTTTCATTACAAGTGTGCATAGGACGAAAGTCTAATAGCATGAAGGTTTCATCCATATTGAATATGAACATCATGGCGATCTCGAAATGTTCTATATTCCCGGTGACATCGTTCCTAAATTCCTCCACTCGATTTGCGGCGTCTTGAGGCAGGGTAGTTGAGTTTTTATCAACTTTGCGTAATGAAACATGTTTCCTGTCCTTGACACCGTCCACCCATCCATCTGACGCACGGAAATCGTGGAGTGTGGGTCTAGTGCCAATAATTTCATCTCGCCGTGCATCAGCGAGGTTTCTCCACCAAGCTTGGAAAATGTCTAAACCTTTTTCCTTAGGTCATGTACGGCGATGGGGAAGCGTAGCTCGCGTTGCTGCCGGAACCATTCGTGCAGCTGCTCCTCGACTTCTGGCCAGGCACCCGTATTCTTTGGCTTCACTCTTCTGCTTTCACCCTGATGTTCTTGCTCCATTCGTTCTAAACTTGCTAAGTCCCACTTGCTAAAGGTGTGGATGGATATGTGATAGTGGTTAGCAAATTCTGTCATGTTAGCCACATTTCCATTCATTACGGCAGTTTCAAGTTGTCGCAGGTACCTGATCTTTTCCGAAACGGAGTAGCTTCGTCTTCTTTTTGGCATGGGTTCATCCATTGCGATTTCGCACGAATGGCAGCACGGACAGTACGGACACTTGGCCCAGTTTATAACGTCCCCGATTATACAACATAGGGCCTCGGCGTAGGCATGATGCCTGGGGAAGTTCAATCAGACATAGCCTCACAATACACGGTGTTGCAAGTATGAAAACGGTAACGGATGGTTCAACATTTTCACAAGTGTACAGAGATTAATCTTTTCTCTGACCCCCTCCCTCCTAGAGAAACGGGTACTCTGAAAAATGTGGATTTCTAACTCAACATTTTCCTAGTGTAATCTTTGTACTCGTGTGTTAATGTTGAAAATGTTGAACCATCCCTAAATTTTGTGTGATTAAAATAAACCAATTACCAACTGATTTATTAAAAGTCACTCGTTTCCATAACAAACAATTCAAAAAACCACCCCGGACCCAATTTTGGAAATACCATTGACACTGGAACTTCGGAACTGCTCATAGGTCAGATCTATTTCATAGGAGCGATTCAACAAACAGCCTGAGTGTTTAGCATAACCGCGAAATCGACCATGGCAGACTTCGGCATTGCTCCGCCATCTGATTGGCCATTTCATCACAAAAGCGGTGAGTAACCATGCTCTCCGTAGTTTGTGAAGGGGAATGGCCTGCATATTGCAAACCCACCATAAAAAGCCGAGACTAGAGTATCATCCGCACTAAACAGTCCTGGAGGAAGCCTCGGTTTAACCTTCATGGTTAACAGCATATTAGGCGTCAATGCCTCAAGATCATTGCATTGATCCGAAATCCTAGTGATAGGCCTATCATTGACGATAGTCTCAACTTCGCACATCAGAGTCCTCAGACTTTCCTCATTCACCACGTGCTGTTAATTGAGAACACTGTTCAAACACTTCCTCACAGTACGGATCTGTCTCTCAAATACTCCACCGTGATGAGATCCCAGTGGAGGGTTAAAGACCCACACAATATTCTGTTGGAGCAAAAACTCATGAATATGGGCTGTGTTCAAAGCTTTGATTGCACCTCTTAGTTCACGTTCACCACTCGTCAAATGTGTCCCATTGTCAGAACGCATCCGCTTCATTTGACCTCTACGAGCGATAATCCTGCGCATTGCATTTATATACGAGTCGGAATCCAAAGAATATCCAGATGTACCGCCCTGATGGTCATGCAAGTAAAAAGCAAACTATATCGTTTCTCAGTGGCACGACCCCTTTTAACTTCGAAGGGTCCAAACAAATCACATCCAACTGATGTGAACAGTGGTTCATCAACGGTAAGTTGCTCATTTTCTGCTCACCAACTTTCGCTTCACGTTTCCTGCATTCAACACACTTGGCGATGATCTTACGAATTGCAGACTGGGCATGGATCAACCAGTACTTCTCATTGAGTCTAGAGAGCATGTGGTTTTGTTTCTCATGCATAAACTCTGCATGAATCTGGCGCAAGATGAGCCTACTGACATGACTGTTCTTGGAGGAATAACAGGGCGTTTTCTCTCCATAGGCAAACCTACTCAAGCGACCTCCAACGTGTAGTAATCCGTTATCCAAGAACGGGTCTAGTTTTCGTAACGAACTAGACTGCTTAACAAAAGCTCTCCCACTCGCAAGTGACTTCTTTTCCTCAGCGAATGCTGCCTGCTGAGAAAACCTGAGTATAGCACATTCAGAGTCCTTCAGGTCCTGAACAGTAAGGTCTCAAATAGTCGATTGGTTTACACTGATGACCATCATTCCTACTCCTGACTCTGTGCGCCAGCATCTCCTTGACTCAAGGATCCAAGCTACGGCTCGTTTCAATGTGTACCATGAGGAGTGGATGATTAACTTGTCAACACTGTCCCTAGGTGGGGTTGCTGACTGAACATTACTGGCAGCAACAACACTCCTCTTCACCTCGTGGTCCCCCTTACTCAAGGTGGACGACAACGGGGGTGCAATAGGCCATGACTCGGCCGACTCCCAGAGAAAGTCAGGACCGTTTAACCAGTACCTGTTCTGTAGGAAAGCATCAGCACCTTGACCTCTCGAAGCCTTATCTGCAAGATTCAGAGCTGAACTTACGTATCTCCACTGCTTCACATCTGATCCCTCATGAATGACTTGGAGCCTGTTTGCGACGAAGGTATGGAAACCTGACGTTTCATTTCTGATGTACTTGATAACCGACATGCTATCAGTCCAGAAGTGAGATTTCTGGAGCGGAATCTCAAACTCTTTCCTAAGCATGGTGTCAATCTTTACGGCAACTGTGGCAGCAGTGAGCTCGAATCTCACTATTGAAACTTGCTTGAGTGGTGTGACACGGGACTTTGCTTGTACGAGACCACAGTGAACACGTCCCTCGGTGTTGATCAGACGAAGATACGTAGCAACACCATAACCCAACTCCGAAGCATCGCTGAAGTGATGGCATTCAGCCGATGCAAGTTCACCAAAACCTTCATGTTTTACACAGCGCCTGATGCTGAAGTCGGCCAGCTTGGTAACGTCCTCCAACCAAGCACTCCATTGGCCGAGGTGCGGCTCCGGAATGACTTCATCCTAGCTGAGCTTTAGTCGACATAGCTCCTGCAGGCTTTCAAAATGACTGGAGAAAGGAACCCCAGGGGATCGTAAATCGAGTAGACGGTGGAAATGATCCCACGACGCGTAGGCGGTCTATCCCTCAGCTCAATTTTGAAATTGAAAGTGTCACTTTGAACGCACCATTGCACTCCCAGTGCACGCTCCATCGGTAGGCTGCTCTTCTGCAGGTTTAAGTCCTTTACCTCCTTGGCTCAGTACTCCACAGGAATTGAAGCCATGACCTCCCGATTATTTGAAATGTATGCAGTTAGGTTGAAACCTCCTTTCCAGCAGAGCTTGTGCAAATCCGCTGCTAATGTTATGGCCTCAGCTGTAGGAACCTTGCTCTTCAAGCAATCGTCGACATAGAAATTTCGCTCTACGACTTTGGCATGCGCAGCCTCAGGAAATTCGCCTCTATTGTCCTCAGCAGTTTTTCGCAATGCGTAGTTTGCACAGCTTGGCGAGGAAGCTGCGCCGAATATATATGAACCATCATGTGATGTTCAACCATTGATTTGCTCGGATCACCATCTTCCCGCCATAAAAACCGTAAGTAGTTGGCATCCTCATCAGGTACCCGTACTCTATAAAACATCGATTCTATGTCGGCCATCATAGCAATCTCCTTCTCTCGAAATCTGAGTAAAGTCCCTGGCAGTAAGTAGGTGAGATTAGGACCTTGCAACAAGTGATTGTTCAAAGATGTGCCACCGTAGCGCGCTGAACAGTCAAATACTACTCTTAGTTTCTGCTTCTTGGGGTGAAAAACTCAATGGTGTGGCAGGTACCACACTTTGCCAGTTGGGGGTTGATAGGGTGCAACCCTGGCGTAATCATTGCTCAAAATCTTGTCCTTGAATGTCTTATACTTGTCATGGAAGTCACTGTCCTTTCTGAACTTTCCTTTCAAAGATTCCATACGCTGTACGGCCTGAGGACGATTATTTGGCAACTTAGTGTTCATGTCCTTGAATGGGAGACCAATGATATAGTGACCATCAACGAATGTGATAGATTGAGACACACGTTCTAGAAACAACTTATCATTCTGAGAAGGCTCAATCTCGTCATCTAGGACGCGTTCACTG
Organism: Lineus longissimus; assembly: GCF_910592395.1. Taxonomy (NCBI): domain Eukaryota; kingdom Metazoa; phylum Nemertea; class Pilidiophora; order Heteronemertea; family Lineidae; genus Lineus; species Lineus longissimus. The sequence goes on from NC_088315.1 coordinate 14,271,410, forward strand.
AAGTCGCGGTCGACATGATCACGGACTTGTTCCTCCAAACTTGCGATGGTTCTCACTTCGGTTCTGTTGACAACAGCTGACCCACATGCTTCCTCTCTGTCATCAGATGCTGCCAGAGGACCTTTGATTACCCAACCAAAAGCTGTCCTCACTGCGAATGGACCGTTATCCTGACTAGGAACAACCTCCAGCGGCTGCAGCATCATGGGAATGTTAACACCAATCAAGAGTTCTACATCACTGTCTATGGTATGCAATGGAATGTCTTTCAAATAAGACCATTTCTGAATGTCCTCTGAAGTGACCACAGCATCGCTGTCAACTGGTAGCTTCAACTGCGTAAAGACCGGCGGCAGCACCCTCACAATGTTTTCATTAAGGCTAACGACCTCCAAATCAGAGATTACGTAACTGTTCTGAAGCATTTCATGCCTCATCGTTCGAATGTTTATCTTCGTCTTCCTCCCCTTGACACCCAAGGATATCATGAGTTCCATTGTACAGAAGCTTGCAGTGCTTCCTGAGTCCAGAAACGCATATGTCTCTACACACTTGTTATCACCCCTCATCCTAACTTTGACTAGAACGATAGCCATGGCTGAAGGACGGCTGTATCCGGCCCCCATATCTCGACTTGATGCTGTGGCTAACGTGCCACTAGAGCTACTGACAGGATTAGATCGAGGCTCCAAGTGTAACACAGATGGGTGGGGTCTGTTGCAATGCGAGCAAGTAAGTTTCTGTTTACAACTGTCTCTCTGATGTCCCAGCTCAAGACATCCATAGCAAAGCCCTTTCGACCTGAGGAAAGCATAGCGATCCTTCAAGTTCAGTTTTACCATCTCACAACATCCATCCATGGCATGCTTAGTACCATTGCAAAACATACACGGTCTGGAAAAGGCTGGTCTTGCATTGGTCACAGTTGAACTATCCCCACTTCTCTGACTTGAACCACACCCTCTGGAACTAGGTTGTGACGTATGACAAGCAGGCTTCTTGTTCTCGACTGCATTTATAGCAAAAGCTTTACTAGCGTGCTCCTGCTTCCCCGATGAGGCTCTTCCGAAAGCTACAAGATGACTGAACCTCACAGCTTGGCCCTTTCTCTTGACATCAAACACAATGTTGCGCCACCTGTCATAGAGATGGACAGGTAGCTTCTTCACTAACAGTTTCAAGTTCTCAGAGTAATCTAACACCTGAGCGCCACTGACGTTTTCGACGGCATACAGACATTCTCTCAAAAAGATTGAATATTCTAGTCCCTTCGCATTGTCCGATCTGATACTAGGCAACGACAATGCCTTTTTAACGTAGGCCTGAGACACCACATCACTGTCACCATAACGTTACTTGAACTCTTCTGATACCACTTGATATCCAAGCTTAGCCTCCAGGTTCGAATATCCTGACACGATCTTGTGTGCTTCACCCATTGTATACTGAAGCAAATAGTTAATCTTCTCTTCGTAGGAGTCTGTATAAGCGTTTATCCTAGCATTGAATGCCCTTATGAAAGTTATTGTTGAATCATATTTAACCGTCTAAACCTCTCTATTTTACGTTCACGTTTGTCGATATTTCGAGCCCTAATTGGGGCTGGAACTTGGGGCTAGCTTGACCATTTTTGAACATTCCACATTTTAGATAGACCCAACCCGAGTTGATACTTGAGTAAAAGTGGGGCTAGAATCTGGTGATGGCTTAATTAGGGCTGGAGAATTTAGGGCTGATTGACACAGGTTGCAACTCTGGCGTTTTAAGTCATCCACCAACAACAAGCAGGCAGTCTTCATTCCACTGAGGTACCAGACGAGCAACTGGACTCGATGTCTTCACCTTTGAAGAGTTCTGAATGGCTTTGACTTCAACATGAAATGCCTGGCTCTTGACATACTTGACTAGCTGTCTCTCAGCATTCACAATTTCAAGAACAATCAACGTCCTATCAGTTACAGCTGGAACATCCAACTTGTCACCATTCTTGCGTCTTTTGGCCCGATCAATCAGGAACTGTCTCGTTCGAAGTACCCATGCCACAGTCTTCTTCAGACCATACTATCACGACTGTCTCTTAATGCTTAATGATGTCTTCAATGATTGTGCTCTTTTCATCTTGAACATTCACAGCGAATGAAGTGACCTTCACCTCTGGATCTTCAACTAAACCGGAATAGTAGAAGTAAAACTGGATACCGTCACTGTAGTTTACAACAATGTCCATCGGTCCCTATTGTTGGGCTGTTGTGTTGCTCCACCGACGCGCGTTTCTGCCCCTCTAGGCTTCATCAGGGTGGCTGGGGTTGACTTGCATCTGTCTTGTTCGAAGTTCACAGTTTGAATGACATCATGACTCAGGGGTGGTTTCTCAATGACGTTGTGACGTTATAGACTTTGTTGCGACTCTGTTGTTGAAACATTCTGTTGTAGTCAAGCAGGTGGGCTGTCCAAATGGCACATGTTGAGGAGTACAGGATCAACCGATGACACACACGGACCAGACAATAAAATCGGAATAGTAGAAGTAAAACTGGATACCGTCACTGTAGTTTACAACAATGTCCATCGGTCCCTATTGTTGGGCTGTTGTGTTGCTCCACCGACGCGCGTTTCTGCCCCTCTAGGCTTCATCAGGGTGGCTGGGGTTGACTTGCATCTGTCTTGTTCGAAGTTCACAGTTTGAATGACATCATGACTCAGGGGTGGTTTCCCAATGACGTTGTGACGTTATAGACTTTGTTGCGACTCTGTTGTTGAAACATTCTGTTGTAGTCAAGCAGGTGGGCTGTCCAAATGGCACATGTTGAGGAGTACAGGATCAACCGATGATACACACGGACCAGACAATAAAATCGGAATAGTAGAAGTAAAACTGGATATCGTCACTGTAGTTTACAACAATGTCCATCGGTCCCTATTGTTGGGCTGTTGTGTTGCTCCACCGACGCGCGTTTCTGCCCCTCTAGGCTTCATCAGGGTGGCTGGGGTTGACTTGCATCTGTCTTGTTCAAAGTTCACAGTTTGAATGACATCATGACTCAGGGGTGGTTTCTCAATGACGTTGTGACGTTATAGACTTTGTTGCGACTCTGTTGTTGAAACATTCTGTTGTAGTCAAGCAGGTGGGCTGTCCAAATCTTCAACTAAACCGGCCCCATTGACTGGTCTGACTGGCCAACTGTCCTGACTGGCCTCCCACAGGAATTCTGGACCATGCTTCCATCGTTCTTGTGTCAACATCTGTGACGCAGTGAGACCCCTCGACAGGTCATCAGCTGGGTTTCGACTTGTATCAACATAATGCCATTGCGACGGTATTGACCCTTCATGAATTGCAGCCACCCGGTTGGCTACAAATGTGTGAAACATTTTTTCCTCATTTTCAATATACTGCAAGGCGAGAGTACTATCTGTCCAAAACCAGGACTCATGTATCGGAATCTCTAATTGTTGACGCAACTTTGTGTCCAATTTTACCGACACAACTGCCGCTGCCAGTTCTAACCTCGGTATTGTCATGGTTGGTTTTGTAGGCGTCAAGCGCGACTTGCTCATCAACAGTGAACAATGCACCTGATTCTCGCTATTTACCACTCTAAGGTAGGACACAGCAATGTGGGTAGTTGTAAAACAAGAAACACAGAAACGAAACAGAAACACAGAAACGCAGAAACGAAACGCAGAAACGAAAATCAAACGGGTTTTCATAAAAGTTGGAATCAAGCGGCACGCCGATACTTTCCTTGCCCAATCCGTTGTTATTGTCGTTTAAAAGTAAAATCTGAGGTTGGTGGGTTGCGGCCAGCCGGAATGCAATAGAGTTGTTGAGGGGATACATGGAGCAACTTGGGGGGGGGGGGGGGGGAGGGGGCGGCACGATATGGGTGAAGTCTTTTGAGGTGGTGGTGTAGTACTTTGGTAGGTTCGATTCGATTCCTACAGTATGTTATTTTAAATGAAGGTGCAGTGCAACATCTTGCCTTGAAGTGTTCAATTTACATGAAGTACCAGGATCATCCTACAAATCCCGTCTGATGCAGCACTAAATGCAAGGTACGGTACCAGTACATGGGTGAATCATTTCGACGTTATGTGAGACGTGAGAGACCAATTTTGGCGACTAGAATAGAGTAAAGTGGGGGGGGGGGGGGCGGGCGGGCACTAGACTTGGACTTGGAGTAACTCAGTCTTGCCTGCCCAGCTGCTGCCTTTAAATAGTCCCTTTAAATATCTGTTTATGTTAATGAGGTTGCAGTAGGGAAGTTCAGCCTAGTGTCGTGCACAGGCCATGGAATGTACAAAAGAACAGGACTCGCTATTCGAAGGACTATTTTCTATTTACGCCGTGTAGTACACACATGTAGTGTATTGGGGAGGTCAGTGTAAATAGAAAATAGTCCTTCGAATAGAGAGTCATGTTCTATTGTACATTCCTAGCAGGCCTATGGTCGTGTTCTGGTCATTGGTCATGCAGACTTACTGGCGGCTCATATCGATCATAAAGTCCTCATGCCCTACAGATGGTGGATCGGCATGGTCATGGGTTAGATTCCTGTCCTCGAGATTGAGTGGTGCTTTGGTCATCACTCATTGGTAGACCCATCTGCAGTGCGTCAGTGATCGGGAAGGAGGACCATTTTGTCTTGGAGGCAGAGCCTTTTTAATTGAGATGAAGATGACAACTGATGGAAATTAACATCATTCAGATATGGATGACTCATGGCCCAAGACTGACAGGATGACATCTTTGAGTCCAGATAAAGCATAACCAGTAACAATGATTTTCAATGGATCACTTTCTTCTTTAATATGAAAATACATGTAAAAAACTAAACCAGTAAACAACAATAAAATTTTCTACCTACATAAATCCTTGTCAATAACATGACCATTTGCAAAGATTAAGTCAAATGGCCAGGGGCAAATGAGAACACCTGCAGGTACATGTACACCGACCGAGGACGTGAAGTAGGCCTACTTGTCATGCTGCCCTGGTGGCCAAATTTGGAATTCGATTTTGCCAAAATGCTGCCCGAGGTGTAATCACACTAAGTTTTAGTGTTACGATACATGACGGTGAAAATACACCACATGTAGTATGAATCAAGCAATGTGATAAATGATTTGAATTAAAATTTACAAAAACAACAAAAACTAGTATTGGGCAATTCGCCTAACAGCAAATTGCAGACCATATCCCTGGTGAAAGTATTTTGTCATGTTGAGAAATTAGGTTTGCACCAGGATATAACCAGATAAATCAGAGGCAAATAACCCTGAATAACCAGCTGAATTAGGTTGTGACAGTAGGTGCATCATAAATACTAGAATTAGCGATGGTTCTGGGACTGCAACAACTCAGCAAATGGATGGTCAGAATCCAGCAGACAACAAGCAAATGTAATCTGAATCTCAACATCTTTCGTATCTTTTGATGAGTTTTCTGGTCGAGTGAGGGAAACCAGTTGGCCATCTGATATGGCTGGTGGGGATGAAAGCTCCCAATGTTGGGACGACCAATAATACATTGCGTCTCCACAGTATTAATTTATATTATAATACCTCCCTCCATGCACACATGGTTCTGCTGCCAATTTTTTCTTCAAATGATCTAAGTGTCAATCATGCACTTGTGGGTACTGGCACCACGTAGGTAACTTCTGATCTGATCTTAAGTGGCAGGTTTTTGGTGTCTTGATCTCTACATAAAATTCCTTCGACATGGTGCAACAAACCAGTCCAGTAGATATATACATGGTCATAGCATACGGCATCGAGACAACCAGTATGCAAGGTTACGGCCAGGCCCAAGGGGTATGACCTATCAGCACTAAGAGTAAAAACTTAAAATGCAATAATATCTTTTTAAACTAACTGCCACAGTAGGTTTATTTATTCAGTCTTTTTGAAGTAAAAGTATTACAGTGAAAAGAACGAAATACGGCTGGAATATTATACTGGTTTGTCTTCGGACGGCAAATTCAGCACTGCACCGATGTCAAGGTTAAGACGGTTATACGACTTTGCCTCATCAGCTCCTCGTGGTCAAGGCTCCTATATCCGTGACTGATGCGGTCGCAGAACAGAACAGATGCTGATCATCCCCGTCACTGCGTCAGGCTGTAAAACAGAGCGAGGAAATATTTTAACTTCACCAGAAGTTTTATCATTCATTATTCAGACCAACAGACACTGACTACCTGCTAATAGTCTATGAATTTCATTGTCATAATTCAGAACAAACACTTATCACCTTTGCTCAGAAGGTGTGTACATTCGTGTGTCCATTTACACTGCACGTGTATACATGCTTTACTGTACATTTCTACAGGAGTGAGCAGGATGTACAGAAAAACGATCTCCAAAACTGTTGCTTTCAGCACTCGCGACACGTTAAGCGAGGTTTTAGCAATTATTTTCAGTGAAGGTATATCTCATGTGTAGAGTCTGGGTGATTTTGAGACATTCTTAGGTGTTTAAGGCGCACAGTTTGATGAAACTTGCCCGAATTCGTAATTTTTTTGATGAATGTATATCCGCCATTGCGGGGATCTGGAAACTTTCGGATGACAAGTTTGCCTCAAAAGATGGACGTGCTCCCTATAATCACCCAAACTAACAGCGAATATATATTCTTAAGATCCTTTTCTTGACCTCTGATGAGTTAATTTTGTCTGATGCAGTGTTTCAACACAAATTTGAGGGCGATTACAATCACGAAAAAATCACACTCACCCAGTCTAGAATGCGTAGACGAAGTGTCTGTTGGCTCTTCCATGTAGCGGGTATCCTCCCACCTGTTCAGGTCGGGACAGATCAACGTTGAGCAACTTGCCTAATCGGTAAAAACGCGGGAGGCAGTGCTATTACCGGAACGGTTCAGAACCGGCGATTTTCATCAAAAATCACCCGAAAACTAAAAAAGTAAGCAACGGCTGCAAAAATAAAGTACACGTTGTTCGTTAGCAGGTTATGAAACGTAACCTAACCAAATTTCAGGTCGTTCCGTGCGGCAGTTTCGGAGATACGTGTCGAAAACCACATCCCTCGGGTCCTGGCGATCGGCTCAGTAAAAACAATAGACCATATCCACGGAGTTGTGGATATGGTCTAATGAGAATTGAAAATATGAATAGTATCCCGAAAAATTACCATGTGTGACTACCAGTTAAAACCAGGGATATGGTCCAGTAAATAAATCAATTAAGTGCTCTATTAGATTTGCACCACAAAAACGTACATCATCAAAATATGTCTAGGACAGGCAAAAAGATGGATAGCTCCGATCATTACAATATCACCACTCTGGCAGTTCATGATGACAATTCTAGACACGAAATAAATCAATCAATGAATATGGATTGCATCACAGAACACCACCATGACCACCAGCAGACCATTTAAAATCTATTCTAATTCTATGCTAACCTTTGATATGGTACACTCAGGTACAGTAAATAAATCGTTTACAGTGCGCTCTAAAACTGCACCACAAAACAGGCGCATCAACAAAATATGCATGGGACAAACGAAATAAAACGGACAGTTCAGATCAATACAATTTTACCACAATCAATCACATCAGTGCAGCAGTATGGCTTTAAAATCTTCATAGATAATGTACAGTGTACATAAAGAGATGAGTGTACATTGAGTGTACATACGTGTACAAATAGAAATTCACCATTCTGACTACTAGTATAAATGCTCCAGCATCCACTAGTATGGTGATAATATGACCCTGCACTGCAGACTCTGTCCCCCGAGATACTCCACTGGGCCACAAGTATTTTGAGTCGAAAAAGACCAGGAAAGAAGCATAACCTCAATTAGGCCGGCCCAAACTAATTGTCTGTTTGCAGTAACCCTACCCAAGGTACATGTCTTCACACAGGCAAGGTACTAGCTCGTAGGTAGGCAAATAGTTTTGATAATTCTCAGTGATTTTGTAGGTGAAAATGAAAGAAAAACTCCAATAAGAACTTTTGGGGTCGGTCGGGTTACGGCAAACAAACAATACATCTGGTCCAGCCTAATAACAGAAAAAGGGTTTTCTCTTCGAACTAACAATGGGGAATTTAACGTTCAATCTCAACTCAGAAATCATTTTGTTTCCTTAACCCCAAGACTTGTCAACTGCTCTCGTGCTTCTCCACTTAGCAATGGCAACGTGTTCTTTTCAATCACAAGGTCCACAGGTTTAATATCGGGATATTTTGTCTTTACACATGCTAGCCTGAAGTGAAAGAAAATGTTCTGCTTTTTTGTTTTTTTCACATTCTGACCATTTTCTTTCACATAAAATTCCCTTGGTCCATGCGTTCGCACAACGTACTGCTGTCTGTCCACAGCAACGTAGTTGGCATCATCTGGGCGGACTATTGTCATCTTGCAACCAGCATCCAGAGGTTGCTGGCAACCATAACAAATGCGTGCTTTTGTTTGGGAATGCAGCAATACGTGAAACCCATCTGCTTGCTCTGATGGGATTTCGCTGTTGAAACTGTGGGCTGGGTCTACAATCCTCTCTGGTGTCAATGGAGGTGCACGGAAGTTCCCAGCACGCCGAGATGGCTTTCCCGATTTTTTCCCTGCCCCCTTGGTAACGTTAGTGTTCAACATTGCCGATAAATTGGCTCCACCTTTTCTCTTGCTTCGCCACTGAAGGAATTGTGGCAACATACCCACCACTTCCCCTACAGCCAAGGAATGGGCGCACACGTTCATAGATTTGTATTGGCAGCACTTGTCATCGCACGCTATCCGGCCGGATGCAGCTGAAAACTCAACAAAATGTGGAGCTTTTGAAGAGTCACTTCGAACCATCCTTGCATAGGTGACACCTGGAGCACTTGTTATGTCAGATGACTCATTTTTGACAATGCCTGCTGCTTTTTTCCACATTGACTTCAGCATCTCATCAGGTAGTGTCAACAGATCTGCATCCTTGTAGTGAACAGAGAGGCAAGGATCCTGGCTTTGAATTTCATCAGCATCGGCATCAACAGTTCCCTTCCCAAAGACTTTTTGTAGGAGAGTGGTCCGTTCTTCTTCCGACATCTTTTTCCACTCAACTGGATCGACCTCCAAATGTTGAAACTTTGGAGCAAGTCTGTACTCCCCGCAGCCTCGGACAGCTTTCTTAGCCTCATTGTACTGGCAGATCACGAACTGATGGAGTTTTTCATTAAAATCTGGGAGAGAGTTTTTCTTGTGTCCTACCCACTGTTTGAGGGAGTTGTTGAGACTCTCATTTCCATTCGTTGTGAAACGGCGTCCTTGCCAATGGGCAGCTTTGCGTACACACTCTATCATTCGGGCCTTGAAGCTCTCCGCCTGATGCTTACTGAACCAACGGTAAAAACCTGGGGCAATCGCCTGCCATTTGTCTTCAAGCTGTCCTAGTCTCACATCGAAATCTTCACTGTCATGAGCATCAACTAGACCCTTAATTAGGACTGTTCCCTCCTGGAAGCCAAATATATCCCTTAGCAGCACCTTCTTCACTAATGCGGAGACATACAGTTTTGTCGCCATGTATCTTTCTATATTGGCCTTTTTGTGAATCCAACAGAGGAGATTAATGGAATCTGGGAATGCAGCAACAATGGCATTCAGGAGGGCCACCTCACCATCTGTTCCAAATGCCTGTATATGGCGAAGGGCAGGATTAAGTCGCTGTAGGCATGTCATGAAATAGTAATAGTTGTCCATTTCGCGTTTATGGTGGACAAATGACGGCCCCACGAAAAAATGGATGCGTTCCTGTTTTAGCAGAAACCAGCACTGGATGTTGCAAAGTCGTCACTGTCACATAGAAATTTCCCAACTCAAATGTTGGGTCGATGCCAAATACAGAAAACTCCTCTGGATGAGTCAGGAATTTTTCTGCATCACGCAGCTGCTCTCTTGTGGCCAACATATATTGCAAAGTTGGCTCAAAACCTGTTTTTGTTTGTTCAGTCTGAATGTGGCCCAATGTCAGTTCGTGTAAAAATTCACCAGTTTGTTGGCTCTTAAGACTGTCAATGAGAACAGTCAACCCATCCTTAACATGATTCTGCTTGAACCTGCTGGCATTGTATATCTGGGTGGTATTCCTTGGCTCCTCAGAAACACTACGACTGTTATCACCCCCACACTCAGTATACACCTCATGGTAAATATTCTTGGACTTACTCCTGGCCTCCGTTCCTTTCTGCACTTTCGCATTAATGGACTCAATCGTAGTTGGATCAGTTCGGTGATATGCACCCTTCACCTTCACAGCGTTACAATGGCATGGTAGGTACACTTCACTGCTGTCGCCTTCATGAAAGTACTGCACGACTGCATATCTGCCCGCATTGTTATTATCGTCTAAAAGAGTAGTAATTATCCGAGAGAATCTTCGACCCAACTTCTCTTTTGTGCCCTTGTGAATGCCATACTGGCGCAATAGTGTGTACTGTCTCTTACCACGAACATCTGCTGCTGCCGAGGAAGAGACACCTACTACTTCTCCATCGCTGACATCCACCCAGAATTTTCTCCTTGGCATGCTGGTTAGCCAAGCCCCATTATCATCAGCAAATAACGATTTATATTTGACAGACTGCAGATCTATCAAGAACACAGCAGTCTTTCTAACTCCAATCGGTTTTTTTACACTAACAATACCATCCAATGGATCATGTAGAAGAAGGCAAAAGAGTTCTTTGGCAGTTAGACCAGTTTTTACTTCTGAGACAATTGGCATGGTTTTATCTCCATCATAATACTTGATGCCAGGCGAACTCGTACCTGCAGCAGCCAAACTAGTTGTAGTTTTTGTACCTGCAGCAGCCGAAGCAGTTGTATTCTTCTGGACAAATTCAAAGTCTGTGGACCTGGAAGAAGAGCAGAACTGTCAATATTTACTCAGCAAAGCCAACACATCCATTATGTTTAAGGCTGCTGTCACATAATGCAATTTCACTTTTCTTTTTTTTGCGCGTCACACTTTATGTTTTCTTTCATTCCTGGGAAAGCACACCACAACAAACAGTGCATGCTTTATGGCATGCAATATCCTGTTGCCTACTGTCTTGGACATGTCACATCCTGTCTTTAGCTCTAGTCAGGTCAGGGCCCGGCCCGATTGGAATTGATGCATACCACCAGGGCTGTTCAGCCGACCACATTCTTTATGTTAAAATGCACTTGCAGGCAAGTATAAATATGACACTGGGGATGTATGGGAGATTGACATCATCGTTCTGTGAGTAACGTAAAACCGATATAGGTTTCTGGTTGAGTGATTCTTATTGGCATTGTGCCACGATTTCCTTTCATTTAGTGCGTCTAGTGTCAGGCCAGGTGGCAGCACCATATGAAGTATGAAGGTGCTGCAAAGACCACTGAGGCCAAAAGAACACATGGGGACGCTTACCTGTTGTAGGACAATCGCCTTGTTGACTGGCTGCCAAGATCTTGAAGTTTAATGGGGTCTTTGGGCTCACTGTCACTGCAACAAAGAGTAAAAATCATACACTGAGGGTGCTCTTTTGACTTAAAACAGACACATATGGAAATATTTTTCTTTTCTGTTTCTCGCACAATGCATGCACTGAAGAGCAATTCAAAATGTGCTAATCAATTCTTGTTTTTCAACAACCAACTGGCCTAGCAGACAAAGCATTCTTGAATGAAGGTGATAAAAGTCAGGAGAACACACAGCAAGGACACCTACCTGTTGAAGGACAATCCCTTTGTTGGCCCGCTGTCCAGTTCTGGAAGTTCGAATGTGTCGTTTGGGTCACTGTCACTGCAAATAAAAGTAAAAATCATATGAAGTTTGCTTATCAGTTCTTGCTATATTGAACTACCAACTGGCCAAGCGGACAAAGCATTCTTGAATGAAGGTGATAAAGTCTGGCCAGGCCTGGAGAGAACACACAGCAAGGACACCTACCTGTTGAAGGACGATATCTTTGTTGGCCTGTTGGCAAGGTATTGAAGTTTAATGCGGTCTTTGGGGTCCCTGTCACTGCAAGAAAGAGTAAAAATCATATAGAGGGCGCTCTTTTGACCTGAAACAGACACATACACACGGATTTGTGCATGCACTGAAGAGCAGTTCAAAATGTGCTTATTAATTTAAAAATGTTTCGACGACCAACTGGCCTAGCACTAGCAGACAAAATATATTCTTGAATGAAGGTGATAAAAGTCAGGAGAACACACAGCAAGGACACCTACCTGTTGAAGGACAATCCCTTTGTTGGCCCGCTGTCCAGTTCTGGAAGTTCGAATGTGTCGTTTGGGTCACTGTCACTGCAAATAAAAGTAAAAATCATATGAAGTTTGCTTATCAGTTCTTGCTATATTGAACTACCAACTGGCCTAGCACTAGCAGACAAAATATATTCTTGAATGAAGGTGATAAAAGTCAGGAGAACACACAGCAAGGACACCTACCTGTTGAAGGACAATCGCTTTGTTGGCCCGCTGTCCATGTCTGAAGGTTCGAGGATCTCGTTTGGGTCACTGTCACTACAAGAAAAAGTTAAAATTGAATGACATGTAAGCTTGTATGTAATGAAAGCGGTATTTTGATTTGAAAAATAGTTGTTCTTTTCAGTAAGCTGTTTTCAAAACAGTGGACAATTCAAAATGTGCTGCTTAACTTAGTCTCTGTATCAAAGAGGCAATCACATCCTAATACCTGACACTTTTCAATGTCTATTCAACACTGACTTGAGCAAAGTTAATTTTTTTTCTTTCAGAATCAACACCAATCAAATACAAGCCTATCGGCGTCTGATTCACAATGTGGTTTGTGAGGAGTGTCATAGTCGTCAACAGTGTAGCTTACGTATTTCGAAGACCAGTGGAATTGGCGGCGTCAAATTATTAGTGAAATTTATAATTTACAAATTACAAATTTACATTTTACATAAGATGAAAGTACAATGACCATAAGCATGATGAACTAAATAACTGGTGTGACATTGTTGTGGATTTGGTGGTGTGCAGCTGGAGGAGTGGACAATGTCACAACCAGGGTTCCTACATTATATAGAGTGGAACCTCCGTTAGTAGACACCTCTCTATTAAAGACAACCTTTCCAATAAGGACACTAGTTTTGGTATTGGTTGTTTCCATTCAATTTTGACTTCTCTAATCAGTCTTTGGGTGTTCCGAATGCTTGACACATTTCGAACATGTTTTGGTTGGAAACAACCCTACAGTCTTACACTTATGGCTGAATGAATGACAGTGCATTTTCGTGAAAGCTCGGTGATGAAATGCTGCGACACTATTCGTCACCAACATGTTTGATGGGTGGTGCCATCTGCACAAAGGACGATGAATTAAATAACTGATGTGACATTGTCGCTGCATTTGCAGGTGTCCACATCGAGGAGTAGATGATGTCACTACATGTACCAGGGTTTGTACTTTCATATACAGTGGACCTACTTTTTGTGGACACCTTTCTATTGAGGACAACCTCTTTAATAAGGACAGTAGTTTTTGGTTCCAAATTGGTTGTTTCCATTCAACTTGACTTCTCAGTTTAGGACACCTCTCTGTTAAAACAGCACTTTTCCGTCCCTGGGGCATTTCTGGAAATTTCATGCTATAGAGCAATTGGTTCAGCTAAGTGACAAGAACAGTACTATAAGACGGTTTTAAAAAGTTGAAAATTATTTATTTAAATGACATATGAATGGTTCAGCAGTAATTGGCAGTGTGCATTATGTAATGAAATATGATTTACATAATATAACATTTTTGTGACAAATAGTACAGATGATGGATAAATCGATACAGTGGATAGCTGTTAGAATATGCAATACATGCAATAGCATTTGTTTTTATTGAGATTTTGCGAGAACCAAGTGGTATTTTGACAAGATAATAGAAAGCCAATAACACTACAAGAACATGACTTCAATACATTGACATTGTAGTACTTGGTATACTAAAAATATTCAAAGATGGGTATCTTAAGTTAAAGTACAAGATGTATGAATGAAGGAGGCACTCTGGTAAGAAATGGTGTCGCTAATGAAAGATTAGAACAGTCCGTCTCAACCTGCCAAGCTCAGAGCGACATGCGCCTGGTTTTGCTGTGACGGGTCACATATACAAAGTTTACATAAAACAAGATTTGTATGTTTATTTAGGAGGAGTACAAAAGTTGTATATAAAATGCCGACTTCATTATGATTTATAGGACACAAAATTTGACATGACAGCATTTTATAAAATATGAATAATCTATAATGAGAATAGTTTTGTAGCACCAATGATTTGAAAATACTGAATTTATTTATTGCATGAATAGAACACAAAAAACAGGACGATTACATGATTGTCACATGCGTGAAATATATTGTCATGGATGGGCATTGGGAACAAAAAGAATTGCTGTTATCAGCTGCATTGGTAGCGATTGCTTTAGCTGATTTTCAGAAACTGACAGGAATGAGAATGTTGATATAGTGTTGAAAAAATATTTTTATAACATACATTGCATTCAAATAACACTAAGAAGTAGACGAGTACTAATTTCGCACACTTGAAAATATTTGGACATTGACTGTCACTGGTAGTGGTAGTAGAGTAATTACATGCCATCAGCAGCACTAATTCAGACAGTTTTCGCTGTGCTTCAGTAACTGACTGGAATGACTAAGTTTGATTGTGCTGAAATGATACATAATAACGTACATTGCATAAACAAAATGATTACAAGATTTGTACTGTCTTGAAATATATGGACAGGGACAGTCACTGGAAGTTTGACATGCCATCAGTTGCACTGCTCCCGACAGTTTTCACTGTGCTTCAGTAACTGACTGGAATGACTAAGTTTGATTGTTCTGTATTTGCCTCCATTTGGATTTTGTGAACAAAAGTTACTAACCTTGTGTAATTGAAGTGTCGAATTCGCCTTGGTCGAAATGATAATACAGTAAATAAATCTATTGAATGTTGCTGAAAAGAAAACACTTACTACGTTAGAAGCCATGTACATGATAACACCACCACCACCATTATCAATATCATCACAAGTCAACTGGGGAATATGTGTGATATTTGTTCAAAACTTGCGTATATGGTATTTGCAGGTCTATTGTATTGTAACATATTTTTCACTTTCAAAATTAACTTTTTTACTAGAAATTATGAATCAATACTAACCGTAAGAAGCGTATGAAATTACAGAAGGCCTTCGTCGAAAAATGTAATGTACTTGTACTCATTCGTGTCATTAAACCTGAAAGCAGCACAGCATAACAGTGAAATTACCGTGACATCAATGGATGTCAAACTAACGTAGTGACGTAAATTTGAATTCGAAGTGCACAAATTCACAATTAAGGTTTCGAACACATTGAGAACTGAAAAACTTCATACAAATGCTTTCACACCAATGATATGATTGTGGCGCTCCTGATGAGGTATCGCCCTCTGCTAAGCAGCTTTGGTCGTAACTAGGGTAAATGTTTTTTTCAAGTGATATGAGCGATGCAATACCTTAGTTTCCACCAGCGCCACGTAGCAGTCAATGAAGTTGTGCTGGTACTCCATTAACGTCATGCTTCAAATTTGAAGAAATTAATATTACCTTCATCAAGTACGTAATAATATTACACCAGGCCTTTGTCGAAAATGTAGATCCCGAAGTCTAACTGTAATGAAAGAAAACATCAATGTGACAATATGGTCTACTATGTATGAGGGGGAGAACGGGTATTTTCGGGACACTGGGATGGGCCGAAAATAACTGTCGGGATTCGGGATAGACACCCTTATTTTAGCGGGATTCGAGACAAGCCGTGTTTTGCGTCACGATTCGGCTAAAATTGCGTATTGGGAAACGGGATAAGCCTTTTTTCCTAACGGGACGTCGAGACAGTTACCCCCCCCCCTTCCCCGTTCCCACCCTCATGACATGTAGCATTGTTTGTAGGCCTATTGTTACTCACAATCTATTTTTTTGTAATTGATACTGGTAGTATCAATGTGAAATATGCCACACGTTGGGAGCATGCAAGGCCTAGTACAATACACCATCATCACAATCAAATATTTCAATAATACACTGTCAACGAGAATGAATGTTCAACCATCAATCACGTGCATTGTAGTAGTGTACATCCCCCATCCCATGACGGCTTGCGCCCCGCTGACACGACGAGCACATGGTTGAGCCAATCCATCGCCTATACACTACTTTACAAAAATCGACACCTACTGAAACTTTCACTAATTATTCTCGGAAATGTACTTTATCGTTACATCAATAAATGCACATTCGAATTTCAAAACTACCACTTATTTTTGCCGTGAAACTGACCTGAGTTATCGAAACACCGTCACTGCGAAAAGAGGAAGAAGCAGGTCCGCATTTATCGAAATATTGCTAAATATAATTGTCAAAATGTCGACCAAATTACCAATTAAATCACAATAAACTTATCAAATGTTCACTCATGCCTTTGGGTGAAAAAATACTGATTTTTCAATCATTCTCAATTTTACAAATCACCAATCACAAAAAGAAATAATGATGCAATTACCCAAAATAGATGAGGTTTGACCACTGGTATAATTCCGCCATCTTGGATATCGGCATCGTCACCACCACTTCAAATTCTAAAGTCTTATTCAGGCCTAATATGTGTCATCTGCTGTGGTAAAATGGCTTGTTTTATCAATAAATAACAAAATATGATCTTTGTAAATAAAATCGGAGATCTTCTGGTGTGTTTTTATGTGAATTTATTACGAACTATCAATGCAGCGCAGGGCAGCCATCGTGTTCTCATGCGTAGTGGCGATGCGATAGCCATCCGCGGCACTGCTTTTCAAGATGGTGGCAATTGCCCAGTGCTAGAGGCGTTGTAAGGAAAATTGACAGCAGGCCCCTAATGAATGAACTCTCAACGATATCGATATATTTTCGTAATTCCAGCACAACTGTTCACCAATGAACGTCCACCGACAATCCCACTTAACGAATATTAATATCAATTCATATCATGTATCTTAAAACGCTTTTATTTCATTTTAAAAAGAGTTATCGAGTGAACGATGACCTCCTACCGTACCCTCGAAATAAACAGCCAAAATGACCACAAAAACACCTTTTTAGAAAAAAAACAGCGATTTTTACGAAATAAATGTCATCAGAGACGAAACTAGACACTAATTTAGCCAGGTATGCACAGTAATAGTACCTGAAGTGATCGATTTCAAGGAGAAAATACACTGAAAACAACTTTTCAGGAACAGAAATAAGATCACATTGTGAATAAAAATATGGAGTTTAGTCAATAGTGCAGCTGTACAGCCGCTCTTAATCCAAATAGTTTTCAAGGTTAAATGGTGCCAGTTTTAGTGCATAGACTTACTCGTCAATATTAATGGGGTTGCGATGTGATCCAGTCTCCAGTCGTCTCCTCTTAGGCAATGCTGATTCAGCCACTGCATCTCTGTAAGTGTAACAACAAAAATAGGAGAAGGGTTACATTGATAAGGGGTGAAGATATAGCCGGCCAGAATACGCAGATTCATAATCCAAATGCAATTTTGTATAGAATTTTCAAGTGGACCTCCATTGTCAATTAAATAAATCTTCAATCCGTGCCTTGGATTATCCTGACCGGACCAGAGCTCAGAACCTCTCTAATATTGACTTTAATAGGCCTACCAAGTTTCAGCAAATTCGTACGCATAATAAACGTACTACGGCACTACAACTGGATTTCTATTTTTATCGGACCACGATAAAATTGAACGGGCCCTCCCATAACCATCATACCTAGTAAATCAAATCCTGAAAAACACGTTGGACGTTCAATTTCAAGGCTTATCAATCACATCATACAACCAGTCAGTCCGGTGTGTAGGCTTTGCCTAAATGGGTAGGCCTACAAAAGATTTGCAATAAGTGGTCTTCTGCTGTCAGTCAAATGGCCCTCCCCCCAATGGCACAGGTTGCTACACTCAGCAGCTAGTGATACCCTGATTAGAGTCATACAGCCCACACAAAAACATGCGCTGCGTACATGCTGCAATGCATAGACCAGGGCCTAACGTTGCATGTAGCAACACGCTGTGCTGCACAGCGTGCAGCTGCTGCAGTGCCAGTGTTGAACTTATTACTTGTAGGCCTATAGCTAAAAAAGAGCATGTAGGAGAATCAAGACACAATATCACTTGTTGACAATTTTCACGTCAGATTTACCTATTAGTTCCTCTATTCTGCAAATAGAAATTCTGGTAGAAATTGGGAGATTTCTCCGGCGAGAATGAAAACCCCTCCTCGGACATGTTGGGGATGCTCCATGTGCTTGCACCACGATATGTCGATGGTGTCCAGTCAAAACGGCCCGATCAAGGCCGGATGCTGCCAATCTGCGCACACGTTGATGAGGCTAAAAGGGGTATTGGGAAATGAGCATTCCTCCTTCCATTCCGACTGAATACCAGTTTTAGTTACACCCGCGTTCGCGGCCACAACCATGGCAACAAGATGGAGTCTGCAGACCAGAATTCGCCACAAGACTGGTTTCTGCGTTTCGTTTCTGTGTTTCTGTTTCGTTTCTGTGTTTCTTGTTTTACAACTACCCCAGCAATGTAACCTACAAGCGAAGCATCAGAAAAGTGATGCAATTGTGATTGTACCACATTTTCAAACCCACCAGGCATGACACAACGAGACAGAAAACTCGTCCATCATTGGTAGTTGTCTCAACCAAATGTCTCACAAATTTAACTCCGGTGGTGACAACATGTCATCCCAGTCAACCTTTTTTCTACAAGTGTCCTGTAGAATCTTCTTTGCAGGTAGAATCAAGGGGTTCACAAACCCTAGAGGATCATAGATTGAGCAAACTATGCTCAATACTGGTTGGTGGTTTTACTTTGACATTTACTCAATTTGTCGGTCTCAATGTTCCAGTACATACCCAGAGCTCTCTCTACAGGCAATTCATCATTGTCAATGTCCAAATGTCCAATGGTCGATGCTCTTTCAAATTCTGGTATCATCTGCAGCAGTTCTCTACAGTTGCTTACCCACTTGCACAAACTTAAAGCCACCTTTTGGCAGCAATCTCACCATCTGCTGTGCAACACTTATCAACTTTGCAGGAGTTGGCCTAGAAGACAAGTTGTCATCTACATAGAAACCACGCTCAACAGTTTGCAATGTCTCAACATCAAAATCCCTTTCATTATCATGTGCTGTGCGTCTTAATGCAAAATTTGCAGCTGAAGGGCTCCACACCCCACCAATGGATGAACCAACATCCTGTATTCTACAATTTTACCATCAGGTTTGCCATCCTCCCACCAGAGGAATCTCAAGGCATCTTGGTCCTCCTAATCACCCTGTGATACATGTCTCGATGTCAGCCATGTATGCTGCATCGTATTGCCTAAATCTGAAAAGTACCCCGACCAACTTGTTGGCCAAATCTGGGCCCTGGTAGACATGATCGTTTAGCGAAGTGCCACCATGCTTCGCAGCACAGGCGACCACACTATGCGTACCTTCCCTGGTTTTTGAGGGTGAAACACCGGGTTGTGTGGCAGAAACCAAACATGACCACCTGTGCCTTGAACTTCCTTGGGTGGGATCTTTTCAGCATATCCATTTGACAACATTTCATTGATACATCGACAATACATTTCATGTAGCTCAGCATCCTTTTTAAAGCGATTACCAATACTACGCAACCTATTTTCGACCATCTGCTTGTTGTCAGGCAAACATCTAGGACTTGACTTAAATGGAATATGCATCTCATAATGCCCACCTTTCTGTGTTGTGGTATCATCCCACAACCTGAGAACCTTTCTGTCATTTACTGAAAATACGACATCATCATTGAAACAATCAGTGGAATCTAACTTCCAAAACTTTTGTAACTACGTTTGCAACTGAGTATCAGCAGCATGGATACAATTTGAAGAAGCACTGCTTGATGGTCGGCTAGTTTTGCCTAATGGCCAGTTTAGTATCCAACCTAACCTTGTCCTAGTTGCATAAGGCTCACCAGGACTACCCATTTTAATATCCAAGGGGCAAATGGCCTCAGGCACATCCTGGTCTATCAACAAAGTTACCTTCCCTTGGTCAACCAGTGGCAAACTTAACTCTTTTAGATGAGACCACCTTCTAAGGTCACCTCTAATACACACTATCTTCTGGTATAGGCATTATTGGTTTAGAATAAACCCATGCTAGCTGTACCAACTCACCACCATTTACATCTTTTACCTCAAGAGAGACCAAGTTGGCATTACACCTTACATTTTCCTTATTTAGTGTTGTCAAAGTGAGGGATGTTTTCTTACCAGGTGTTGCCAATTCATCAACTAACTCTTGGCTACAAAATGTGTTTGTGGACCCACTATCCAATAAAGCATAAGTGTGTACAACATTCCTGCCATTCTTTGCTTTGACCTGTACCGGTACAATGGGTGCAATCCTACTACTACCACTGTCAACATTTGGCACACTACGAGACGGTAGAGAGTTAACATAAACATTTACAGCACTCTTATCAATCTTAACACCGTTTGAGGAGCCTGTACCAACACTACTCTTACTACTACCAGAGCTTGCACTGACACTAACAGGTTTTGATTCTGTTGGCAAATGTAAAAACTTGGTGTGCGGCCTTCCGCACCCACTGACACTGCACCTACGGTCAAGAAAACACTTTGCCAGGTGTCGATACTTTGAACTGTTAAAAATAGAGTGCTGTCCTTTACACTTTATACAAACACTACGATTGTTCTCTTCTGGCTTTGTCTCCGTCTTGACTTGTGGCGCCATTTGCCTACTAAAACTGGAACCCTTTGCCCGATTTGACTGCACGTGTTGACCTGTTGATGAACTTGGAGATGTAGCATTAGCTCCAGCAGAAATCCCAAAGACTGGGTCATTGGCTTCCTTTGACGCAGTGTCAACAAATTTTGCGAACTCCTCGAAACTGGGAAAACAACCCTGATTCACTTGCGTCGTATTTGCTATCTTCCTGAATCTGTTTTGCAGATAGATAAAGTGGCAATTTCTCATCAAGTTTCAACACACACCTACGATTGCCAACTTCACTCAGCTTGTCCATGGCATTTAATGTTTCATAGCAACTTCTGAGGTCATCCGAATACTCTTGGAGGCCCTTTGCATCACTGGCCTTTATCTGTGGCCCACAAATGACCTTTTCGACCCTTGCCTCAGCAACCACATGGTTATTTCCAAATCTTTGCTCGAACAAAGACTTAGCACGGGTGTAACCTTGTGCGGGCTGCATGGCTGCACAACACTCAATCACCTGATACGCTTTTCCTTTTTTAACACTGCAACAATCGTGCCAACATAGCCTGGTCTGAGGCCTGAGTGCACCCAACTGTGTTGCCAAAGGAATTAACAAATGCCCAAAACTTAAGGGGGTTGCCGTCAAATGTCATCAACTCCAGCCGCGGAAGCTGCATACTCTCATAAATATGACGTTGCTGCTGCATCATCTGCAAACTCACATTCATCACACCAGCATGGAGGTCAGCAACACCGACACTAGGCTTACTAGTGCACTGAGAGTTATCGACTACACACGTTTTATCGAAGTTCCCTTTTGGATCACACAAAGAGTTGTCGACTGGACACAATTTATCACAGTTCACTTTTGGATCACAGGAAGAGTTGTCAACTGGACACGATCTATCACCGTTCCCATTTGGAGCAAACGGAGTAGGTTCAGGTTGTACCTGACCAACAATATTACCGTTATAACCAGAAGTATTAAGGTAGCAGGAAGGGTTGGGCGTTTGTGGTTTCTGAGTCAACAGGCATTTGGTCTCAGTATTTGGGTTTTGATTGCCATGACTGTACCCCTGTAAAAGTCGGAGGAGGAGAAGTTAAGAATGATGAAAGCATTGAAGAAGAAGAAATTTTATTATTGAGGAAAGCAAAATTTATTATGAGACTAGAAGGCAGTATCAGCTGCATTTGCAATGGTAGTACAGTACATGTAGGTGGAACAGGTTCCCCGTGGCCTTTGAAATGGGTGGGGGGAGAATTTGCCAAGGAAGCATAATGACTTAACAGAGCTGCCAACCCTTAAGAGGCCCTTCGAGGGTTTGTGCATCTAAAATTAAGGATTTTGAGGGTGTGCTTCCATAGTTTAAGGAGCGAATTCTCTGACCTAAAGATGCCACGGATTTTGGTGGGATTTGGGGGAAAATAAGGAGTGGGTTGTGAAAATCCTTAAGGGTTGGCAGCCGTGACTTGATTATTTTGAAAATGGCAGTCTGAAGACACTAAAAGGTGGAACATGGCATTTTATCGGCTTTGAAGTGTTCCGCAGTTAAAGGGCGACTATAGGCAGCAGCTAGGTAGGCAAGATAAAGTCATACAAATTCGCCAACAGGGGTCTCTCCTATCTCACAGTACGTGGAAATGTTCACACTTGTACATGGAAGGTATTAAGAGCCGCATCAAACATAACCAAGTGCCCTTATTGGGCATATCAGTCACCAAAAGATGGTCAACCTAACCCCCCTGCTGCTGCCTATAGTCCCCCTTTAAAAAGTCAATTGATGTGTATGACTCGTGCGTGTGAGCGATATTTACATGTTTAAAATTTGAACAACGTATATCATATTTACAATGAGCAGATAACAATATCACTATTATCAGCAGTATTATGCATTCACTGTGGGAACATGTGGGAAAATGACTAGTCATGTGGATGAGTGGCGTACAGTAGTTTTCAGGAACTTGTGCATGGACAATCACAGTGGATAATACTGTAAAGTTTGCGATAAGCGGTCGTGGCGCGAAACCGGTGTAATATATGTGAGTGTTTCCCGTGTGTGAGTGTTTCCCCTCATTGTTTGGGAACGCTCAAAAATAGATTGACAAGTTTTTCTGTGTATCCCCCTATTGAAAAGTCATGTTCTCTCTAGCTGCCTATTGTTTGGAAACACTGACACATGGGGAACAACCACATATGTTACACCGGCAATATGGAAAATCAATAATAACACATGTTCAGGGCCGTTTATATTACAGGTTGATACGTTCATTTGTCACTTGGATTTTCTCGGCGACGCACATGGACTCAGAAGAAGAAGAGATAGCAGCCATGCTGCTCCTGATGGAGAATAGAAAACGAAAGCGGAGGCGACGGACGAAAACAATGTGGTACATAGAAGTGCTGCATTTTTGCATTTTTTGTTTCTCATTTCCAATCGAAATTAGCTATTGTATGTGTAAACTAATGAAAATGCCGAAAAGTAGCTATACTCACAGTTTCGAAGGCGATATCACTACAAATGCACATGGACGTCCACTTTCTTTGCCAGCTCATTTCACAAAGAATGAACATGTCCATTCATCGCCTCACGCGTGAAATGACATGAAATGACGTGAGGCGACGAATGCGGGCAAAACTTACAAAATTCACTTCAATGAGAACAGGTCAATAGGTTTTCCAATGTCCATTCATCAGCTCACGAATGACAAGTGACAAATGAGTCGTGAGTCGATGAAACGTGAGGTCTATGTAACTTCAGCCTAGGCACACTGTGACATGAACCTCTAGGCTTACAAGTTCAATGGAAACGAACGAGTGGTTCATAACAAGGCACTCTTTATTCGAAAGAATGGGTATTACAGCTCTTAGTCGTCAAGAAAATGCAGATCATTGTCCTCGTCATCATGGTCATCAAAGTGTACAATGTCCTGGTCTATGTGTTCAGGGACGGGTTCATCAGCCTGAAGCAGGCCACATGCTCGCCAGGCGGTGTGAATTGCCTCGGCGGTTATCCGGGCCCAAGATTCGCCAATCAAACTTAACACTTCACCCCTTGTTATGGGAGGGGAATTCCCTCGCTCATCGTTATGCTCAATCTTCCACGCTTTCCACCTTTTGCGGAGATTACTTTTGAAAGATCTGATAATCGTCTTGTCCAGTGGTTGCACTAAAGGTGTGCACCTCCCCGGTATCATCTCAATGAAACCGGGGGCATCTTCAATTTCCTGACGGATTTGTGCATCTCGGTGAGCGGGGAACATGTCCCATATCAAGAGAAATGGGAAGGCGTCACCTACAAAAGGAAGAAGGCATACGTTGACCCAAGAAAGAATAGTCTGCCAACTCGCCCAGCCCGTTTCAGATCCGCTAACTTGTACATTTTCAGGAGCGTTTTCCCTCAAATTTTGAATTTCGTCGCCATCTGCGACGAGACCCTTAAAAATGACACTTGCTGTAATTCCAAGTGTTACGGTGCAACCTAATTTAGAATTGCCGCGAGAAGTTCGCACGTCAATTTGCTTCCTGCCCTTGACATCGTACGTGTTCTGGGGTGCCATATCCCAAAGTGCAAAAGTTTCATCCATGTTCACGACTAGGTTGATTCCATTTTCCTCAACATTCTGAGCTACGTCATCCCTAAAATTCGCCACAAGTTGCCCAGCGTTTTCTGGTATTGTTTGCGAATCTTTGCATTGCTTCCTGAAGCTAAAGCCATTCCTTGTTAAAAATCCGCTCAGCCATCCTTTGCTTGCTCTGAACTCAACCAGTTGAGGCCTACTATCCCGGTACTCTTGCTGCCGCGCTGCTGGAAGCTCTGCCCACCATTGATTGAAAAACCGTTGTCCCTTCTCCATCAGGTCTTCACCGGAAACAGGTACTCCCTGCTCCCGCCTAGTCTCTGCCCACTCTCGTACGTGTCTGTCCACCTCGGGCCAATACGCTGAAAAAATAAAGAGTACTAATTTTCCAAAAAAAACTAATGCTTCCGAATTCTAAATTTTACATAACCACACTCCTCTGTGAGAGACTAGTTTTGGCATTTTCATCGAAGGTAACACTCACCAATCCCTCTCTCTCTTTGTCTCTGCATGTGGCTCTGCCTTGTCGTGGCTACCCGATGTCTATCTCGGAGATCTTCCTCGTTAAGCCATCGGCGCATAGTTGTTGCAGGGATGTTGTGAGCTCTTGCAAACTCTGCCGCAGTCACGCCGCGAGGAACCCTGATGTTTTCATTTTGGTAATCATCGATTAGACGAATTTTTTCTTGAATTGAGTATGACCTATGGCGGCGAGGATATTGTGCCGCGGCAAAAACTTCATCATCATCCTCAGGTTCAGGATCAGCATCACCAACAGCGTCACCTCCGTTTTCCATAGAAAAGGCCAAGTGTGCCAGGAGGCAAAAAACACAGATTACTTTCTTCAGATTCATGGTACAGTACATGTACTTCACGAAGAGTCGCATGGCATACAGTAGGGCTTTAAAATGTTTCCCTTTAAAATTACGTGACACTAACTTCATCACCTTATCGATTTTTATTCACAAAAGGTGAATAACCAGTACCCCTAGTTTTACGCACTCGGCCTGGTTATTCCAGTGCAATACCGGCCCATAACATGAACATTCATAGATCTTCTGTATTGCCGGTTTCGCGCCACGACCGCTTATCGCAAACTTTACAGTATGACTGACTTGGGAAGAGCAGGATGTTTTGAGCATGACCAAAAGGCTGCTTAGAGGCGAGGAGGAGGCAAGAGGGCGATGACTTTAAATTTAGAGAAAGGCCTAAAAAATGCTGAGCACTACTGTATATGATGAGTTTATGTTACCAACATGAGCAGTGAACAATATCAGCAGTGTTATGTTTTCACTGTGGTGGGGTAGCAGAAGTTGCCACAAATGGAGCAGCACTTTGAGGTAATTAGTGCCTTTTGCGTTAGGTCTTTGCTGCAGTTGGAATGAATGAAACGCTGGATGGCAGTGGTGAGGTGACGTTGTGGTGCGACGTTGACTGTAGATTTCTATACAGCTGTAAGTAAGGCCTCAGATAAGTGGGTGTTGTTCATGAATGCCGTGATCAATGCATATTTGAATTGGCCCAGTGCCCTGGCAATGCGGTGGCCAAGAAATTGTGCTGGTGAAATAAGAAATGGGGAGTGCCCACTTGCTGTGGCTGGATGTACAATAATCGCACAGTCCTTGGGTTCAGCAGAAACTGTTGAAGGATCACCTTCAGCTCGGTTGAGGCCAGTGCTACGTGTTTTAGCATCATTATATGCCTGTGAAAGCAGGAATGCATCTTCGACATGGACATATGTCCCTGAATCTTTATGTTCTTGGACAAGGTGTGGTGGCGGTTTGCGGTCATGGGCGGAGTAGTGTTGGAGGAGTGGTGACACAGTTGTCGCCAAATGTGAACTTTGCTGAGCGAAATGTTTTATTTCTGGACGATTTGCCAGCACGAGACCTTTAGCCAGGGCTATATCCTCACTCGTGTGGTATGTGTCGACCTTTGGTACGATTTTGAATGTTGATAAACCGGCGGTGCTGCCTGTTTGCTGGTAAACGGGAAATGACGTATTGCAGGAGTTGGACTGACCAATACGAATGTTGTTGCCAGTTATGACTGCAAGTGCCATAACATCTGGAGCCAAGAGAGCCACATTTCTCAGAATGGGGTTGGAAGGCACATGTAACCAGGCCATGTCTGAGTGAGCATGTACTGATGGAGCACACATCAATATACAGAGGGTGTTGTCCGTGTCTACCAAAAGAGTGGGAGCTGCTGTCCACTGTAAGTCATGGTTGGGTTTTAACCAATCGGAACAAGCACCACTGAAGAAATATGGATCAGCATCGAATGATTTAAAGTGTTCCGCAATCCTACTGAAGAAGTGGACTGCTGGAACAGCTCGCAGTTTACCACGATGCAGATCATCCGGGAACATGAAGCAACCCATAGGACACCTGACAATTGGGTAACAGAATTCGTTCAGGGCTGAAGTTAACTGACCCAGTTCACCACTTTGTATGCATTCGTGGAAAGTGCCCAGTTGTTAAGTAACATCCTGAAAATGTGGCTGCAGGTGTTGGGATCGTTGCATTTCAGGTGTCCAAATGTCCAGCACTGGTAGCCACGAGTCTCTGAGGGGGTGAGGAAGGAAGCGCATGAGTGTTTCACTATATGCATGCCCAGGTTTACTGAGGCATGTCCATATGACAGCAGGCCAACAATCCGCCCATATAGCAGTCCAGAGTTTCTGTGTTCGAGGGCAGACAGAGGAGCAGCATTGATGGCAAACCAGCTGACCAGGTACCATACCAGATTTGTCACTATATTGGCGCTTGATGATATGTTTGTTGTACGAATTGTCTGCATTTAATTCATTTAGAGTGATGGGGTAGTGAAGAGTTGATATGCGATGGCAGATAGCACAGTCGTTGCGTTGCATGACAACTGAAAGTGAATGTGATATCATAGAACTGAGGCGTTTGCAATGGGACGAAAGGTGAAGGAGAAGCAAGGAGTCAAATGGGTCATCTTCCGGTGACTAATATACAGAGTAAGGGCAAGGAGGATACCGCGGTGACGTCACGGCTTTTCCAAGATGGCGCTGCATATTGTAAACAAACTCGATCCACGGCCAAGGGAAAATCAAGTCATCATATAAAGTTAGATTTTTCGCATCAAATCAGAGTTATTTGTACTTTTCTGCTATGCAATAAGTCTTCAGACAATAAGTTATCATTTGAATAATGAAAAGTGCTGTTTTGATGGGGGAAAATAGGGTTTTTAGAACCAAATAGCCGGGCACCGATCTTCCAAAATTAGCGATGGTTTCAAAACAGTCTCCCAGATATGGGGCAATCTCTTCATTATCATAATGGGATTTGGAGGCATGTTTACAGATTTTACAAGTTCGAGACCTGCAGGACCTAAAACTCGCATAGATCCCCATAGATCCCCTCTTTTTGTCGAGTTAGCGCCCCTGTAATATCATGCATTTTCGGACACTAGAACGAAATCTTCCTGCGGATATCGCCGTTTCGGTGATGATTTAAGGAGAAATTGACTGTTCTTAGAGTTGTATGGGACAGAAATGAGTTCATACTTCATGAATACATGAATATATCATGATATGGGCGGGCTTCTAAGTCAAAACAATAACAAACTCAACTGCATCTCTACCGTGTATCGCGTAGTGCATTGCCTAGTGTATTTCGTAGTGTGTTTTAGCGGAGAGATTATTTCCGCACTTTGGCCACGCCAAACGTCTTTTTTATTTGTGGAAGTTAATCTGCTCTGAAAATTTTATTTTACACCGGAAGAATCCATACTAGGTATTGCAATATTTCATGTCTATTGGTGTTTTTTGTGTACAGGAGCGCACCAGACAGTGAGACGTGGAGCTGTGTTCAGCGCTGGTGCTGTCAGTAGACTGATTCTGATTGGCCATAGCGATCAGTAATATGGGTCGTGATCACGTGATATGACGTCACCGCAGTATCCTCCTTGGAGTAAGGGCACTGGGTGTTGTTAGATTCAGCATTGAATGTATTTCTCGTACAAGCGTGAATAGTGTGGACATACATTGAGAGGTGAGAGACCCCTATTGACTACTTCTTGTAACTTTATCTTGGATATTATATTAGTATTGAACTTCTAGCCGTGGAATATGAAGAAATTGAACTTGTATGCATGGAATATGAAAAATTATTCAACGGTGAAAGACATTATTCCACGAGGCTTTGCCGTGATCGCAAAGGACGCGACGCAATTGGTTCACATGCTAATGAGGTATAATAATGAATACCTCTATAATGCTACTTGGATAGCGACTGTGTCGTTGATTGCAACAGTGGTCTACGTCAATGTGTGCCTGTAATATCAATGAAAGTATGATGAGGTGATGACGATAGTGTAATTATTAAATATTGGCAAGAGATCATACTACAACATAGGTCGTGTTTTTTACAGATGACTGTGGGACATTCCCATTGGGTTTTGTTAACTTAGATTCAGCGCTGCATGTGTTCCTTGTACAAGCTTGAATAGTTGTGACGGACTTTGAGGGGTTAGAGACCCCTATCGGCTACTTCGTCTAACTTTATCTTGCCTACCAGGCTGCTAGCAATAGTGCCCCTTTATCAAGACTGAAACCCACTGTGCGGGGCTAAGAAATTACCTTTATAATCCTAGTTGGATAACCACTGTGTCGATGATTTGAAGAGTGCTCTGTGGATGTGTGCCTGTAATGTCAATGAAAGTATGATGAGGTGATGACGATAGTACTATTATTAAATATTGGCAAGAGATGCTACCACAAGATAAATCGTGTTTCGACAGATGACTATGGGGCATTGGGCCTTGTTAGATTCAGCGCGCTGAATGTTTTCCTCGTATAAGGGCGAAAAGTTTCGACCTACAAGAGGTAAGAAACCCCTATTGACTACTTCATGTACCGGTAACTCTATCTTGCGAACCTAGTTCCTACCTATAGTGTCCCTTAAGACGGAAACCTACTCAGGCCATTGTGTGGGGATATTGATATTTACCTATACTGCTACTTGGATAGCCACTGTGTCGTTGAGTGGAAGCGTGCTCTGTCGACGTGTGCCTGTAATGTCAATGAAAGTATGATGAGGTGATGACGATAGTGCTATTATTAAATATTGGCAAGAGATGCTACCACAAGATAAATCGTGTTTCGACAGATGACTATGGGGCATTGGGTCTTGTTAGATTCAGCGCGCTGAATGTTTTCCTCATACAAGCGCGAAAAGTTTCGACCTACAAGATGTAAGAAACCCCTATTGACTACTTCATGTACCGGTAACTCTATCTTGCGAACCTAGTTCCTACCTATAGTGTCCCTTTAAGACGGAAACCTACTCAGGTCACTGTGTGGGGATATTGGTATTTACCTATACTGCTACTTGGATAGCCACTGTGTCGTTGAGTGGAAGAGTGCTCTGTCGACGTGTGCCTGTAATGTCAATGAAAGTATGATGAGGTGATGACGATAGTGGAATGACGAAATATTGGAAAGAGATCTATTCCTAGAAGAACATAAGTCGTGTTTTGACTAGGTGGCGCATTTTAGAATCAGCAGTGAGCACTGCGTGTAACCTGGTGGATGCAGCGGAGATAATAACTGTGTCAAAAGTATTGTTATAGGGCCTTCCCTAGGCCCATGGGGTTAAATTTACAATCCCCGATTGGAAAGACGTAGTTTGATCGCATTCAACTTTAAATCCATTGAACAGTTGTGTTCCTTTAGTCAACCGATGATCTTTTTTTGGGCCATGATCGGGGATTGTAAACTCTAAATGTATTATGGACTGGAAGAAAGACCAAAACAAGTGATTTTGGGGCTTTGGTTTAGACGCATGCCCCACATGCGCCATGCGGGATTATACGGTTCATGTTGTTGACATCTACATGATCTAGTGCTGTTATTGCTAATGTTACGTGGTAGGCCTCATCATCATGCCTATATGTTTCAGGAAAAGCTCGGAGTAAAATGAACTGCCGATGAATAATGATGTTGATCATGTTTACCATGTTTACTAGTACATAGCCATAGGGTATGCACTGGTCAGTGCACTTTCTGCATGTCGTCATGATCATGCACGTGATACCTTGCACATCTTGTTCTTTGCATGCGCATGCTTTTTGGGCAAAATCACTTGCACCAACACTAATGAATAATGTCTTCTTATCCCTATGACTCAATACACAGTGAGGGCATTGTCCCATTCCCATCAAATGGTGACTCTGAGTACCGTATTAGGGTGGAAGTTGGGGAGCAGAAACCTACCGTTGCACGCCTGTCATGGTCAACAGTGGTCAGCTTAGCGCGATATGGAACATTCTTCTGAAACTCAAGCGAGGGAAGTCTGCTCATTAGCATATCTCGCGCACTGCTCCTTCTGGTCAAACATCGTAGTGAAATCGTAATGGAAAACGTCTGGTTTTGTGCCAGACTAATAAATGAAGAACTAATAGGTAAAGAACTTCTACTTGCGCGAGACTGCTGTGATAAAATTATTATTGCAGAGACTCCGGTGACGTACACATATATTTTTTACGATCAAAAATGCCCTCAAAAGACGACATGCAATGATTATTTTATTGATATTTCCTACTATATACCTTCCAATTATCACTTCATACAAATAGATCGGCGTTAGGTCGCATGCTTTTCTTTCCTGGTGACGCTATAAAGCAAAACAAGCCTATCGGCGTCTGATTCACAATGTGGTTTGTGAGGAGTATCATAGTCGTCAACAGTGTAGCTTACGTATTTCGAAGACCAGTGGAATTGGCGGCGTCAAATTATTAGTGAAATTTATAATTTACAAATTACAAATTACAAATCGTTTATTGAAACCGTGTAAAAAGTTACATTTTACATAAGATGAAAGTACAATGACCATAAGCATGATGAACTAAATAACTGGTGTGACATTGTTGTGGATTTGGTGGTGTGCAGCTGGAGGAGTGGACAATGTCACAACCAGGGTTCCTACATTATATACAGTGGAACCTCCGTTAGTAGACACCTCTCTATTAAAGACAACCTTTCCAATAAGGACACTAGTTTTGGTTCCAAATTGGTTGTTTCCATTCAATTTTGACTTCTCTAATCAGTCTTTGGGTGTTCCGAATGCTTGACACATTTCGAACATGTTTTGGTTGGAAACAACCCTACAGTCTTACACTTCTGGCTGAATGAATGACAGTGCATTTTCGTGAAAGCTCGGTGACGAAATGCTGCGACACTATTCGTCACCAACATGTTTGATGGGTGGTGCCATCTGCACAAAGGACGATGAATTAAATAACTGATGTGACATTGTCGCTGCATTTGCAGGTGTCCACATCGAGGAGTAGATGATGTCACTACATGTACCAGGGTTTGTACTTTCATATACAGTGGACCTACTTTTTGTGGACACCTTTCTATTGAGGACAACCTCTTTAATAAGGACAGTAGTTTTTGGTTCCAAATTGGTTGTTTCCATTCAACTCGACTTCTCAGTTTAGGACACCTCTCTGTTAAAACAGCACTTTTCAGTCCCTGGGGCATTTCTGGAAATTTCATGCTATAGAGCAATTGGTTCAGCTAAGTGACAAGAACAGTACTATAAGACGGTTTTAAAAAGTTGAAAATTATTTATTTAAATGACATATGAATGGTTCAGCAGTAATTGGCAGTGTGCATTATGTAATGAAATATGATTTACATAATATAACATTTTTGTGACAAATAGTACAGATGATGGATAAATCGATACAGTGGATAGCTGTTAGAATATGCAGTACATGCAATAGCATTTGTTTTTATTGAGATTTTGCGAGAACCAAGTGGTATTTTGACAAGATAATAGAAAGCCAATAACACTACAAGAACATGACTTCAATACATTGACATTGTAGTACTTGGTATACTAAAAATATTCAAA
Source organism: Lineus longissimus (assembly GCF_910592395.1). Lineage (NCBI taxonomy): Eukaryota > Metazoa > Nemertea > Pilidiophora > Heteronemertea > Lineidae > Lineus > Lineus longissimus. Next base: position 14,303,694 of record NC_088315.1, read on the forward strand.
GATGGGTATCTTAAGTTAAAGTACAAGATGTATGAATGAAGGAGGCACTCTGGTAAGAAATGGTGTCGCTAATGAAAGATTAGAACAGTCCGTCTCAACCTGCCAAGCTCAGAGCGACATGCGCCTGGTTTTGCTGTGACGGGTCACATATACAAAGTTTACATAAAACAAGATTTGTATGTTTATTTAGGAGGAGTACAAAAGTTGTATATAAAATGCCGACTTCATTATGATTTATAGGACACAAAATTTGACATGACAGCATTTTATAAAATATGAATAATCTATAATGAGAATAGTTTTGTAGCACCAATGATTTGAAAATACTGAATTTATTTATTGCATGAATAGAACACAAAAAACAGGACGATTACATGATTGTCACATGCGTGAAATATATTGTCATGGATGGGCATTGGGAACAAAAAGAATTGCTGTTATCAGCTGCATTGGAAGCGATTGCTTTAGCTGATTTTCAGAAACTGACAGGAATGAGAATGTTGATATAGTGTTGAAAAAATATTTTTATAACATACATTGCATTCAAATAACACTAAGAAGTAGACGAGTACTAATTTCGCACACTTGAAAATATTTGGACATTGACTGTCACTGGTAGTGGTAGTAGAGTAATTACATGCCATCAGCAGCACTAATTCAGACAGTTTTCGCTGTGCTTCAGTAACTGACTGGTATGACTAAGTTTGATTGTGCTGAAATGATACATAATAACGTACATTGCATAAACAAAATGATTACAAGATTTGTACTGTCTTGAAATATATGGACAGGGACAGTCACTGGAAGTTTGACATGCCATCAGTTGCACTGCTCCCGACAGTTTTCACTGTGCTTCAGTAACTGACTGGAATGACTAAGTTTGATTGTTCTGTATTTGCCTCCATTTGGATTTTGTGAACAAAAGTTACTAACCTTGTGTAATTGAAGTGTCGAATTCGCCTTGACGCAAGGGCCCAACGCGCCGCGTAGCGGCAAAAAAGCGAAGCTGGCGAAACATTTATAACGGGTCACCGTCACTTATTATTGGACTTATAGCGCATTTACGGGGTTGCAACTATTTTGCTTTATAGTGTCACCAGGAAAGAAAAGCATGCGACCTAACGCCGATCTATTTGTATAAAGTGATAATTGGAAGGTATATAGTAGGAAATATCAATAAAATAATCATTCCATGTCGTCTTTTGAGGGCATTTTTGATTGTAAAAAATATGTGTACGTCACCGTAGTCTCTGCAATGATAATTTTATCAGAGCAGTCTCGCGCAAGTAGAAGTACTTTACCTATTAGTTCTTCACTTATTAGTCTCAACGTCTGGCGCAAAGCCAGACGTTTTCCATTACGATTTCACTATGATGTTTGACAAGAAGGAGCAGTGCGCGAGATATGCTAATGAGCAGACTTCCCTCGCTTGAGTTTCTGAAGAATGTTCCATATCGCGCTAAGCTCATCACTACTATACTGATTATGACAGGCGTGCAACGGTAGGTATCTGCTCCCCAACTTCCACCCTAATACGGTACAATAAGTTACCATTTGATGGGAATGGGACAATGCCCTCAGTGTGTATGGAGTCATAGGGATAAGAAGACATTATTCATTAGTGTTGGTACAAGTGATTTTGCCCAAAAAGCATGCGCATTCAAAAAAAAAAATATGCAAGGTTACGGTATCACGTACATGACCATGACGACGTGCAGAAAGTGCACTGGCCAGTGCATACCCTATGGCTATGTACTAGTAAACATGGTAAACATGAACAACATCATTATTCATCGGCAGTTCATTTTACTCCGAGCTTTTCCTGAAACATATAGCCATGATGATTAGGCCTACCATGTACCATGACCAATAACAGCACTAGATCATGTAGATGTCAACAAGTTCACATGAACCGTATAATCCCGCATGGCGCATGTGGGGCATGCGTCTAAACCAAAGCCCCAAAATCACTTGTTTTGGTCTATTTCACTTGTGTTTCCCCCGTCTCCCGGTCCATAATACATTTACAGTTTACAATCCCCGATCATGGCCCAACAAAAGGTCATCGGTTGACTAAAGGAACACAACTGTTCAATGGATTTATAGTTGAATGCGATCAAACTACGTCTTTTCAATCGTGGATTGTAAATTTAACCCCATGGGCCTAGGGAAGGCCCTATAACAATACTTTCGACACAGTTATTATCTCCGCTGCCTCCACCATGTTACACACAGTGCTCACTGCTGATTCTAAAATGCGCCACCTAGTCAAAACAGGACATATGTTCTTCTAGGAATAGATCTCTTTCCAATATTTCGTCATTCCACTATCGTCATCACCTCATCATACTTTCATTGACATTACAGGCACACATCCACAGAGCACTCTTCAAATCATCTACACAGTGGTTATCCAACTAGGATTATAAAGGTAATTTCTTAGCCCCGCACAGTGGGTTTCAGTCTTGATAAAGGGGCACTATTGCTAGCAGCTAGGTAGGCAAGATAAAGTTAGACGAAGTAGCCGATAGGGGTCTCTCACCCCTCAAAGTCCGTCACAATTATTCAAGCTTGTACAAGGAATACATGCAGCGCTGACTCTAACAAGACCCAATTGGAATGTCGCACAGTCATCTGTCAAAAACAAGACCTATGTTGCAGTATGATCTCTTGCCAATATTTAATAATTGCACTATCGTCATCACCTCATCATACTTCATTGACATTACAGGTACACATTTACATAGACCACTGTTGCAGTCAACGACACAGTCGCTATCCAAGTAGCATTATAGAGGTAATTATCATTATCATACCTCATTAGCATGTGAACCAATCACGTCGCGTCCTTTGCGATCACGGCAAAGCCTCATGGAATAATGTCTTTCACCGTTGAATAATTTTTCATATTCCATGCCTACAACTTCAATTTCTTCATATTCCATGGCTAGAAGTTCAATACTAATATAATATCCAAGATAAAGTTACAAGAAGTAGTCAATAGGGGTCTCTCACCTCTCACTGTATGTCCACACTATTCACGCTTGTACGAGGAATACATTCAATGCTGAATCTAACAACACCCAGGGCCCTTACTCTGTATATTAGTCACTGGAAGATGGCCCATTTCATTCCTTGCTTCTACTTCACCTATAGTCTCATTGCAAACGCCTCAGTTCTATGATATCACATTCACTTTCAGCTGTCATGCAACGCAACAACTGTGCTATCTGCCATCGCACATCAACGAAGAAGTGCAGCCGCCCACATTCCACCTCTCGTCTGTCCGACCAGCTGCAATCCTCGAGGACGCCCCACTGTACCACGATTTCACTACGATGTTTGACAAGAAGGAGCAGTGCGCGAGATAGGCAAATGAGCAGACTTCCCTCGCTTGAGTTTCGGAAGAATGTTCCATATCGCGCTAAGCTGACCACTGCTGACCATGACAGGCGTGCATTGGACTGGTACAGGTTGGAACTGAACATTGAATATGCTGGTGGTGACGCTTTCTGATGAGAAGTTGGTCGTGACTGATGCAGTATCCTTGGACTTGTCCACAGCATCGTTCAATCATTGCTCTCTGTGCTGCCTTGATTCTGTACTTACCCAAATACTAAGACCAAATGCCTGTTGACTGTGCTTTAAGAGAGACTGGCGCCATGCCTAGAGATATGACTGACCCCTATTGGCAAATTTGTATGACTTTATCTTGCCTACCTAGCTGCTGCCTATAGTCTCCCTTTAACTGCGGAGCACTTCAAAGTCGATAAAATGCCATGTTCCACCTTTTAATGTGTTCAGACCGCCATTTTCAAAATAATCAAGTCAGGACACTGCCTTCTAGTCTCATAATAAATTTTGCTTTCCTCAATAATAACATTTCTTCTTCTTCAATGCTTTCATCATTCCAAACTTCTCCTCCTCTGACTTTTACAGGGGTACAGTCATGGCAATCAAAACCCAAATACTGAGACCAAATGCCTGTTGACTGTGCTTTAAGAGAGACTGGCGCCATGCCTAGTCTCTCTTAAAGCACAGTCAACAGACACCAACCCCCTCAGACTCAGAAACCACAAACGCCCAACCCTTCCTGCTACCTTAATACTTCTGGGTCGAAATGATAATACAGTAAATAAATCTATTGAATGTTGCTGAAAAGAAAACACTTACTACGTTAGAAGCCATGTACATGATAACACCACCACCACCATTATCAATATCATCACAAGTCAACTGGGGAATATGTGTGATATTTGTTCAAAACTTGCGTATATGGTATTTGCAGGTCTATTGTATTGTAACATATTTTTCACTTTCAAAATTAACTTTTTTACTAGAAATTATGAATCAATACTAACCGTAAGAAGCGTATGAAATTACAGAAGGCCTTCGTCGAAAAATGTAATGTACTTGTACTCATTCGTGTCATTAAACCTGAAAGCAGCACAGCATAACAGTGAAATTACCGTGACATCAATGGATGTCAAACTAACGTAGTGACGTAAATTTGAATTCGAAGTGCACAAATTCACAATTAAGGTTTCGAACACATTGAGAACTGAAAAACTTCATACAAATGCTTTCACACCAATGATATGATTGTGGCGCTCCTGATGAGGTATCGCCCTCTGCTAAGCAGCTTTGGTCGTAACTAGGGTAAATGTTTTTTTCAAGTGATATGAGCGATGCAATACCTTAGTTTCCACCAGCGCCACGTAGCAGTCAATGAAGTTGTGCTGGTACTCCATTAACGTCATGCTTCAAATTTGAAGAAATTAATATTACCTTCATCAAGTACGTAATAATATTACACCAGGCCTTTGTCGAAAATGTAGATCTCGAAGTCTAACTGTAATGAAAGAAAACATCAATGTGACAATATGGTCTACTATGTATGAGGGGGAGAACGGGTATTTTCGGGACACTGGGATGGGCCGAAAATAACTGTCGGGATTCGGGATAGACACCCTTATTTTAGCGGGATTCGAGACAAGCCGTGTTTTGCGTCACGATTCGGCTAAAATTGCGTATTGGGAAACGGGATAAGCCCTTTTTCCTAACGGGACGTCGAGACAGTTACCCCCCCTTCCCCGTTCCCACCCTCATGACATGTAGCATTGTTTGTAGGCCTATTGTTACTCACAATCTATTTTTTTGTAATTGATACTGGTAGTATCAATGTGAAATATGCTACACGTTGGGAGCATGCAAGGCCTAGTACAATACACCATCATCACAATCAAATATTTCAATAATACACTGTCAACGAGAATGAATGTTCAATCACGTGCATTGTAGTAGTGTACATCCCCCATCCCATGACGGCTTGCGCCCCGCTGACACGACGAGCACATGGCTGAGCCAATCCATCGCCTATACACTACTTTACAAAAATCGACACCTACTGAAACTTTCACTAATTATTCTCGGAAATGTACTTTATCGTTACATCAATAAATGCACATTCGAATTTCAAAACTACCACTTATTTTTGCCGTGAAACTGACCTGAGTTATCGAAACACCGTCACTGCGAAAAGAGGAAGAAGCAGGTCCGCATTTATCGAAATATTGCTAAATATAATTGTCAAAATGTCGACCAAATTACCAATTAAATCACAATAAACTTATCAAATGTTCACTCATGCCTTTGGGTGAAAAAATACTGATTCTTCAATCATTCTCAATTTTACAAATCACCAATCACAAAAAGAAATAATGATGCAATTACCCAAAATAGATGAGATTTGACCACTGGTATAATTCCGCCATCTTGGATATCGGCATCGTTACCACCACTTCAAATTCTAAAGTCTTATTCAGGCCTAATATGTGTCACCTGCTGTGGTAAAATGGCTTGTTTTATCAATAAATAACAAAATATGATCTTTGTAAATAAAATCGGAGATCTTCTGGTGTGTTTTTATGTGAATTTATTACGAACTATCAATGCAGCGCAGGGCAGCCATCGTGTTCTCATGCGTAGTGGCGATGCGATAGCCATCCGCGGCACTGCTTTTCAAGATGGTGGCAATTGCCCAGTGCTAGAGGCGTTGTAAGGAAAATTGAGAGCAGGCCCCTAATGAATGAACTCTCAACGATATCGATATATTTTCGTAATTCCAGCACAACTGTTCACCAATGAACGTCCACCGACAATCCCACTTAACGAATATTAATATCAATTCATATCATGTATCTTAAAACGCTTTTATTTTATTTTAAAAAGAGTTATCGAGTGAACGATGACCTCCTACCGTACCCTCGAAATAAACAGCCAAAATGACCACAAAAACACCTTTTTAGAAAAAAACAGCGATTTTTACGAAATAAATGTCATCAGAGACGAAACTAGACACTAATTTAGCTAGGTATGCACAGTAATAGTACCTGAAGTGATCGATTTCAAGGAGAAAATACACTGAAAACAACTTTTCAGGAACAGAAATAAGATCACATTGTGAATAATAGTTGCAACCCCGTAAATGCGCTATAAGTCCAATAATAAGTGACGGTGACCCGTTATAAATGTTTCGCCAGCGTCGCTTTTTTGCCGCTACGCGGCGCGTTGGGCCCTTGCGTCTAGCAAGACACTGCTCTTCAGCAGTGGCTGTGCCATTTTTAGCTCATAGTCCATAACCTGCTTTCTCTGTCGAATTCTCAATTCTTCAGCTTCGAGTAGTTGCCTTTCTTTGATAATGTCAATCTCCTTTAGTAGAGCAGCCTTCTGTGCCGCAATCTTAGCCCTTATGGCTAACGCATCACCAGATTTGCTAGCTGAATCTACGTTGTCATGAATGTCACTGAACACACCGTTACCGGACACGCGGTCCTCGTCATTAAAGTCGTAAGTGAACAACATTGTTGGGAGTGTTTGATCCTCACTGAATGAATACATGATACGTACACTTGAGTTCTTGTCTTCACATTGCAGAACCTATCGTCACGAAGGTATCGTAATAGAAGTTTATGTAGCACCTGATCTCTGCTCCTATCTGGTCATTAAATCACAACGTAGAGATGCATATATTCTAATTCTTCCTTTATGTCTTTAATATACAAAACCTTAACATGAATGATATACTCATGATATGGTTCTCTGAAGATACAAAATAAACATGCTGTCAAAAGTTTACATATATATGCATACACACTCTACTTACACAAATTTTATGTCACAGCCATAAACCGTATCAAATCCTTCAGCGAGCTGAACACTTACAAATTTTTTATGATAAACTAACAATAAGGACTTTCTTTACTGCTTTACTCACATTATGTTGATCCTTTAACAGCAAATAAGGAACAAGACCAATTTTAACACGGGATTGTCATAAATGAAATGGTCCAGGTACCATGTGCTCACCTCGGGTAATTTGATGCATGTCATTTGCAGTGGATAATGGGAAAACAGTTTTCTGACTAGTTTCACCAGTTTTGATTCCATTGAATAATATTATTCTTCTTGGCTCAATGGCACAAAAGAAAATTACCGGTACCATCTAACTATAGCATTTTGGTTATAAATTTGACTAAATTTCAGGGTTATTGAAGAGTGTACCTGTCACATGGAAATTGGTTGACATCTGTTCAACAGTTTAGGAGTAATAGGACTTCGTTGGCTTTTTTTGATGGCGGCCTTGCGGCCATATTTGTCATGGGATTTGACTGAAAATTAGGGATATTGATGAGAGTACATAGATACGTAATAACATGAAGTTTGATTGCAATCCGATCATTAATTTCGAAGTAATAGGACTATGTTTAATTTTCAAGATGGCCGCCTGGCGGCCATATTTGAAGTCCGAGCGGGACAATTTTTTTGGGTAGAATAGATGGTCCCTACATATATGTCCTCAGAAGTTTAGAACCTTCTAACTCAAATAGATGGAAACGTGCAACCAATCGGTTATTTAGTGAACTATGACCTATTTGACCTTCAAAAGTCGGTCAAATCAAAAACCCAGGTGTTATGTCATTTAACCTTATTAGATACACACACCACAAAAATTGTGTCACTTTACGTACAACCATTAGCTTCAAAAAGGCAAAAAACTATTTCCAAGATGGCCGCCTGGAGGCCAGAAAGTAGGTCATATCGCGAAAAAGAAAAATAAGCCTGGGCATATTGCCAAAAGCTACCATCACACCAAGTTTAAACCATCTAGCCCTAGCAATTAAGAAACGTGCCAGGATACGAGGACGGACACAACGGTATTCTATAGACTCCCCGAACGGTGAGCCAAAAATCAACACGAGGTTGCTGCTTCAGTGTCGTCCATCTTAGCGCAAGCGCAAAAACCTTTTTCTATTTTAAAGGCGTGAAAATTCAAATTTACTGGCGCGAAACATAATCTGCAGTAACAGGTACTAATCACATATGTATGAGTTGTGAATTCGATAGACAATTAAGTCGCAACTACATGTTCATGTATGTACTCTATAGTAGGAGACTTCTTCCGACTTCTTTTCGGTTTCTCTTACATTTTCCTGATTTTTTTCCGAACAAAGTCCGACATTATCTTACTTTTCCCTGAAAGGTTGGATTTTAAAAAAACCTATGAAAATATGAGGGCTTCCCAAAATCAGTGTGGGGATTCGGACAGTGCCAGCAAATCACTGTTCGCTATGGTTACCGAGGCGGCTAGCAGACGACCGCAAAAAAATGAAAGCACATGCTATACATCAAATCTTTCGTTCTGCCATGTTCTTGATACAGCGCGCACGAATCGTCTCAAAAGTCGAAACCATTGAAGACGATATGCTTGGAGGCAATATTCCATACAGTCGTTAACATTATAAACTTTAGGATGCACGGAGTCCGCTTTGTTTACGTTCTGCTTTGCCACGCCTTTGCTGAACTGTGCTGGAAAAATGTTGGAAGTGGGTGTATCTATGTGACTTTGACTACGGAATTCGACGGTTTTTAATGACAATATACTACCAAGAGCATCGTAACAATGTGTCATTTTCCTCAATTGTCACCCTCATGAAATAAATACATATACCATGCCTTTTTTTGCCAAATTGATATTTTCGCCTAAGTCAGCTCTTTCGACCACAAGAGTCACATGTGGTAAAAGTGCTTAGCTTGGGACTCAGGCAGATTTTCCTTATGCCTAAATCAAACAAATGTGAGTTAGGCAGTTTTACATCAAGGCCGCCAGAAACAACACACTTAAGAAAAACCTCTCAATTAATGCATTATTTCTTTGATTTTGCCAAATATAATGTTCTTTGAAAAATTCAATTTTCGATAAAAACTCAAAAAGATTAGCAAATTGAGGGCTTCAAGGTACTAACACTGCATTTTGTGATAATTAGAAATATTTCGTGTCGTGTCAAGACCTTTTCTCCTCTGAAATTGTAGGGGATGAGACTGATAGAGATGAGGCGTCTGAAAGTGAAGTCGATAGCAATAGCATTGTTACAGAAAACCCGCAGATGCACCCCTTGGCGCCATCAGGACTCCCAGTAGATGATCCAGTGCTAGCTGAGACTGCTCGTTCAATATACCTGCATTCAGACACAATATGTACACCCTGATCGGGCGTCTGTTGTTGCAGATGATTCAAGGCTACCAAACTGACAGCCCATCATTATCTGCAGTGAAAACTAGGATGATTCTATGCATCTCGATGATGGTCCATTGATTTGCACCTGAATGATCATCCCTAATGCGTTGAAGGTTTCAAGTTCTTTTCATTGACCATCTGTCTCATGCTTTCATCATGGCAGCTTTTAGGTTTTCCCCGTCCGTAAAAGTATCATACGTATGCTTGAAACGTCCATCGAACACGAATTATTCAAATTTGGCAGGCAGGAAAACCCTCGCCCATCTGTTTTCACTTTTGCACTTCACTCTTCGACCATCCGACCACCTCTTGACCATCCGGCACGTTGAAAATTCCTTATTTGAGAACTCCCAAGAACTATCGTCATCATTTTGGTATCTGCCATACACTAGTTAGGACCGTGGTTCGATCTTCAGCTCCGAAAACTAGCCTCAACTGAACCAAGGTAGGTAATATACTGCGAAAAATCTCACGAGACTATTTTTCTCTTCGGTTTCTCTTTCTCTTTTAAACGTCGACTAACTTTATCTACTTCACGCCCGTGACGAAAATAGGAATAATTATTGATGGTCAGAAAAATACATGTACACAATGCCGTGTAGTGCAGTTACAATAAACTTGGTATTTATAGTATTTGTTTATCTGTCTACACAACGGCAATGCTGTAATTTATACCAGTGCGCATTTACGCAATTGGAAATTTCAAATTCAATTCAATCCTTTCAAATTTTTAACGAATGGCGAATGGCTTGGTTTCGGTCTCCACTTTAGCTCCACCCTCGCGGTTTGGGTGATACAACCAATACCTCCAGTGAAGTATCAATACCATAAACCGTCGACTCACTTGTACAGCATTACATGCCCGTGAGCACGGAATGCCCCGATGTAGGAAAACACTCTTGGGCATCAAATGCTCCACAAACCGCAGGCAGTTTTCGCAAATGGCCCGACAGTTCATTATTCCATTGTTTCCCATCATTATCTGTCAGGGGGTCGAACAATTGGATGAGCGTTCACGTTGGGATTTCGGGGTATTTGCGAAAACTCCCTAATATATACACGCCCTTCGCTTGAATGCTATTCGAAAGCTGGTTTAGGCCGACAGTCAGAAATTCCATAAAATATTTTCCTCGGACTGTGGCAACATCAAACTATCCCGCTAACATTGGAACGAAGAGGCGAAATCAGTGCATGATTTAAAGTAAAACAGTCGGGATTTAGAATTCTCGACACGACTCATTGTTTTGTAATTCCTCGAAATTCGAGGATTTGGCCCAGCTGTTTTCCTTTTTTTTGTTCATTTCGTGGAGGATTGTTTTGATTGACAGAAACAGAAAAGTATTGCACACTTGAGCTAAGTGAAAAAGCATCATTTAAAGGCCTACGTATACGTGTCTATTCTAGGTTTTTGAGGCTCAGGTAAATTGAAATTGTCGGTGCAGTTATTATGCAAGCAAACAAACTTATATGCATTCATATATCAGTCTACACAAAGGCTTTGTTGAAAATCATTTCCAGTATATACCGTAGGCTCACTTATACGAGGTCAGTTCCGTATATTGTACACTTCACGCCTACAGGCCTATTCATTTGAATGTCAGAGTCTCTCGACAGCGACGGACAGACTGAAGACGGGTCAACTGAACCAGTCTTAAGGCCCGTGTCCACTGGGTGCGTTATTACGTGTGTTATTGTACACAAAGTCCCTGGATACGGGGTATCCAGAAACCCTGCTGCCGTAGACCGGCTGAACTTGCAAAGAGACTAACTACTGGTAGAAGAGGAAGCCGGAAGACAAGAGTATTAATTAGAATACATGTAGTTTATTCGCACTTACAATCACAATCAGTTTGTAATCCTTAACGGCAGAGCACGCTCAAAGTCCTAGTTCAGAGGTGGTTGGCAACAGAGAGGAAAGAGAGCGAGAGCTGACGTGCCCAGTGCTTAAATACCCAGACGCAAAGTCACGAGCTCAGAGTCCAGGATTACGGAAGACGAATACTGCTGTCGCCGCAATCCCCCGACTTGGAACCGCGTGACTCGGACACCTGGACTCACTGCTTATAATGTGTAATCATATTAACCAAGGCTAAGAACAATGGCAAACAGCTTGATAAGGCACGTTCGGTATACTTCAAAGGAGTTGAGTTAACCCTATGAACACCGTGAAGCCTACCTTTTAAGGGCTTCACGGTACATTATCATGCAGCGCACTGCGCATATGTAACGCGTTGCGTAATACGGGCGTAATACTATGTCCATTCCTTGATCTCTTGCACATATTGCCACCCTTTCATATCCTAGGCCTATGGTCAGTTTCTATTGGCTGATCACATAACATGGACCAGAACTACATTGCGTGATCCGCTTCATAAAGAAAATTTCTTTATGGACCGTATTACGTAGCGCAGTGCAGACCGTGTCGTGCACAAAAGGACAGGGTTCTTTGAAAAGCCATTGAACTTTACAATGCGCAGTTTCTATGCGTAATACGCTCCGTGATAACGCAGCGCAAAACGCACAGGTGGAAACAGACCTTTATCATCATTGAGAAATTGATCAGAGCAAGGGAAATAGTCAAGCGATCCTTGATCATGCCATAATAAATCGTCAAACGAATCGGCCAGGGTATAGCGTTCAACTGCATAAATACTGAATGGTAGGGAAGTAAATTCCGGATATGAATATTATGAACTGACCACTTAGAACTGAGCCTACGGTATGTACATTGTATTCACTAAGCACACAATTGGAAGGTTTCAGTTCAAGCTTATTTTTAAAATATTCAAACGAACAGCGCACTGGCATTTTAGGCTGTAAAACGGGTTCATATCTGTGTTCGCTCGCCATTAAAAGCTTTTTAAAACCTCAAAAACCTTCGCTTCTATAAGACTCAACGAAATTTCCCTGGTGGTTTAAAAATATACATATGTAACAAAGGGAAAGTGTATTTTCATAATCAAGTTAACGCCTTTAAAACATTTTACACTCTGAAACGGAAATCGTTTGAAGCTGTCTCTTTGCAGCGGTCATCCCAATCCAACATGTATTGACCGGTAGTGAAAAATCACTGAATCGTGAAAACAGCTACCAAGATTTTAGTGGTGACGCAACAACTGATTAACATGATCGTTCCGTTTGTTTCAGGATGACATATCTTCTACCCTTTTGCCTTGTCCTGATAGCGGTCATCGTCGAAGTCAGATCTGGTACGTTCAGGCATAGTCCGCTGAGCTGACATTTGTAGGGTGGGCCAGCTCCGGTCTAGTTCAGGCACGACAAAGAAAGATTTTCAATAGAAACACGCGAAGTAACTATTATCATCTAGCTAGCGCGACGCTGCAACGTAAACACAATTTTATTCGAGTCTATTCACCTTTCATTAAGTTGCACTGAAATATCGCTTTTTACTTAAAAACTATTACACACTGCGTGTCGTTTACGCTGCAGCTTTTTGGTGTCACACCATAACTGCTGGCATGTTCAGGCAAAAAAGTGGTCGAAAGGGCCGGGCGTTGGTGTGCCAGATTTGCTTGTGAATGCCCCCCCCCCTCCAATAAGACTCCTAAGGGTCAAACCAGCGAGCGCCCCTGTACCATGAGCCGAAGGAACAAGTTAGGAATAAAAACAACGTGTCTGTATACCAGGCTATACACATGCATGTATTTTGTTACAGTTGTCGTGGTCGGCAGCAATTCAGGCGGAGGCGATGATGCAGTGTCCGTGGCAATCTGCCCGACTGGAACAGTTGGTGTGGAATGCTCATGCACTCCTGCCGGCCAATGCGATGGGTCCTACTTCACTGATGATGTTACGTGCAAAGCATTCCATCGTTACGGATACAGTAGCGGACATAGCAATGTAAGTATTTGACGTCGGCTCAGTAGCTACTTCCGTAGGATGTATTGAAGCAGCCACGTCCCAAGTCATTGCTCCTCCGTCAACGCAAGGTTGGATTGTAGCTAACCGAAATCACGAGATCTCGCAGGGAGGCGCGTGGTTTTACCAGGCTGGTGTTGAAGATTGCTTTCTTGGGTCTTTAACGTTATTGTAATGCACTATGTACCTGCATTTAATATTTCGTCCTCAACTTGCTGCTATTAGCTGCAAGAAAAAATTGTTTAGTTTACCGTGCATGAGCTGACACACATCAGAAAAACCGTCACTAGTAGGAGGCTTTTTCCGACTTCTTAACGGTTTCTATCCGACAAAAGTCCGACTTTTCGGGGAAAAGTCGGACAATGTCAGAATTTGTCGGATATATCAAGTAAAAGTTAGGGAAACCGTTAAGAAGTCGGAAAAAACCCCCCACTTGCGCATATGTCGACAATTCAATTCCTCTAATACATAAATCATAATTCAAAATCACATAATTCATAATCGTGCATGATTATTTCTCGGTTGTGAACAGAATATCAATGTCTATCAGTGGGCGAAATGATATCCAACCATCTCTGAGGTCGTTTTCTTCATTTTGATCTGCGTGATTTCGCAGTGCCAGCTCAACTAGCATGCTGGTTAGAGCCAACTCGCTTTCAAAATTTGTTTTAATTTACGACAAATTTGGAATCCCAGAGATAGTTTCCTCTGTTGCTGCAAAACATTCTATATAAAGAAGCAATCTCAATCATCTCAATTATGTCACCATATACATGTATATTTCAGGCCCACGCAACATGCTTGCCGCTGCTGGTCCGTAAGACATCGACTGCGTACAGTGCCGGTCCACACGAATCTTGCGATGCCGAATACACGTTGATGAGCTGTCAGGTCTACTCACCGTACGTATTCTTGATTTGTTATTGTTGATTTACCATGAATATAACTACGGCAACAATTTAAGCAAAGAAGGAAATGGAATTCTTATGAATCATCCTGAAATACCTTAGAGAAACGCGATTGCAAAACAAAAACATTACGCCGGCTAAGTGGAAGGCTATAGGCCTAATGGTAACCGTCATTTTGAAGAAAAGCAGATTGTTGGCACTAGAAATCTCTGCAAGTACATTATATCTACCATTACAAAACTGTTTGGTGCTTTTATCAGCCAGGAGTTCGTCTCACTCGATTGAACTCTTGTCGTGTCCACGTGTAAAGGTGTTCCCATTTGCAAAGGAGTATTTTTCTCCAAACTATAGGTTAGTTAAGCGTAATTATGTGAAAATGTGTACATTATCATTTCCAGCTGGGCACAGAATACCCCAAGTCATATGACACCCATCAGCTCTGGAAGGGACTGCTCCGCTTCATCAGGATGCACGAACTGTAAAGTCCAGGCGGTTTGCGTCTATTCTGTGTAATGTTAATTTGAAATAAATATTAGCTGACAGCACCTAAAATCAACCGTCGTTCCTCTATTTTAAATAACTATAATAAGGTACATCGCAAAAGAGACAAAACACCAAAGACCATGAGATTGCACTGGAACTGTTTTGTTTCGAGGCGGTATGCCGCCCGAGTTTGTTAATTTTGCAAACCGATGTGCTGATGACCGTCCTACAGTAGGACTTTCAATTCCTCAGATTTTCTCTCGTCCAAAAAGGCTGCGTAATACATAGAGCACGTGTATCACTACAATTGACGAACTTATACTCGAGATACATGGTTTCGGATTGAAAAGGTGACATGACACAACGGGTAAAAAGTGACATCGTGAATCGTGATGTAGCCCACTTTTACATTACAAGTGACAACGCACTTGAACTCCGTGTCAACCAAGCTGGTCATTTGAAACCAGTGTCGAATAACTCCCCCCGTCCATTTCGTCACTCTGTCTATCTCTCCTCATGGACTCTAGGCTGGAAGATAAGGCAATGGACATGGCATGTCTGAAAGCATTTTGTGTTTTTCTGACACCGAATCAGATTGCTCAACGTAAAGATAGATATCTTTTTGTTTTGGTGATGTCACCTTTGTCAGTAAATGTGGTTGCTGAAGACGGCATCACCTTTGAATGGGGTTATCGATGCAACTTTCTCTGTGAATGAGGTTGTTGAAGACTGCTTCGCTTGCGAATAATGAGGTTGCTGATATCCAACCCCTATTTCCAGGGAAATGCTAATCAAGTAGTCCCCGTGAGAGAGGTTGGCTGATATCCTATCATCGCCTTACCTGTGAATGACGCTTTTAATGACAGCATCTCCTGTAAATGAGGTTGCTGTTGACAAAATTACCCTGCATGAGGTAACTACTACATGTAACTTCTACACCGGCTATACAGTTCGTGCAATCATGCCATAATATACGATATATACTTTACCACTCGGGGACGTAATGACGAGTCCGAGGTACCATTTCAATTCTATGCCGACGATAACCAACTTCTAAATTTCATGCAATGTGGTAATGCTGTAGAGAGCCTGAAAGTGGTATCTCAGACCGAGACTTGCATTTGTGATGTCAAGCACTGGCTTGTCGAGAATAAACTTGCCTTAAACGCCCCCAAAACTGATATGATGAACATCGTATCATCTTGGAGGACTGGATCTGTGCAGGGTATCACTGTGGATGAAGTCACTGTGGATGGTGTTTGGGTTCCAAATAGCTGTGTTAAAGACCTTGTTGTATGGTTCGATTAAGGCATGAACATGCAACCTCACATTAAAAATGTGTGCAAGGCCGCCAGGGATTCTTTGTACAAGATAGGTCGCATTAGGAAATACTTGGATCAGCAATGCACTGAACGCCTTGTTGGCGCTCTTGTAACTTCTAGGCTTGACCACAACAACGGTCTGTCATGTTACGCTAGTCCTCCGGCAACTACATTGTCTCGTGTTTATTGCAGAGTCTTGCTACATTGCTATAAGGCTGTTCATGTGTCGGCACCTGGTTACCTTCAGCTTCCACTCGCCGTATCTGCTCACACCGTACGAGGTAATCTGCTCCTAGCTTCCAGCTTCAACCAAAGCGCACAAAGACCTCGTTCGGGGACAGAAGCTTTTCGGCGAGTGGTCCCTTCCTTTGGAACCAGCTGCCGGCCAATATCAGGCTGGCAGACAGGATAATTTTATTCAAGCAGTCACTAAAGCCCGCAGCACACTAGCCGCCAACTTCGGCTTTCACTGGCGATTTTTGCCGCAAGAGTCCTGAACGCCTGAAAAATCCCTAGTCTGCTACGAACGGCGTCGGCGAACGCGACTTGCCGCCACTTGCTGCAACTAAACGCCAAATATCTAACATGTTTGATTTTTGACGCGTGTCGCCGCGTTTGAACGCAAGAAGAAGCCAGGTGTGCTACGGATTGCCACCTGAATTAGCGTCGGCGGCGAGGCTATGGCCAATCAGTATGCGTCTAGATGTAGCATGATTTAAAAATGGCAGCCTAAAGTTGCGGAAAAGACGCTACTGGACGCCGATTCTTGGCAGGTGTGCTCTGACCGGGATCCACTGGCCGCCAACGTCGGCGTCGAGAGGCGTCAGCTGAACGCTTCTTGTCGCCAAAGTTGGCGGCTAGTGTGCTGCGGGCTTAAAGACGCGACTGTTTAAGAGACATTTTGAGGGTTGGGCGCCTTGATCACGTTAACACGGTGGCAAGGGGCCCTATAAAAATATACTCTAGTTTCGTCTTTCTAAGGTACCTTCCATATATTCATGCCGGTATTTAGGCCTCAGCCCCAAGTTACCATTACAATGGATCATTCAGTTCTATTCAACATCACTGACCAATGTGAATGGCCGAACTGCATGCCGTTTGCACCGGCCGCGACGAGACGGTCAATGCACATGTCCCAGGAAATGTCAGTTTCATTCAAGGGTTTATTCCAAAATCAGCAAATGGGTTGATTCATACAGAGTGTGCCAGAAAAACAATCTTCAACATTTTAATGTCTCGTTTAGAAAGCCCCATTTCAGCAACCAGACCTACAACTTGCTGTGGATATCGGATTGACCTACCTCTTATTGAGTCCCAAATTAATTAGTGAAATAAATTCACTACAGAGAAAATTGAATTTCATAAAATTTAAAATTTAGTAGGCCATGTGCCTTGCTTTTTCCAGACGCGATGTAAACGGTTATTTCATGGCTTTATGGCAAACGTTGTCACTTTCTTCTATTAAAAACATGTCTAGACATCCTAGGCCTATAAAGGCCTAACGCCGATGATCACTCGCCCCCAGACAAACAGTCAATATGGAACAAGAAGAACCCTTGAGAAAACGGCGAAGGAGCTATTCGGTATCCGAGAAAATAGCGTATTTGCGGGACCTTGAGACAGGGCTATTGAATGGAACAGTCGAAAGCATGAACGAGTTTGCCAAACATTACAAAATCCCAGTTTTAACGTTGAGAAAGTGGAACCTTGAAGACCTGGAAGAGAAAGAGCGCGAAGGTCGCGGCAAGGACAGGACAGTCAAAGAGCGACTGGTGGGTCAATGGCCGGTGTAACATCTGTGGTTGTTTCCAATGTGTCAGTGTTTCCAAACAATAGGCAGCTAGAGAGACAGTGGCCCGGTTGTTCAAAGCCCCCGCTAAGTTAGCCGGTCGCTAGCACTAGCCGGTCGCTAAAAATGCTATCCGGTCGCTAGTTATCCGGTTGCTAACTTTGAGTTGTTCAAAATGCTTTTCATCCCCTCGCTAACTATCCAGTGGCTGAACCCTTGCTATCTCCCATAATTCCCCAAAATCTCACTTCCCATGAAAGCAAACATGGCCGATTTAAACAAATCAAACCCCCTGAGCTCTGCTCAACAAAACAAAAAAAGGGCCCGATCCGAGAATTGGAGCCCTGATGAAAAAGCTCTGCTTGCGGAGATGGTTGAGGAGAATTTCGGTATCCTCCTTAACAAAAAGACAAATGTGGAAACCAATGCGAAAAAGCAGAAGGTGTGGGAGGGCATTGCCCTTGCTGTCACTGCACTTGGGACTAGCACCAGGACCTGGGACCAGTGCAGGGACAAGTGGCACAAGATGTGTACGAGTGGGAAAGAGTATATATCGAAGAAGAAGAGAGCGGCCAGTAAGACTGGGGGTGGCCCAGCTATGGAAGAGGACACCGAGGACACTCTTTTGGAGAAGGTGGGTGCCCTCCAAAAAGGCAATCCATCTTGGCATGGCATTCGAGGAGGGAGTGAGACTGGCCCCACATCATCATCATCAGCAACAGCCCTACCAGCACCTCGTCCAAGTCCACAGGCATCAACATCAGCCACTGCAGCAGCCAAATCTGGTGAGTTTCTTCAGGTTTTTATTAAAATTGGCCTGCAAAAGGCTAGCCAATGCATGCATTGAACACTTGAAATACATTGCCGTGTACATGATGTATGTAGCATGTACAGTGCAGTACAGTGACAGAAAGCGTCTGCTATTTTGACCCAATTATAAACATTGGCACAGAGCCATAACCTGGCAGACATGGCATGGCCGCCTCCATTTTCACAAGCATGGGCTGTTCAACTGGCATCCAAAAGTGAGCCGTTGCAGCAGACAATAAAATCATGACAATCAAGTATCAACATCACTATGATCACCTGACTCTGCCTAAGAATATCCACTAAGTCATGATCCATGACCAACACCATTTGAGCAGAAATATCACTTTTATGCGACCAGTTTTGGGCACACACTCAGCAATGTTGCAACTGGGCGAGATCCGCTTTTATTTCATGCATATGGGATGCCTTCAAAGTAAAAAAAATGATAAAAGAAGATCTCAACATTTTTTCAGAATATGCCTACTATCAGAAATCTTTAAAAAAAGAAATCGCAAATGAATGGTATCAGGTCCCCTCCGGATCAGGGGAGGGGACCTGATAACATTAAGTTATTGGCGGGGGCATGTCCTGGGAGGGACCTCTTAATTACCATGCATGAATCAGCTTTAAAATTCACACAATTCTTTATTTTTTATTTTCAGATTATGTTCCCGTGTGGGAAGTAGGCGACAAATTAGATGAGCTGGAGAGGAAGTGCGCCGAATTAAATGCCCAATTCTCCCCTGTGACAACTGACAAGTTTCATGTCGACTTCCAGCAATCTGAGCTGAAAGATCGTGAAGATGATGCCGGGGAAATGTCAGCAAGGGATATGGCAGCGTACATTGAGGGCAGAGGGTCAAAGCTGAAGTCGAAGAAATCAAAGAAGTCAGCTAAGAAGACCAGCAATGCCAAAAACTCTGAAAGTGACATGGGGTGTAAATGCTATTGCCCGGTGCAGCATGCCTTTCTCGTACAGGAGCTTAAGAACGCGAAAATCAAGGAATTACTTTTGTTGGCAGAGCTTGAGAAGATTCGGGGGAAAGGACACAACGTACTCTCTACTATACAACAGTAGAGCATTTCACTGTTGTCGATATCGCATTAAACAGTGAACATTCTACTGTGTGTTTGCTTTTGCGCACATTCTCTGCGCAACGAAGAATACCATTGAATATTATATAAATATTGCATGTCAAGCCATAGAATAGTCAAAATTATTTGTCAGGTAAAAAATTATTTCACGAGGCTTAACTTTAAACCAAACCTTGAAGAAATCGGCCCAGCAGGTTTTGCACAGCGACCCAAACCACTGTCAAAGTGATTTTTAATCGGCGGATACGCAAATCATGTATGGAGCCAAGACGTGTACATTATGTACTGTAGACAGTGTGTGTTTACATTAGCAGACGATGTTTGTTTGAAGCGAGTCCAGGCCCAACTTGAATGCCTTGTACTTTCTGTTCGTGGATGTAACAGTCCCACCCAATGCAACCTACCTACTTTGTTGGTGTAATTCAAGACCCTGACAGTATCACTGTGCAACTTCCTGGCTTAAAACGCCGTAAATATGCTGTTTTTTTATCGCCGATTTCGTCGAAATCTTAATGGCCGCCATTTGCAATATCGCGTCATCGATGACGTCAGCCGTGGAATAATGCCGTGGAATAGTCAAAAGTATCGCATGGCACGTGGTCGTGAATGACGCGACGTGATTGGCTCACATACTAATGAGGTATGATAATCTGGAATATTGTTGAATGACCACGTGTTTTTAATTTGTTCTATATATAGTTTTTGACTGTAGCCGAATAGACAATTTGAACTTGAAATTTTGACTCTTTTATTTCATTTTAGCAGTGAGGATGGGCGGCTACAGGCGGTATCATTTCCAACACCATGTCACAATAAGAGACCTTTTTCCCCTATGTGCCAGGAGTATGAGGGGTTGGGGCGGTTAGGTCCTGTCATTCTCAGCCGCCAGTCACAATCTGGTAAATTTTTGTCTCAAGTATGAATTTTGGCAATGATTATGGGTCGGGGTCCTATCATTCCT
Source organism: Lineus longissimus (assembly GCF_910592395.1). Taxonomy (NCBI): domain Eukaryota; kingdom Metazoa; phylum Nemertea; class Pilidiophora; order Heteronemertea; family Lineidae; genus Lineus; species Lineus longissimus. The sequence goes on from NC_088315.1 coordinate 14,324,518, forward strand.
AGCCGCGAGTCACAATCTGGTAACTTTCTGTCTCACGTATGAAATTTGGCAGTGATCATGGGTCGGGGTCCTATCATTCATAGCCACGAGTCACAATCTGGTAACTTTTTGTCTCACATATAAAGTTTGGCAGTGATCATGGGTCGGGGTCCTATCATTCACAGCCACAAGTCACAATCTGGTAACTTTTTGTCTCACATATAAAGATTGGCAGTGGTCATGGGTCGGGGTCCCATCATTCCCAGCCGTAAGTCACAATCAGGTAACTTTTTGTCTTACATATAAAGTTTGGCAGTGATCAGGGGTCAGGGTCCTATCATTCACAGCCACGAGTCACAATCTGGTAACTTTTTGTCTCACATATAAAGTTTGGCAGTGATCATGGGTCGGGGTCCTATCGTTCCCAGCCACGAGTCACAATCTGGTAACTTTTTGCCTCACGTATGAAGTTTGGCAGTGATCATGGGTCGGGGTCCTATCATTAACAGCCACGAGTCACAATCTGGTAACTTTTTGTCTCACGTATGAAGTTTGGCAGTGATCATGGGTCGGGGTCCTATCATTCACAGCCACGAGTCACAATCTGGTAACTTTTTGTCTCACATATGAAGTTTGGCAGTGATCATGGTTCGGGGTCCTATCATTAACAGCCACGAGTCACAATCTGGTAACTTTTTGTCTCACGTATGAAGTTTGGCAGTGATCATGGGTCGGGGTCCTATCATTCACAGCCACGAATCACAATCTGGTAACTTTTTGTCTCACGTATGAAGTTTGGCAGTGATCATGGTTCAGGGTCCTATCATTCCCAGCCACGAGTCACCATCTGGTAACTTTTTGTCTCACGTATGAAGTTTGGCAGTGATCATGGGTCGGAGTCCTATCATTCACAGCCACGAGTCACAATCTGGTAACTTTTTGTCTCACATATAAAGTTTGGCAGTGGTCATGGGTCGGGGTCCCATCATTCCCAGCCGTAAGTCACAATCAGGTAACTTTTTGTCTGACATATAAAGTTTGGAAGTGATCAGGGGTCAGGGTCCTATCATTCACAGCCACGAGTCACAATCTGGTAACTTTTTGTCTAACTCATTGTTAGTTCAAGAAGCGGATAATAGACGGCGAAAGCATCTGGCCAACTGTGAACTGTCCACTGTGTAAGCGGAAAATGGAGACAGTGAAGAGTTCACTGTTTTGTGCGGAGCATGCTCTGAAGGACAGCATGCAAGTGAACAATGAACAATGAACTGTTATTGAAAGAGTTAAAATTGGTTGATAAATATTTTATTAATTGACTAGAGTTTTAAGCAAATTGTAAATAAAATTAAATGTTGATCCATCAATTTATGCGATAATATCCATATCCCATTGCTCAAAAGAATGTGTTTGACACATATTCCCTAGTGGCTCGTCCATTCTGATGTCCTTGATAGACCTCCTCCTCATCACTACTACTGTCATTGCTACTGCTGCTGTCACTATCACTACTGTCCTCTAGTATGTGCAGCCGCCTGTCTACACAAATATTGTGAAGTACCCCACAAGCAACTATTATGTTACACACCCGGTCTGGCTGCATGCGTATCCCCCCTTTTAATACATGGAATCTGCGTTTCATAATCCCAAAGGTCCGTTCGATTATATTTCGGCCCCTGATTTGGGCCCTATTGTACCGCCTCTGACTTGGGGTCCCTGGGTTGAGATATGGTGTCAGCAAATATGGTTTACATGGGTACCCACTGTCCCCCAGCAGATAGCCTTCACGTGGATTCCTCTCTAGGTGCTGGGCAATCTCACTCTCTCTGAAGATATGGCTGTCATGGGTTGCCCCTGGCCAGCGCGCTACTATGTTGGTGAGCTTTTCTGAAAAGATAGATTGAAAACATATTGTCAGATTAGCAGCAAAAAGTTTCAATTATGTTATTTATCCAGCACAATTAACATTAATTGAAAAAAGGCCACAGGGTGCATGTTACTATGTGACACTCTGTATATCATATTTGAAATTATTTCAATAAAGGCACCCCATATGAAATATAGGTCATGCTGGCAGAATTGATGATGTCATCATTTTGTACTGTAAATAACTTTATGAACTTTTTAGCTCAGCTGAAAAGCTGAGCTATTCATATGAGTAAATGGTAGAATGAGTGTCCGTCTGTCTGTCTGTCTGTCTGTCTGTCTGTCTGTCTGTCTGTCCGTTAAACAGGCACGTTTCAAAACTATGGCGGATAGGCGATAGATTTTCCCTCTGAGGCGTTGAGACCCTTCAGGACTCCTGAATAGACCAAATGTGGGTCCGGCAGGATGAGCGGTTTGGCCACTAGGTGGCACCAAGCGAAATTTTCCAAAAACTTTTCCAGCAGCTGATTTCTCAGTTGGGGATCATGAATCAAATCTAATTTTATAGAGCAAAGCTTTCTCTTTCATTATCAATAGGCGTAGTTCATGAATTTCTCACCAGGTGGTGTTACTGGCGCAATTTAGTGAGCACCCCCCAAGAAGAGCATTTTAAATTTCGCGCGAGTTATCCCACGTCCAATCACACATGCAGCGAACGTCACGTCTCGAGTCTGCGCAGTTCAGACGTAAGGAGACCATGCTATGGAATAGATCGCGTTCTGTCAATTCAGAGGTAAGTTCTAATTAAATTCACAATTTCATAGGCGATAATATTTGGCTGCTTGTGTTATTGCATGTTGATGACATTAGGGAAGGCTTGAATTGTTTAATTGGATGTGATTAATTTGAAATAGTTCGTCGACGATCGTTGAAAAACGATCTGCGAAATGCAGCTTGGTTGGTCTGAGAAACGATGTCAAAGTCCGGCTTAAAATCATGGATTTCTCAACAAATAACTCTTGTCACATAGCAGAACTAATGTGAATAAACAAGACAATAATAAACATCGTTCTGATATCATCGGGTAAGGTTGCCAATGTACATAAACAGTGTAATTGAGGATCGACGCCAGCGATTTGAAATGTCAACAAACAGTAAATGCGATATGATACACACTGACACTTGCACACTGTACATAGCACAATGCTTCAAACGGGGCCGATTCATCACTCTTATCACAATGTATTCCCAATCATATCAATGAACTTCCTTGATCACTCGGCCATAGCGCCTTATCAGTTGTTGTTGGCCTTGTATTTGATATAAAACTTGGCTAGCTTACCTATTCTATCAAAATTAAAATGTTATCTCCTCATCATGTTTTGCAGGACAGGAATGATCTGCAGCTGCATTTGAACATATTTGGTGACTACATCTCAAAGATGACCAAGAGAGAGGATCGAGCTATGACTTTGCACATCCCATCGACTTCGGTGTTCACCAGTGCAATCATCAGAAGAGCCAGGCAATTCTAGTATTCAAGTATTTCATTCTGTAATACTTACCTCAAAATTTACTAAATAAAGAAAACCGCATGTGGCAGTTGGTTAAAAAAATCAAGTCTATCTGTTTAAAGTTTTTACTTGCTATCATTATTATCAACATTTCAATGGTGGCATTCTGCTAAGGTTTGTTAAGAGTTTCACTTGACTTAAGCAGGGTGTACACTAGTAAAATATTACCAACATTTTACCAACATTTTACCAACATTTTTACAACAATTTTGCAACAAGCCCTTCAAGGCCCTGTGTTCACTAGCAACAAAATTGCAACAAATTAGCAACATTTTTACAACATGTTGGTAAATTGTTGCAAACTTTTTAGTGGGAACAAAGGGAAATAGGTATTTTGGAGGGAAAATGGATGATTCCAAGGAGAGAAGATGTGTTTTGAGTGCTTCTGCAGCAATTTTAGCTGTCATTGTTGAGAGACGGAAGAGGCGGCGAAATAACCAAAGAGAATATGGACCAGGCCCTGGATCAAAATGAGGGTGGATGATGGGGCATACCACTGCCTGTTAAGGCCGCGTATCCATAGGGTATGCCCTTGTGTAGTGTGGCGTTATGGCGTAACAGCCTTGTGACCTGGCACTATGCCCCGAGTCTCCATTGGATATTCCTTTTTGGTCATGTAGGCCTTTGTAGTCCTCATTTCGCAGCGGTCAATCGCGTTTATCCGCACGCTGTCATTATTTCAGAAGACAATTTCTTATGAATATTGAAAATGAAAATACAAGTAACTTGTATTTTCACTTGCAACATCAAATTGACATGTACATGTATATAAAACCTGACTTTTAAGCAACAAATTACAGGTTCGTGCTTGTTATGATAATCATCAGTTTCGGGATCCCAGAGTAGTTCCCGTTGATGAACCTCTTGAATTAATTTCGCCTCAGACATTGCTTCCGTGTTGTTCACTCGCAAAAGAATGGACATGTTCAATCCCAATATGGGCCTATATTCCCAATCCACAGTGCATATATGCCCGCAATGTGACACGGCATAACCTATGGGAACGATCAATAACACCAACGAAGGTTCATTGTCCGTGTGGCGCGCCAGGCGGTAAAAAGGGAATGTTGTGCAGGGCACGGAACAGCCTATGGATACGCAGCCTAAAGGAGTTGCGGCTGACTGACAAGCCGTCACACAAAAACTTCTAGAAAAGGTTTCATCACCCTACGAAGCAAGACACTCACTTGAGAGTTGCTATACCTGCTTCTTGTTCAAGTCACATGAACTCCGGTAGATCACATGACGCAAATCCTATTTCTGATTGGCTGAAGAGTTTGCAACATTTTTACAACATGCAACAAAGAATTGCATTGCATTTAATTTGCAACAATTTTACAACGTGTTGTAAGACGCGTTTTGCTCTGTACACACTACGCAACATTTTTGCAACATTTGTTGCAACTGGAAATGTAAAAATGTTGCTAATATTTTTCTAGTGTACACAGGCCTTTAGGCAATAATAGAGTTGGGTAGAGCATTTTGTTAATGTTACCCTTTTAGTTAGGGAAACTGGTGCCTTCTGCATTAGGTGGACCCCACTTACTCATCTGTCAGACCGGCCTCACACGTCGGCAGTAGAGTTTAAGGTCCAGTCTGCGAGATTTACCTATTTCTACCCAGCCAAAAGCGGGTGATTGGGCTAGTCTCTCCATGTGATTCAATTCGCATGGATTCTTGTGTCCCGGTGCTGAAAGGATCCCTCCACAAGGGCAGACTACATCCGGTGGCACTGAAGTATGGAAGAAAGACAGAAGACGACCAATTTGCGAAAAGGATCATCATCATCATCATCATGGTAACAGCTGAGGATGAATCATGTTGCTGTGTGTAGAATTGATGGTCCAATATAGGTTAGGTTATCTGTTTGCGCACACATTGCAAGGGTGGAGCTTGCTTGAAGTAGATTGCGCCAGTCTACCGTAATTCACTGTTACACATCCAGAAGCTAATATCCTTAGGCTTTGAGTCCTTAGTTTAGTAGAGTTTGACGAGTAATGTAATATATACGAACAACGCAGCAACAACTCAGCTGAGCGCCAGGCCCTTGGGCCTCTTGTTATGAAGTACCACTTTTCCAGTTGAAATTCATCAGTTTATTCATTAGGTACACCCCTATTGAGTTTGGTGAGGGGTAGGTTACATACTAAACCCAGACCTGACCTGTCATTAATTTGAAATCAGTGAGTGTTGTGTTTTTGGCTGAAGATTTACTCAGTCAGTCACTGATCAGCCGTTGATCAGTACACTGCAGTGTACTGTGTGCTGGCCTACACACACTACAGAGAAAGAAACACTGCCGACAGCAGATATGATGATAATCCATGATAATATAGCACTACAACAGGCCAGTCTAAAGACAGTGGCTTAGAAAACTTTTCTCTCTCTCTCTCTCGAGGGGGGGGGGGGGGGGGGCTATAGGATGCTACTCACCTTCATGATTGCAAATGCCCTGTACATTTATTGAGTAGAAATGCTTCCTGCAGAAAAAGGCAGCCTCATACAGCATTGGGTGAGCCATGGCCTCAGCAACTTCTCTTGGTGGATAGGGGGCTTGGATTTTGATGTGGGTCCCATCCACACATCCAATGACGTTTGGAAATCTGTATTTCTCCATAAATGTTTGCCTGATGTGTCTTCGCTCCCCTGCATCAGGCCACCTGATGAACCTGTCTTTTTGTTCCACCAGGGATGCAGCCACCGTATGGATGATTCTCGATACAGTCCCCTTATCTATGCCAAAAATGTCACCAACATCGTCCAGAAAAGATCCGGATGCAAAGAATTTGAGGGCGACCAACACCTGTGTTTCCACATTCAGGCTGTGATTTCTGTCCGTGTCCCTCATCAAATCATCCCTCACCAAGTCACAGATGAAATGTATGCCTTCAGAATTGAATCTGTACTTTTTCTGCAATTTTATCTCACTAAATTCCTCCAACGGCAATGGTCTGTGGCGGAAATTACGCTGAAATCTGCGATTTTGGGCTGGAAAGTCCAGGAGCAGCATCCTGTGCGCAGCCATCTTGGATGATAATGCTAGCGGTGGCTTAGCAAGGAGATATCGGTGCCCCCTGGGCCCGCTAAATATGACCAGATTTAGCAGGGAGATAATGACCCGCTAAGCAAAAAAAAAATTTGAACAACCCAATTAGCGACTCGCTAAAGTTAGCAGGGGTTTATCCTGTAGCTAGCCAGTCGCTAAGAGTTAGCGGGGCTTTGAACAACCCAGCCCATGACTTTTCAATAGGGGGGATACACAGAAAAACTTGTCAATCTATTTTTGAGCGTTCCCAAACAATGAGGGGAAACACTCAAAAACAGAAACACTCAAAAACATTACACCGGTAGTCGAGGAGCGTGTTTACCAATGGTACCAGCGGCTGAGGGAGAGGAGGCTGCCTGTTGCGATCCAGGACATACAAGCCAGTGCTATGACGAATTTTGAAGACTGGTGGAATCAGTTGCCGGACGAACGAAGACAAGGCTTCATAGAGTCCAGACCTACACAGCACGTTTTCCACGCTTCCGCCGGATGGGTAGAAGCATTCATGAAGAGAAAGAAGATCTCTCTCCGGAAAGTGAATATGAATACCAGCACTCTGCCAGCTGACGCTGCCCAACGTGTCCAGGTCTTCCGCGACGACGTGACGCAGACGATCGATCAGTTTCAGATTGCCTTGCAATTCCTCTTCAATATGGACCAGACGTTTGCACTGTTCGAGTCTCGTCCTTTGTATACAGCCAACGCCAGGGTAGTCAAGTCGGTTGACGTGCGGACGTCACGATCCAACACCAAGCTGGGTTGTACGGTGACCCTTCCCATCACCGCGACGGGAGTAAAGTTACAGGCGCACATCACTTTCCAGAGGACTGGTTTCGTCCGACAACTGGCAGCCCTGCAAGAGGAGGACTTGCCTGCAAACATTATTATAACCTCCTCCGCTACAGGTTGGATGAAGGAGGAGACTGCCAATCATTGGTTAGATGAAGTATTCGAGCCATACATCACCACACAAGATACCGATCAATTTCTTCTCCTCGTGGATAGGTACAGAGTGCACCGCACGGAGAATTTCGGTCTCCGAGTGACAGAATTGGGAGGCATCCTCAATTTCATCCCGGCATGCTGTACGTCTCTGGCACAACCCCTCGATGTTGCCGTGATGAAATCCTTTAAGAACAATTTGCGGAAGACGTGGAAAGCCTGGAAAAATGACAACACCCAAGATGACGGGACCTGTGAACGTATTGGGCTGCGTGAGGTAGTTAATATCGTGAGTGAGGCTTGGGAAGCTGTACCTCCGCAAGTAATTGAGAGTGGATTCGAGTCGGCCTTGTTCAGGGCAGCCCCAATTGACGCCGGACCACTGCAGGAGCTAGACCAAGAGGAGGAGGAAATTGGGCTTGAGTTTGTCAACATTCTGGAGGAGGAAATAGAAATGAACTGAATTTATTGCGACTCAGCATTGTTGGTACGGAGTTTTCCGATTCGAAGTTGAAATTTTTTTTGAACCATCCTGTACGTATAATGACACTTTCCTTCAACTGAATCAGTCGATAGGCCTGATCATCAAAGGGATATTCATTTCATGTTTCGTCATATTAGGCTTTTTAGCACGGTGCGGGTTCGAACCGGATCGAGGAATGTTTGCTTATTTTTTGCACGCAGATAGAAACTAGATTATTGCCACCAGTTGTAACTCTCGCTAATTCCGTAGAGGGCGTCGCGACTGTCACTGGATGGCCTTTTAGAGTTTTTGCTGCCACCACCCGTATTAAGGGAATTAATAAAATCTCACCAGTTTCTATATAGAGGCGAGAGAGTTGGGGTTCGTTAAAAGAACACAAAACACTAAACTAAACCACGTGAATAAGAACAAGGGACTAAAATATCTTGGTAATTAATATTTCATATTTCATCTCAATTATTTAGACAAGATTCATCATTCATTATATACAAATTCATTTACAAAATGGTACAAATACTAAAGGCAATTCTATTCGATTTCTGCTAAAACGACTCGGTAAATCCAAAGAATCTTCTCAAAAACCCCCTCAAACTCTGTTCCCGATTTAAATAAACCCAAACACCGCACAACGCGCTCTCACCGAAACGTACCGAGTCGGACCTCTGTTCCAGACCCCTTGCGCGACGTCATCAACCAGTTTAAATACCCCGCCGACGCTAAAACCGCACTACCTTGGTGACGTCACGTAAAAATGTACACTTACACACTGAATGTAACACAGAAAGAGAGCCTACCCTTTCACGCCCAAAATAATTGTATCATCTATCAAAAACCCTCGAAATTCTCACCCCAGGTCACAAACTGACATTACAATAAGTATCTAAACACTTCGTCAACCTAATGAAATATATTCAGATTACACCAAGAACTATTTTAAACTTCTCACACAGCGCGAGGATCAATGCGCTGAATTTACATCGACGAAATGTCAACATTGAAGATCGTGAACCAGAAACAAACCTCATATAAATTGGGAAACCGTATTCATTAAATTAAACCAGACCAGAAACAATATCTGAATATGATAAGAATTTAACCCCAAGGGTGAAAATAACTAAGAAGTACTCAAACCCCTACAGTTTTGACCCGAATTTCAGTCAAAAGACAGAATGAACACTCTACCTCATTTCCATAAACAGCGGTGCGAACTGTCAAATGTTAAACCCGTAAAAACACAATGAAATTTGTACAAAGGGACAAAAATCATACACACACATATTCTTACCGGTGAAAAGACACAAACCTATAAGTTTCTATTAAAATACTTACGTTTTCTGTACGTAAAAATGCAAATATTGACACTGTTCGGAAGTTTCGCAAATCTATGACCATGGCAAAGATCCAAACGATGAGGACACAGGTCACGTAAATATTCAAATGAGCCATGCGCGTGAAGCACGTGCACAACATAAATATCAACAGAGGAATTTCGCTACAACTACCCCCCACTAAGACTGTACGTCCCGGACAGTATACATTCAAAACACCCAAGACGTCACGTGACGTAACCACATGTTTCTGTTTCCACGAAGACACCTACACATCCCCGAATATCGTAACCATGGTAACCATGACGCAGTGACTGCAGAGGCAATCAACTCAGATTATCCCATTGTAACATACACCGTAAAATACGAGTCACTTACACTGGAAAATTCTAAATACAGTATATACAGGTACAGCACAAATTTTTACCTAGGTAGACCAATACCTTTAAAAGAAATTCACTAGCATATATAATTTACAACAGTAACAGTAACAATCACTATAAAAAAACGCACCAGCCTAGGTCTAGGTCTATACATATACTTACCAATTAAATTTCCTCCTAGAGAAAACCCTTTTTACAACTATCTAGATATAAAAAAAATTCAAAACCCTTCAACAATGAAATATATATACAATTAGACTGTCATCAGATATAACTTACAGTTAAATATCCTCAAGTATTCTCGGTAAACCTTAAAATAATTACAATCTATACAAATTCAACAATATTCGAAATTCCACTATTCCTCCGTAGTCGTTTGGGTCCGAGCATCCCTCATATGAATATTGTCTCTGAAAACGTACGTACACTGTTCGTTGCAAATCGTTCCATCTGGGTAACTCCATGTCCTGTTTCGATGTAGAACGTAAGGTCTCTCAAACTCCTTGGACGGCTTGTCCCCTCTAGTCGGTACTAAAGGCAGTTTCTCTCCATCGCCATCTTCATGGCTATCGCTGAGGCAGCTTGCTTTCCCTAACGCCTCGGCAGGGGTAGCCTTTGGTGCGCACGAGGAGAACTCCTTCTCCACAGGTCGGGACTCATCCCCCTCACCTACATTACTGGCCATGGACGATTCCAAAATCAAATCGCCTGGATCTTCGAATTCCTCGCTTACCACAACGGTAAGTTTCTGGGTATTCCCCGACCGAAACTCCTCTTCGAATTTTGCGAGCTCCTCCGTAGGTTCTGCCGACATATCTCTTGCCAGAGTCTGAGCTCTTCGGTGTCGCTGCTCGTGGAGCCTCAGCTCCACACGTTGAGTCTTCGGAAACTTCTGCTGGCAATACTGGCAAGATAGTTTGCCCCACTCAGGATGTTCCTCGTCTTTATGCTGCATCAGCTGCGCTCTTGTCGCAAATTTTCTTTGACATCCGAAACACTTGAACTTCGTCATCTTTATCCTTAAAATAAATAAATATATACACACATCAGTTAATGGAATTGCAATTAACTTTGAACACATTTTAAACATTGCAAACCCGTCCAATTTTAACATCCGGTCTCATGACAGAAGCTACCCATTCCCCAAATCTTTGAGGAATACTCTTGTTCCTTCCGCTTCGTCGGCCAACACCGGTGTCCTGTTCATGGACAATCGAAGATTTCTCTCCAGTATCTTTAACCAACTCTGAACTAGATTCATGACCTACTTCAATATTTTCACGGGCGTCTACCGCGCCAGCGTCCGTATCTACCCCTTGATTTTCCTCAATGATTTCCGGAGTAGTATCCTTGGATACCTCCCCCCTCCCTATAATGATGTCTCCTCCTGGAGACTCTTCTCCTGGAGTAACCTCCACCATTTCATTTATCTTCGGGAGCCAAGCTTTGAAATCACATCCCTTATAGGGCTTCAAACGGTCATAATGACAGACTATAGGACTAGCTTGAGGTGATTTCTGAAGTCTGTACACAACGTCGTCAATCTTTCCTACTACGAGAAACGGACCTTTCCAGTGACACTGAAGTTTGGGACACACCCCTTTCTTTCGTGCAGGATTATATACCCAGACTACATCACCAACAGAATACGCGGATCCGAATCTTTGTCTATCATAATATCGCTTCTGACGCTCAGAATTTTTCTTAGTTTCATTTCTCGCCATTTCATGAGCTACATGAATATTTTCTCTCAGGGTTTCTACGTAATCAATAGGCTTTACTTGATCAGCATTGTCTTCGATAGGAAAACCTGTCACTAAGTCTAGAGGTAACTCAACCTCCCTTCCCAACATCATTTTGTTCGGCGTTTGACCAGTCGTGTCATGTCTGGTTGCCCGATAAGCCATCATAGCAAAGGGAAGGCACTCTTGCCAGTCTTCTTGGCGCCTAATCGTCTTTGCTAAAATAACCTCTATGGTCTGATTCATTCGTTCGCATTGTGAATTAGATTGAGGTCGCATCGGACTTGTCCTAGTTTTCTCTATTTCAAGCATTTCACAGACTGCCCGAAATAACTTAGACTCATAGGACGCGCCTCGGTCACTGTGAAGTTGTCTAGCACAACCGAATCTGCACAAAAACTCTCTAACAATTGTATTTGCAATAGTCTCCATTTCTTGATTAGGGATAGGATAGGCCTCAGCCCACTTAGTCCAGCTGTCCGTCACTAAGAGGATAAAACGGTTACCGTCACCCTTACTAGGAGGTAAAGGTCCTAGAACATCTGTACTAATCCGCTCTAATGTGTTTCCCACCCGATACTGTTTCAATTCAGCACGTCTTTTCTTACCCGGTCTCTTACTCTGAGCGCAAATATCACACTGTTCAACCCAAGTGATAATATCCCTACTCATACCAGGCCACCAAAACCTTTGTTGTGCGAGAGGCAAAACTCGTTTTGCACCGAAATGCCCTGCGGTTTTAGAAGAATGCAGATCACGGAAAATATCTCGGCGGTATTCGTTGGGTGGAATCATTTTCCAAACGTAAGTTTTCCCGTCGACAGATTCCCAGTTTAATCCTAATACACCTGCTTGGAACTTTAACCTATCCCATTTGGCCCAATATGCCTTAGACAAAGCGTTTTGACTGGAAACATTTTTCCAATCCGGCCTCTCATTTAAGTTCTTTTTGGCATTTAGTATCCAAGTCAACTCTTGGTCTTCAGATTGTTTCTGAGCTAACATTGTCGGGGTCCACTTGTCAGTATCTTGGCTAAATTGCACTGTTTTGCATTTCTGATAAGATCTGGAGGAGTGTTCTTTAACACTATTCGCCTCAATTTCGTGAACTGCGTCTCCTTTCAATCTGGTAGTGTCACTCAGACACCCTACGTCACTACATAGTTCAGATTATGTGCATGACTGATCCAGGGAGAAACTGTCTTTACCGTTTTTCGTCTCCGTTGGCAAAGCCATTACGTCACCTACGTCACTATTGTCAATATCTTTTGACAAAGCGGTGTCACTTTGACACCTGCGTCTCTCAGTCTCATCTTCGTATCGTGACATGCATGACTGATCCAAGGGGAAATGGTCTTTACCACTCTTCATCACCTTCGGAGAAGCCATGACGTCACCTACGTCACTATTATCAATATCTTTTGAGAAAGTCGTGTCACTTTGACACCTGCGTCTCTCAGTCTCATCTTCGTGTAGTGACATGCATGACTGATCCAAGGGGAAATGGTCTTACCCACTCTTCATCACCTTCGGAGAAGCCATGACGTCACCTACGTCATCAACATCAACATCTTTTTGGAGAGTAGCGTCACTTTGACACTTTTGTCTCTCAGTCTTAACCTCATGTTGTGACATGCATGACTGATCCAGGGAGAAATGGTCTTTACCATTTTTCGTCTCCGTTGGCAAAGCCATGACGTCACCTACGTCATCAACATCAACATCTTTTGTGAGAGTAGTGTCACTTTGACACCTTTGTCTCTCAGTCTTAACCTCATGTTGTGACATGCATGACTGATCCAGGGAGAAATGGTCTTTACCATTTTTCGTCTCCGTTGGCAAAGCCATGACGTCACAACTTAAATCAGTCGTGTGGTCAATCTCCGTCACTTCTGTCAGCTCAACAACTCTATTAACCAGAATGTCCCCATCGTACCCCATTCTGTCACATTGTTTACAGTTTGTGCACGGGATTCTACTTAGTCCGTCAGCGTTCCCATGAAGACGGCCTGCTCGGTGTTCAATTTTATAGTTGTAGGTTTCTAACACTTCCAACCACCTAGCCACTTGACCCTCTGGTTCTTTGAAATTTTTAAGCCATGTGAGACTAGCATGATCAGTTCTGATCGTGAAAAATCTACCGTACAAGTAATGTTTGAAATGTTTCACAAAATGTACTACGGCTAGGAGCTCCCTCCTGGTTGTACATTTTGTGAAACATTTCAAACATTACTTGTAATAATCTTCCGCTACTCTTCTTGTAATAAATGCCATAAAACGGCTCAAATACGGTGTCTCTCTTTTTTTATTTCGTGCGCTCTCCTTCCGCCTTTTTCTTCCAACAACGTACATACATTTTTCAACAATCCCCTGCCGTGACCGCCCGACGTCGCCCGAAGACGTCGGCTTCATCGACATACGTCACATGAGGAGGATGCGCCAAACCCGGTGATGACGTCACCCTGCGTAGCAACAGTTCGCAACAGTTAGCAACGGTGCCGTCAAGACCGAGATCACCACACCATCCCCTTCAAAAATTGGTCAGAGTTACTCTGACCATCAAATTCTTATGGAAACTAAACATGGTAGCGACCACATAGGCACTGGATGATATAATTAGTGATACTTAATATTCTATACAAAATTTAGTGATTCCTACGAAGATTATTTCAAACTAACGGTATCTGTAACCACACCTCAATCTATATACATCGCCTGTACACAATGAACACAATATCTATATCTATAATCCTAAATTACCACCTTACGAACTATTAAACTTACAGTGGTTTACATGACTAGAATCTACATAATACCATTGCTCAAATAAAAATTCACTTATTATTTACACAAAACTACTTGCAATTAACCCTCCCCAAACAGTACAATTATATAATGACTGTAAAATTCAACATGAAGGAATATAATTGTTCAGCAAATTTATAATGACGTAACGAAATGGGCGCCAAAGAGTATCCAATGCGGTACTCCCCTCTCCTCCCTACAAATCGTCGGGAGAAGGGGTCTCCGGCCCATTCGTACTTGATTATTGTCCCCTGACATACTGCACAATCTGCCTCTCGACGGTGGTCCTCCCGATCTTGGAGTAGTGGAACTGGTCCTGGTCAAATCCGTATCTATTCAGCATCGGATGAGGAATGGACTGGAATCCAACTCGTTGCATCATTCCATTAAATCGCAGTGCACGTCTCATCATACCATCACTTCTCGCCACCTTTGGGGACACTGGTAGTTGAAGATGAAAAATGCGGGCCATGGGGTAATGTTGTATAAGAAAATCTCTGATGATGATCACGTCTTCTTCCGGCTCCCCATAGTCGTTAGTGTGGTTAAGCCCGTGGGTGATGACAACATCGCTGATATTTAGTCTGGGTTGAATGCTCTTCAACATCACTCTCAACCCTTCTGCCGTCTGCCCTGAAAAAGCTAATGGAAACAGATCTGACGATGGCTTGGTCTTGACAAACATGGAGTCCCCGAGAAGCAAAATCGGCGGACGCTGCTTCCCAGCGGCATTGTACTCCCTAACTCTATCTTGCAGCACACGTACTCGATCTCTAACATCATTAATTTTCAAATCACTGACACCTCTTTCTTTAAGAAACGTGATGACAAGGGTTACCACTTCATTAATAGCTTTCATCTGGACATTCCAGCTAGGACGGATCCGGAAAATCAGCATTTTAAATGTTTGGATCACTGCACTGGTGAGAGTGAGTTTTACGTCGACAACATTTGATGTGGATATTTCTATCAATCGCTCCAATTCAATAAAAGGAATGTCCACCTCCTGACGAAACCGGAGTCTTCGATGAACAAACGAATATAGGGCCTTTGTAACTTCAGACTTTGCCTCTTTCACATCATGCGGCAAACCATCTAGATTGATAACGGACTCCATCTGAAACGATAGGAAAAGAAAGAAAACGGCCTCATTAGTAACCTACAATGTGACCAAAGCGGCACAAGCCTCCATCTCTAACAAAGCGTTGAGAGGAGACCAGGGGTTCCATCTTGACTAACTATTGATGCTATCCTGACAGCCAAACCTGCGTAGTTTACTGCCTTTCTTCAACCAATGTTTCTTCTTCTTCTTGATGATTTCCTGTTGCATCTGATGAAGGCTGCAGCAATCAATTCCAAAACGCGCCGGCTTCAAGATGTTCTTGCGGGGTCGTAATGTACGTGTAGACTGCTTCTCTTCATGTTCGATGTCCGAACCATCCTCGGAAGAAGGACTATCAGTGAGTTGAGTAGACTTAATAGGGGAAGATTCCAAATCGGACTCCACCTCGTGAGAATCTAATGCAGTTTCTCTTGAAGTTTTCCCTACTAATCCTATCTCATTTAGCTGCTCCCTATCTTTCCCCGTATAAAATGCTTTCATATTGTTGAGATGAACTACCTTGGAGTGCCTCTTGGATCCTCCCAGTGGAAATAACTTGAAGTTAACCTCGGACAACTTCTGCAAAACCTCAAATGGTCCCTTCCATGGTTTATGGAACTTGGAAACCTCATCGACTTTCACAAAATGGTTTCTGACTAGAACCTGGTCTCCCGGTTTAAAAGATGAGGACTTCGAATTTCTGTCATAGTGGGTCCTTTGACGTCTCTGCGCTATCTTCAAATTTTCCCGTACCCTTCGGTTTGCACGCTCTATCATTTTCCGGAGATCCGAAACATACTTCGTTGACTCAGTCTCATTGTCTGATGTACTAGATGTTCCAAGGACGAGGTCCAGTGGAAGGTTCATTTCTTCACCAAAGGTCATCGCAGCTGGGGTCTCTAAGGTCGAAGCTTGAATTCCTGAACGAAAGGCCATTAGGGAAGCTGGAAGGTGGTTATTCCAGTCCCTACCCTCCTCGTCCACCATAGTTGTCAGCATTCTTTTCAAGGATCCATTGAAATTTTCAACCTGTCCATTACATTGCGGATGGTAAGCTGTGGTCCTGGATTTATGAATATTCAGTAGTTTGCACATTTTCTTGAATACTTTGGATTCAAAGTTAGTCCCCTGATCCGAGTGAAGGTTCTCTGGAGTACCAAATCTGCAAACATATTCATTCACCAGCACCTTAGCACATGTTGTAGCCTTCTGATTCCTGATAGGCCACGCCTCGGGCCATTTTGTGAAAGCATCCTGGGCCACGAGAATGTATCGGTTTCCTTTCCTTGATGGTGGGTTGATTGGTCCTACGATGTCAATGTGAATTCGTTGGTTTCTACGACCAACTGGAATACTCTGTAAGTCGGCTTTAGTGCGCTTTCCGGATTTGCACTTCTGACAAGTTTCACAAGAACGAATGAAATGTATTACATTTTTCTTCAGTCCTGGGAGCCAACAGCGCTGTTTCACTTTCCAGACAGTCTTTTGTACTCCAAGATGGGCACCAGCATAACCTTGGTGTAATTCCTTGACGACTGTTACAATGCAGGATTGAGGAAGAACTAGTCGGAGTTTGCCCTGGCTTTTCAAGTATAGGATTCCGTCCTTTATTTCCAGTAGACCATGCTGAGCCCAAATAGCTCGCTGGAGAGAGCTACATGACTGTAGTGCCTTCTGTGATGGTTTCTCCGTCGTCTCAGCAATATGTTGTCGAATGGCCCGAATATCTGGATCTTCCTTCTGAGCTTTCCTGATCTCATCAATCGTTAGTTCCGGGATGTCTAAAGAAGTTTTTAGTTGCACTATGTTAACCATTGGAGGTGCTGGTCGGTCTGTGGGTCCACAGGATGGACAATCTCCATGTTGTCGAACTTTCTTTGGTCTCCTAGACAATGCATCAGCATTACCATGTTTTACTCCTGGCCGATGTTCGATGACGTAGTCAAACTCTGCTAACCTTTCTAGCCATCTCGCAATTTGTCCTGAAGGTTCCTTGAAGTTCAACAGCCATCTCAATGCCATATTATCCACCCGCACGTGAAATTGCTTCCCAAGCAGAAAGTACCGGAAGTGCTCTGCAAATGTAACAAATGCTAACATTTCTCTCCTTGTTGTACAGTAATTCATTTCACCTCCTTGTAGACTTTTACTTCCATAGGCTATGACCTTCTCTGTTCCATCTCTCTGCCTTTGTGACAAAACTGCTCCTATGGCAAAATCGCTTGCATCTGTATCCCGAATGAAAGATCCGGCGTCCTTGCTGAAATCTGGATAGGCCAGTATCGGTGAAGTTATCAGCTTCTCCTTCAATGTCTGAAAAGATTTCTCGCACTGCTCCGACCACGCGAATTGCACACCCTTCTTTGTCAAATTGTGCAATGGAGAGGCAATTTGAGCGAAGTCTGGGACAAACTTTTGATAGTACGTCGCAAGACCCATGAACGAACGAATTTCTGACACACAAGTTGGAGTAGGCCAATTTTTTACTTTCTCAACCTTCTCTGGATCTGTTGATATGCCTCCAGTGTTCACAATGTGGCCAAGGAATTTCACCATCTCTCGGAAAAGTTTACACTTGCTTGGTTTTAACTTCAGATTGGCTGCTTCCAGGTGTGTGAATACTTGATCCAGCTGACTCATGTGTTCTTCAAAACTGGATGAATGAACAATGATATCATCGAGGTAAACCAAACAGAAGTCCAGTCCTCCCAGGACTGTGTTCATCATGCGTGTGAACGTTGCAGGGGCTCCTGTTAAACCAAATGGCATCACTTTCCATTCATATTGGTCTACTCCCGTCACAAACGATGTCTTGGCCTGATCCTCAGGTGACATACCCACTTGCCAATAGCCACTGGCGCAATCTAGAGTAGAGAAGAACTTGGCCCCCGAAAGTTTGTTCAGAGTATCATCTATTCGAGCTAATGGCTGTGCTGATTTGACTGTCACTGAATTAAGTTTCCGGTAATCCACACATAATCTGTATGAGCCATCAGCTTTCTTGGCCAGAACGATCGGAGAGCTCCAAGGGCTATCGGACTTCTTGAGCAGGTCTCGATTGAATAGTTCCTTGACTGTGTCCTTAACAAAGTGTTCCTTATGTGGAGGTTCACGTCTTGCTCGCTGCTTGATCGGCACCGCATCTCCTGTGTCGATGGTATGCTGTATGACAGTGGTCTTTCCCAAGTCGAAATCTCCCATAGAGAAAACATATTGATGTCTTGCGATAAGATCTGTCACTACTTCTCTTTGTTCCACGGTTATGTCAAGATCCTTTATCTCCAGTTTTTCCAGAAGCTTTTCTAACCGGGCTTGTGCAGCCTCATTATCAGGAACCTCACTGGAAATTGAAGACTTATCCTTGCAATTATTGTCAGACTCAGAGTTATCCACCGTCTTAATGTTCGCAATGTTAACCTGTGGCTTTTTCTGCTCAATGACAGGCACTTTAGTTTCCAGTGAAATACTCTCTGGTTTTTTCGGGCGTCTTGATCGTTTCGTTTTCTTCGGTGGCTTGAAGTCCAGATCCTTTCGCCGATACTGCTCCAGTCCCTCAGCAGCACTGATCTCCTCCACTGGATGAAACCATCCAATTGTTCGATTTGACTGTATTGTCACTGGCTTGTCCGAGAAATTGGCTACTCTCACTGGCACCTTACCATGGTCCGAAGACGCCAGAGATCTTCCTGCTGTGAATCTTTGCTGGTTATATCCTGTTTCAACTAGTCCTGGTACCAAATGACTTTTTGATGGTGATTTGGCTAGTTTCCCCGGAATAATCATCTCCGTATTGGCAGGAATAGTTACTCGTTTTCCCAGAACAACACGGCAGACCTTTGGCTCCTCACGGTGATTCCGGAGTGGTACTTCCTTCTCACCAATCCTCATCGTCGCTGTTTTATAATCGATTGCACAATCATTGGTTGTAAAGAAATCGCTCCCTAAGAGGCAGTCATGAGTCAGATTCTCCACAACCACTGTCGGATGTTCAAATTCCAAGGATCCAAGTTGGAAGGTTATGTCAACCATGCCTAATATCTTCAGTTTATCTCCAGTAGCAGATTGTAAACACCCATCGACCTTCTTCAGTTCCTTTCCATCTGTTTCCTTTGATTGCTTCCACAGGCTGTTACTAACCAAGGTAAGTCCTGCCCCAGTGTCGAGAAGAATATTTGTGGGCACCCCCACGACTTCTCCACTGACATACAAACTGGTATCTTTAAACTTGATGTGACCAATTGACAAAGGAATTTTACCACAACTCAATTTCGACGCTGGTTTAAAGACTTTGGCAACCGGGTTAAGTGTTGACTGACTCACTTCCATATGCTTACGCTTGTTTGACATATCTGAGGCTGGACAGGTAGTTTCCTCATGAGTAGTAACTAAGGCAGTACTCCTAGCCTGGTCCACTCTCTGTTCAGATGTCTCCATAACTGCAGGCAAATCAGTCTTCCTCACTGGATTATAAAGAATGTTTTTCTGCACCGTGTTGTTAACATGACTAGCAAGGAGTGGTTGAGGTGTCAAGTTATCCTCTCCCTTCCCCTTCTTAAAATAGTGTGGCAAAGTTGGCAGTGGCATACCTAAAGCAGAGCCTATTTCTATGCAATCTAAAGCAGGGTCATAGAAATCCTGATCAATCAAGCTGTCAACTTGGCCACTATCTTCAACTGGAGCTACTGCTGGTTTGAGGTCCGTCCGCCCCTTGACGACCTCACGTTGGAGTTTTCCGAACTCCTAGGGCATGACTTGGAGATGTGCCCGTAACTGTGACAATTGTAACACTCAACAGTGGGACACTGGCTGGATTTGTGCCCGGCCTCCTTGCACCGCCAGCAGAGACCCTGGTCTCCGGATCCATCCCTGGAGTATCGCTGTGAACGAGGTTTCTCCAAATAGCTAATTCGGGTCTCCATCTTTTGAAGAAGTTCTAACACCCTGCTCATCTCAGATTGGGGCTGAACCAGTGGTGAACTTGAAGCGACACTTGCTATCCTTTGCCTTGGTCTCTCTTGAGCTGTGTGCTGTGTGATGTGTCCCTGATTCAAAAGTAGCTGGGCGGCCTCCAACTGTCGCACCTTTCTTATGGCTTCCTCTAGTGTCTTTGGCGAACCAGTGCCAGTAAGCCTACACGAGATAGTGTTCATTCGTTAGGCATGGGTGAACCAAGTGCAAGCAGGGCTTCTTTGAGTCACTCTTATGAACATGATGCCGCCCTAGGCGTACAGGTACCAGATCAGATGTCTTCGTTTTTGGACTGCTTTGCTTCGTTGATGCAAAACAGATTAAAGCAGGAGCAGTCACAACCACCTACGTCTGCGAAGGTGCAGGCTCCAAAGAACTATGCCCCTAACCTTAACTTTAGAATTTGGTTAGAACGGTTCAATTCATATGCGGATCTGGCTAGAATCCCAACATCGCAGAGACGGCAACAATTACTGTCCAGACTTGAACATCAGGCATATGTGGCAGTAGCCAATCTTAATCTTAGTGAGGAGATTTCTTATAAGGATTTTACGTCAGCCCTAGAACGGAGGTTCCACAACACAACCAGGGAGGATTACAAGCTACAGTTGAGAGCACGTCAACAGGGGTCGACAGAGTCACGGGAAAGCTATTCTGATGCATTGCAGGAGTTAGCACTAAATGCATATCCCAACGGAGGTTTTGAACTGCAACAAGAAATGGCTTTGGACCAGTTTTTAATGGGCGTGAAATTGTCCGAGGCATTAAAACAGCAGCTTTTAATGAGTATCGGCGAAAGGATCTGGACTTCAAGCCACCGAAGAAAACGAAACGATCAAGACGCCCGAAAAAACCAGAGAGTATTTCACTGGAAACTAAAGTGCCTGTCATTGAGCAGAAAAAGCCACAGGTTAACATTGCGAACATTAAGACGGTGGATAACTCTGAGTCTGACAATAATTGCAAGGATAAGTCTTCAATTTCCAGTGAGGTTCCTGATAATGAGGCTGCACAAGCCCGGTTAGAAAAGCTTCTGGAAAAACTGGAGATAAAGGATCTTGACATAACCGTGGAACAAAGAGAAGTAGTGACAGATCTTATCGCAAGACATCAATATGTTTTCTCTATGGGAGATTTCGACTTGGGAAAGACCACTGTCATACAGCATACCATCGACACAGGAGATGCGGTGCCGATCAAGCAGCGAGCAAGACGTGAACCTCCACATAAGGAACACTTTGTTAAGGACACAGTCAAGGAACTATTCAATCGAGACCTGCTCAAGAAGTCCGATAGCCCTTGGAGCTCTCCGATCGTTCTGGCCAAGAAAGCTGATGGCTCATACAGATTATGTGTGGATTACCGGAAACTTAATTCAGTGACAGTCAAATCAGCACAGCCATTAGCTCGAATAGATGATACTCTGAACAAACTTTCGGGGGCCAAGTTCTTCTCTACTCTAGATTGCGCCAGTGGCTATTGGCAAGTGGGTATGTCACCTGAGGATCAGGCCAAGACATCGTTTGTGACGGGAGTAGACCAATATGAATGGAAAGTGATGCCATTTGGTTTAACAGGAGCCCCTGCAACGTTCACACGCATGATGAACACAGTCCTGGGAGGACTGGACTTCTGTTTGGTTTACCTCGATGATATCATTGTTCATTCATCCAGTTTTGAAGAACACATGAGTCAGCTGGATCAAGTATTCACACACCTGGAAGCAGCCAATCTGAAGTTAAAACCAAGCAAGTGTAAACTTTTCCGAGAGATGGTGAAATTCCTTGGCCACATTGTGAACACTGGAGGCATATCAACAGATCCAGAGAAGGTTGAGAAAGTAAAAAATTGGCCTACTCCAACTTGTGTGTCAGAAATTCGTTCGTTCATGGGTCTTGCGACGTACTATCAAAAGTTTGTCCCAGACTTCGCTCAAATTGCCTCTCCATTGCACAATTTGACAAAGAAGGGTGTGCAATTCGCGTGGTCGGAGCAGTGCGAGAAATCTTTTCAGACATTGAAGGAGAAGCTGATAACTTCACCGATACTGGCCTATCCAGATTTCAGCAAGGACGCCGGATCTTTCATTCTGGATACAGATGCAAGCGATTTTGCCATAGGAGCAGTTTTGTCACAAAGGCAGAGAGATGGAACAGAGAAGGTCATAGCCTATGGGAGTAAAAGTCTACAAGGAGGTGAAATGAATTACTGTACAACAAGGAGAGAAATGTTAGCATTTGTTACATTTGCAGAGCACTTCCGGTACTTTCTGCTTGGGAAGCAATTTCACGTGCGGGTGGATAATATGGCATTGAGATGGCTGTTGAACTTCAAGGAACCTTCAGGACAAATTGCGAGATGGCTAGAAAGGTTAGCAGAGTTTGACTACGTCATCGAACATCGGCCAGGAGTAAAACATGGTAATGCTGATGCATTGTCTAGGAGACCAAAGAAAGTTCGACAACATGGAGATTGTCCATCCTGTGGACCCACAGACCGACCAGCACCTCCAATGGTTAACATAGTGCAACTAAAAACTTCTTTAGACATCCCGGAACTAACGATTGATGAGATCAGGAAAGCTCAGAAGGAAGATCCAGATATTCGGGCCATTCGACAACATATTGCTGAGACGACGGAGAAACCATCACAGAAGGCACTACAGTCATGTAGCTCTCTCCAGCGAGCTATTTGGGCTCAGCATGGTCTACTGGAAATAAAGGACGGAATCCTATACTTGAAAAGCCAGGGCAAACTCCGACTAGTTCTTCCTCAATCCTGCATTGTAACAGTCGTCAAGGAATTACACCAAGGTTATGCTGGTGCCCATCTTGGAGTACAAAAGACTGTCTGGAAAGTGAAACAGCGCTGTTGGCTCCCAGGACTGAAGAAAAATGTAATACATTTCATTCGTTCTTGTGAAACTTGTCAGAAGTGCAAATCCGGAAAGCGCACTAAAGCCGACTTACAGAGTATTCCAGTTGGTCGTAGAAACCAACGAATTCACATTGACATCGTAGGACCAATCAACCCACCATCAAGGAAAGGAAACCGATACATTCTCGTGGCCCAGGATGCTTTCACAAAATGGCCCGAGGCGTGGCCGATCAGGAATCAGAAGGCTACAACATGTGCTAAGGTGCTGGTGAATGAATATGTTTGCAGATTTGGTACTCCAGAGAACCTTCACTCGGATCAGGGGACTAACTTTGAATCCAAAGTATTCAAGAAAATGTGCAAACTACTGAATATTCATAAATCCAGGACCACAGCTTACCATCCGCAATGTAATGGACAGGTTGAAAATTTCAATGGATCCTTGAAAAGAATGCTGACAACTATGGTGGACGAGGAGGGTAGGGACTGGGATAACCACCTTCCAGCTTCCCTAATGGCCTTTCGTTCAGGAATTCAAGCTTCGACCTTAGAGACCCCAGCTGCGATGACCTTTGGTGAAGAAATGAACCTTCCACTGGACCTCGTCCTTGGAACATCTAGTACATCAGACAATGAGACTGAGTCAACGAAGTATGTTTCGGATCTCCGGAAAATGATAGAGCGTGCAAACCGAAGGGTACGGGAAAATTTGAAGATAGCGCAGAGACGTCAAAGGACCCACTATGACAGAAATTCGAAGTCCTCATCTTTTAAACCGGGAGACCAGGTTCTAGTCAGAAACCATTTTGTGAAAGTCGATGAGGTTTCCAAGTTCCATAAACCATGGAAGGGACCATTTGAGGTTTTGCAGAAGTTGTCCGAGGTTAACTTCAAGTTATTTCCACTGGGAGGATCCAAGAGGCACTCCAAGGTAGTTCATCTCAACAATATGAAAGCATTTTATACGGGGAAAGATAGGGAGCAGCTAAATGAGATAGGATTAGTAGGGAAAACTTCAAGAGAAACTGCATTAGATTCTCACGAGGTGGAGTCCGATTTGGAATCTTCCCCTTTTAAGTCTACTCAACTCACTGATAGTCCTTCTTCCGAGGATGGTTCGGACATCGAACATGAAGAGAAGCAGTCTACACGTACATTACGACCCCGCAAGAACATCTTGAAGCCGGCGCGTTTTGGAATTGATTGCTGCAGCCTTCATCAGATGCAACAGGAAATCATCAAGAAGAAGAAGAAACATTGGTTGAAGAAAGGCAGTAAACTACGCAGGTTTGGCTGTCAGGATAGCATCAATAGTTAGTCAAGATGGAACCCCTGGTCTCCTCTCAACGCTTTGTTAGAGATGGAGGCTTGTGCCGCTTTGGTCACAATGTAGGTTACTAATGAGGCCGTTTTCTTTCTTTTCCTATCGTTTCAGATGGAGTCCGTTATCAATCTAGATGGTTTGCCGCATGATGTGAAAGAGGCAAAGTCTGAAGTTACAAAGGCCCTATATTCGTTTGTTCATCGAAGACTCCGGTTTCGTCAGGAGGTGGACATTCCTTTTATTGAATTGGAGCGATTGATAGAAATATCCACATCAAATGCTGTCGACGTAAAACTCACTCTCACCAGTGCAGTGATCCAAACATTTAAAATGCTGATTTTCCGGATCCGTCCTAGCTGGAATGTCCAGATGAAAGCTATTAATGAAGTGGTAACCCTTGTCATCACGTTTCTTAAAGAAAGAGGTGTCAGTGATTTGAAAATTAATGATGTTAGAGATCGAGTACGTGTGCTGCAAGATAGAGTTAGGGAGTACAATGCCGCTGGGAAGCAGCGTCCGCCGATTTTGCTTCTCGGGGACTCCATGTTTGTCAAGACCAAGCCATCGTCAGATCTGTTTCCATTAGCTTTTTCAGGGCAGACGGCAGAAGGGTTGAGAATGATGTTGAAGAGCATTCAACCCAGACTAAATATCAGCGATGTTGTCATCACCCACGGGCTTAACCACACTAACGACTATGGGGAGCCGGAAGAAGACGTGATCATCATCAGAGATTTTCTTATACAACATTACCCCATGGCCCGCATTTTTCATCTTCAACTACCAGTGTCCCCAAAGGTGGCGAGAAGTGATGGTATGATGAGACGTGCACTGCGATTTAATGGAATGATGCAACGAGTTGGATTCCAGTCCATTCCTCATCCGATGCTGAATAGATACGGATTTGACCAGGACCAGTTCCACTACTCCAAGATCGGGAGGACCACCGTCGAGAGGCAGATTGTGCAGTATGTCAGGGGACAATAATCAAGTACGAATGGGCCGGAGACCCCTTCTCCCGACGATTTGTAGGGAGGGGAGGGGAGTACCGCATTGGATACTCTTTGGCGCCCATTTCGTTACGTCATTATAAATTTGCTGAACAATTATATTCCTTCATGTTGAATTTTACAGTCATTATATAATTGTACTGTTTGGGGAGGGTTAATTGCAAGTAGTTTTGTGTAAATAATAAGTGAATTTTTATTTGAGCAATGGTATTATGTAGATTCTGGTCATGTAAACCACTGTAAGTTTAATAGTTAGTAAGGTGGTAATTTAGGATTATAGATATAGATATTGTGTTCATTGTGTGTTCAGGCGATGTATATAGATTGAGGTGTGGTTACAGATACCGTTAGTTTGAAATAATCTTCGTAGGAATCACTAAATTTTGTATAGAATATTAAGTATCACTAATTATATCATCCAGTGCCTATGTGGTCGCTACCATGTTTAGTTTCCATAAGAATTTGATGGTCAGAGTAACTCTGACCAATTTTTGAAGGGGATGGTGTGGTGATCTCGGTCTTGACGGCACCGTTGCTAACTGTTGCGAACTGTTGCTACGCAGGGTGACGTCATCACCGGGTTTGGCGCATCCTCCTCATGTGACGTATGTCGATGAAGCCGACGTCTTCGGGCGACGTCGGGCGGTCACGGCAGGGGATTGTTGAAAAATGTATGTACGTTGTTGGAAGAAAAAGGCGGAAGGAGAGCGCACGAAATAAAAAAAGAGAGACACCGTATTTGAGCCGTTTTATGGCATTTATTACAAGATGAGTAGCGGAAGATTATTACACCACAATGACCAAAGGCTCATTTGTGCGTGTAGAAAATATCCGAACCTTCCTCGATCCGTTTCGAACCCGCACCATGTAAAAAGGCCTTTTGACTATGGACAATCTGATCAATTACGCGACCCGTCGAGAAATGTGTCAGTTACACCGATGAACTTCATTATACTCCCCTGCCTTGCCCGGCGCCATCCAATCATGTTCCATATGGTGTTTGCCCTGTATGTTGGAGGCGGGCTAACCTGGGCTTAATGAAGGTACCTTAGAAAGACGAAACTAGAGTAAATACTCTAGTCCCGCTTGTAAGAGACCTCACAAAGAAGAAAACTAAATTCCGCCCAACTTTTTGTTATGCATTGGTGTTGAATATTCTTTTGTGCAAACTGGCCTATAGGGAATGTCTGAAAACCGAGTTGGTGTTGGCCGACGTTGCTGTCAGTGGCATGTTCATTTCGCGCTTCTTCCGATATTGAGTCTGGTCAGTTTGGCCCGGATAGTTAGGAAACTTACAGACCATAAAATCGAATAAATCTGACGGTGAAAATTGGGTATTTTTGCAACCACCCTACGTCCGTTAAATGTTGTAGTAGGCCAATGGCGAAAAACAATCGGAAGGAATCCTTTGACGAAACGTTGCTGTCCAGGTTTAGGGCAGGTGAACATGTTTCTCGTCCTGAACTTTTCTGAAAATTGGCAAGGTGCACTGTCTGCATTCGCGAAGTTTTCTCTGCACTGTGTTCTTTGCGTAAAATTTGAATTACATGTAACTCAAAATTAATAAGACCAGATGCAGTGCGATATTTGGGCACGTGCTTAGTCTAATTAGGCCTGCTGGAGAAGCGACTAATAAATAGGGGTAATAGTGACTCTGTTTTGGTGCAATGTCGAAATAATCTTCGTCTTGTTGTCTGTATAAAGCCAACATGGTCTTCTCCTACTGTTAGTGTCAGTTGTACTCGACCGAATTGAGGCTCAAGCTGCACAAGCGTTGAGAAAACAATAGCAAAGTTACAGGGTGAACGAAAAGCTTGCGTACCTTCGAGAACTTGACAATGCCCTTGAAAATGGTACTGTCGCTAGCAAGAAAGAGTTTGCCGATAACTACCGAATATCATTTGAAATGTTTAGGAAATGGGACCGAAACCAGCTAGAACTCGCAGCCGAAGAAAATTACGTAAAGGCACGAAAGGTCAAAGTGAAAATCATCGGAACGTGGATTGATGTTGAAAACGAACTTCTTGAGTGGTTTAGGGATTTAAGGAACAAACGCTTACCAGCAAGCGTCCATGACATGCAAGAGCAAGCAGTGCAGTTATTCGAAAATTGGTGGGATAATCTCCCTGAAGAAAGACGTAATGACATTGTTGACGCTAAACCGATCCGCCACGATTTTCATGCATCAAATGGATGGGTTTATGAGTTTATGAAAAGGAAGGATATAACGGTGCGAAAATGCAACAAAAACACCAAAACTATTCCAGTTGATGCACTGCAGCGAGTTGCAGTTTTCCGGGATGCGGTGACGGGGACAATTGACCAGTTTGCATTGAATTTTCGTTTCATTTTTAACATGGATGAATCGTTCCTCCTTCTGGACTGTCGTCCTCTCTATACCTGCTCAGCCAAAGTCCGTTGATATCAGAACTTCCCGTGTTAACGCTAAGCTTGGATGCACGATAACACTGGGCATCAATGCTGTTGGGGGAAAGATTCCTGCCCACGTGACATTTTCAAGACGCGGTTTCGTGAGACAGTTAAATGGCCTTCTGGTAAATGACTTGCCACATAATGTTAAGGTGACCTCATCCCAAACAGGATGGATGAACAAAGAGACAGTAGAACATTGACTTGATCATGTGTTTCGTCCCCATGTGGAGGCAGAAAAACTGTGAGCAGTTCCTCATTCTCGTGGATAGATATCGGGTGCATATGAGTAAAATGTTCGGAAATGCAGTGACAGAAATGGGTGGGATCATTGATTTCATTCCGGCCGGTTGTACATCCATCGCTCAACCACTGGATGTAGCCGTGATGAAGTCATTTAAGTCACATGCTAAGAAACAATGGAAGAACTGGAAGAATGCAAACACAGCTAATGATGGACAGTGTTCTGAAATTGCATTACTTGATGTTGTAAATATCGTGAGCCAGGCTTGGGATGCTGTCGATGCAGCAGTTATCGTGAACGGTTTCGAAGCAGTCGTTCATGACAGGGAGAATGATGTGGTACCACTGCCAATGGACGAAGGAGAATCGGACGATAATGTTGAGTTCATGGACTTTGAAGAAGAACTAGGCCTTGGTGGCGACTAAGCAGGAAAGGGGTTGCAGCTCTGTTGGGACACTCTGTATAGGTCACTTTGTGGATTGTTCGAACGAAGATTTTTCGCTTGAAGTACGATCCTTTCAATAAAATATTTAAATGTTAGTTCATACGAGTGCTCATGTTTGTTTCATAATACCGACCAGGCCGCGCTAATCCATGCGTGGCACGCCAATTCAAACCCTGGTACGTCCGCTTTTTGATCACGTCCCGAGGAAGGTGTTCCAATCAGGAATCATGAAGAGTAATCGTACTATCTTGGATGAATAATGAAGCAACCTACGTGGGCGGAGTCATATGGTGTCTTAGGACCATAACTGTATGTGCGTACATACTCTACTCTCGGATATTTAAGGCCAGTGACAGGTATTCAAGTACAACCCTCTGAAGTATTATATATTAGGTTGTATTCAATAGAATCTACCAATGGCAGAGCACAAAATGAAGTTGACATCGGTAATGATGTTATGCCTATTGGTGATCATATCAAGCGCCCATGGGTAGATCAATTTCATGTCAAGGAAGCGTTCCGACAGTCATAGTCTGTTTATGATTACGCGGATGAGACAAGCTGTACCCCTTTTAAATAAACGTGGCATTTTTGCACAATGATCTTGTTTGATTTCTTTCATTTTCTGTGTCGTAAAGGACATCTTTTGGCCAAAACGTATAACCCGACATCAGTGGCCTTTCTCCCTGCAGTAGTAGAGACATGAATAACGGAGAACCCTTACCGAAGCGTCGACGGAGCTATTCAGTACTCGAGAAGATTTCCTATCTTCGAGATAATGGGTGATATGAATAAAGACTAGCAAATGCTTTTATCTAAAACTCCATGTACATTTACACCAGACCTTTCTGTACAAAATTGAAGTAAAAGCATTTGCTGGACTTTATTCATATCAGCCCTTGAGGCGGCTTTACTGAATGGAAACGTTGCCACCATGAGTGAATTCGCAGACCATTACAACATCCCACTCAGGACCATGCGGAGATGGGATCTTCCAACCCTTGAACGACAGCATCGGGACGGCCGCGGTGGTGACAGACACGTAAAGGAGCGACTGGTTGGCCACTGGCCTGAAGTAGACGACCGAGTTTATGAATGGTTTCAGCAACTGAGAGAAAGGCGACTCCCCGTGGCAGTCCAGGATATACAAGAGTGGGCTTTAACCGTTTTTGAAGAGTGGTGGGCTGGGCTATCGGATGAAGGCCAACAAGAAATAATCGATACGAGGCCTGAACGACATGCCTTCCAGGAGTCCTCTGGTTGGGGGGATGATTTCATGAAAAGGCGGAATATCTCGCTAAGAAAGGTCAACAAGAATACCAGAATGCTACCTGCTTATGCTGCCAATCGCGTCCAGATCTTTCGTGATGGTGTAACTGAGACAATTGACCGTTTTGGAATCGCCATGCAGTTCTTCTTTAACATGGACCGAACATTTATGCTCTTTGAGTTCCGACCGCTGTATACCGCTAACACCAAGGGAGCCAAGTCGATTGATGTTTCCTCAGTGATGAATTTCTTACTCTACCAAATTAACGCAGCCCTCTTGGAAATTGCGACGGCTCAAAGCTGATTTCACAGTAGCTTGAGTCCGAAATCCTATTGCATGTTCACACATTCAATGTGTGAAATGGACCTGTACCATGCCCTTTGTCTCTTGACTCACCCCGAACAGCGAATTTTTAAAACCTCCTACACCATGCCTACAGAGAATATGAGCCAATCGAGCTGAATTAATGTATGATCTGTGACTGCTGGGGGTGTAAGATATAGGCCTACTACAAGTAAATGATGTGGCCTTAAATATCCGAGAGTACAGTATGTATGTATGTGCGTAGCATTGTTTGTATATCTTGCACGTAATTCCGAGTATTTCGCCTGTATATCATGTAACTTGTGAAACTTCTATCCATTCACTTATCTGGTATCCCAAAAGATCCCAAAACATACGAAGAGCAAGGGTCCTTGGATTTCCAAGATCGGGCTCCTGAACTTCAGATTCAGAACAAGAGCTACATGTAAGCAAGTAACAAACAGGTACTTTTCCTTTGTAAAGACGTACCACTTTCTGAATTATCAGGATTCTTTACTCCAACGTTCCTCCATGGAGAACAATAAAAGTCAGGAAACTGAATCGGGGAGTAATGTGCTTCTCAACACCAATAACAACATTATCCGCTGATATACCCGGGGTATATCACACAAATTGGTTGCATTCACAGCTCATCAATTCCTTTAGAAACGGCCTCGAAGACTACATGCAACTAAAGTCATATGCTCCCAGGAGCAGCGTCAACAATGAACTAACAGTAGAGACCTATTGACTAGATATACATACTATTCTGCTATCTCAGGCCCAGATTGCGAGCATTAAATCAGCAGTTTTTGTTATCTACCTGCTGATGAGAACGCTATCATCAGTTAAAGGCAAACCTCTGCCACAACAGGAGATAAACTCCGGTATAGTGCTTTCTCCATTCACCCTGTGTACCAAGACATGTGTATACTAGAATATCTATCGATCTAACTATCTATCTATCTGTCCCGTGGGGGAGACCACAATTGATTTTTTAAGCCTTTGTTTAGCAGTTAAATTGTCAATGTTTGACCGCGACGCATCAAATACTGCGTGGGGTCGTGAATCTGAAATTTTGTGTCATTCAAACTTACCTATGGAACACTTTTGCATGTTACTCCATTTGGGCTCAAACACAAGAGTATCCCTTTAATTTTCTAAAGGGAGAACTGAGTTAACAGCTCGGCCGCCAGGCGGCGCCCTGACCGATCCCGCGAGATCGCGCCGATCTCATGCCGCCATATTCAGTCTTTACTCTTGTGCTTCTACGAAGCACATCGTTTTTTCAAAGCTGCCGTGAATTCGATTTAAAACCAAATTCAACCAGCCAAGTCTAGACGATTTTTGGGTTCATTCACCTACGGAGTAGACCGCCAAACTAATCTTGGCATTAGTATTGTCCAGTCTATTTAATTATAGACATTTTCTTAGCTAGCTTAGTCGACCCGGCTCCATTATTTTGATCTTGGTAGGGTAGAGTTAAGTAGGCTATTCTCCGCTCTATTGTAATAAACAAGACTCAGATCCATTGCAATAGTGTTTAATTCAAGTAGGCATGTTTTCCTTTCCATTAATTATTGCGTCCTTTCTGGCCTACTTGGGGTTCCCAGTGTTTTTATTGTCATTGGTACCATTTTTTATATGGCGTACCCCTCCGACGGCATCCTTTGTCTCACCACAAAGGAATGCGTCTGGTGGCGGGAAACGGGCCGCGAAGACGCCTAAACCCTCTTCCGGTTCCGTTTCCGGGCATATAACCCGGAGGTCTAGCAAACCTCCCGCCACCACCCCTTCCGTCAGCCGAGTTCCGGTTCCGGCCGCGGCTGCGAAGGATGCGGGATCTGACATTATTAATGTCTGTGGTCCCAAGGGAGACTTACATCCAATAAGTCTCCAAGGGTTTAATATACCCCGGACCTCAGGGAACCTTCCGGTTCCCCTGTCGTCCGCTCCCCCGAGTACAAGCCCTTTGTACCCGCGGGAGCACCCTGCTTCCGGTCCGCCGATTGCAGTTCCGGTTACTGACGCGGGTTCCCGTTTTTCAGTAACCGAAGACTCTACTGGGGGTTTTTCTCAGTCTTTACTGCGAAATAACCCCAGTCCTCACGGACACAGTAGAGTAGGGCCGGACCTTATAACGCCACCTCCGAAACGCCATGCGTCTTCGGTAACAGCGTTTCCGCCCTC